>NW_024609873.1:2277918-2754202 GCF_016920785.2 Ixodes scapularis
GGCACTTGGGTATCCCTACGCGGATCGAATGCTAAAGCATTGCCATTAGGAAAAAAAAAAAAAAGGGAGTGTCGTTAGGAATGGCAATGCTTTCGCATTAAATCTACAAAGGGATACCCAAGTGCCCCTGTAATATTTTGTGTGGAGTCGAGCTCAAATAAACGCCGTACGGTGGAGTATATCCACGATTAAGTTGCTGCTAGTCGTGAGGCTTAATGTTTTGCACCAACAATACTGTAGAGTTTTTCCTCGGTTGCGACGAAGCGCCACTGCGCTACGAACTTGCCAGAGATTTCTGCATATGCAACCGCTTTCTTCTCGAAACCTACGGTGACCTGCACTCACTTTTGGCCAAAGAACAGTGAAAATACCAGATGTGAAAACAGCCATAACGAGCATTAAAGAAATCAAGATGGGGGTCATAGCATTAGCTTCCCAACGTGGCGAGACTAGCACAGGATTTCTGTTACTCGCCGTTTAAGACAGGAGTCGACTTTTTCTGGTCTGATCTTGAAAACAAAGTTTGGTTCGGTTAGTTTTGTAGCAGAAGGCCCGTGCTTTCCCGATTGTGGGGTCATCTTCTCGGTTCAAAATATGATGCAGAGTTATTCCCGTAAAAATGCATGGGTGACCGCTAGGACTCTTCGAAATGGTTAAATTAACTGAGGTCATGCTATACTCTATTGCCACTCTAGAATAGCAAAAGCCCCTCCCACAAAGCCCTTCACTCTTTTAAATAAGAAAACACTAGAGAGGAGGAGAGCCGAGAGGACACCGCCAATCATGGCGAGCAAAGGGAATTGTGGGTGGGGCTTGTGCTATTCTATAGTTGCAACGGACTATAACAAAAGTTTACAGTACCATGAAAACACAAAGACCAAGCATGCAGAGAAATTCGCAGGAAGAGTAGCAGGGACAGAATAGAGAAAACTGCAGCTGCAATATTTACCCTTTAAATTTCTCTCGACAGCACAGCAGAGACGACATGCTGGTCGTCAGCGCCTGGAGGGCCACCCCCTTGTACTGGGCGCACATGTAGTCTGAAACGAACAACAAACAAAAAATTAAATGCATGGACAATCCGCACATGCTGTTATTTCGCTTCATTGGCCGCTTCAGAGAAAGCAAGCATGCACACCGTTGTCCCAGCATGTCAACTGCTAGCCGAAACTTCCTGCCGCCAGGATTAAGATATTGCTTGTGCTATAAAAAAAAAAAAACAATTACACACTACCCAGCTGGCACGCTGAGAGTTCAAACATTGAAGAAACTAACTCATTAAACTTCAATGCAAGAGCTACACCTCGTGGACAATACACAAAATTATGTTCAGTGTAAACCTTGGTGGACTGCAAGGCTGCTTTACCTTAGCCAGTTTCGAACATCTGCAGCTTCATTCTTTTCAAGTTATTATGCCTGAAAATTTGTGACAAATTAACTGGGTTAAAATTTTTTAATCGACACCCGGCCCAAATATTTAGGAAGTATACTAGTGGGTTAATTTCTAACTTACCATAATTATTTTCGGCATCCTGAAGGCGTCGCTTCAGGGTCCAGTTTTCATATTGGATTTACCTCACCCTCACAGCTCCAACCACACTGAAATGTTTGCAAAGTTTCAGGCAGGGTAATTAAAAGTCTGCAGTTTCTCTCGAACACCGCTGTCACAAATTTTTTTTTTTGTCATTTTGTTCTGTTTAAGGGTGGTTTGGGGGGGGGGGGGGGGGGGGGGGTCAATTGCAATCCTCGCACATGTTTACCTGAGCGCCAAAGGCATGAGCTCGGATGAGACTATACTCCCTTTCATACTTAGGGTGCAACGCTGTCAAAGCTACTGGCGCGAGCGTGGGGCTTGATCTCTTTGGTCATTTGCACGCCTTCTCCCGCAAGCAAAACCGTAGATGAAGCCACGCACTCGCACCAGTAGCTTTGACAGCGTTGCACGCTAAGTATGAAACAGAGTAAAATGCCGGCCGAGCTTCAAACCAATGGGAAGAGGAAGACAAGAAGAAGGAAGTGGGACTTAGAGCGTTTCGGGTTCACCAACCACGAACCTGTGACAACCGCATAGGTCATTCAACACACGTTTCATACCGCTTAAACACTGTGTCGAACTGCATTTTGAAGTCAGTCCCAATTCCAATGGTGTATGAAGAGGGGCATTCATTTCGTGGCATGCCCTAAAATGAATCGAAGTGACGCAAGCTGGGAACACACTGCTGCTGCTTCATTTGGAAATAACTGCGGCCTCGGCTTGATCACATCACAATTGCAAAATGAAAGAGAAAAAAAAAGGAGGCGAAAAGGAACAAATGCTTTATCAAAAGTTCTAACCGACAAATGTAAACCCAGTTTAATTCTAGAAAGTCAGGGGACCGAAGTTTGTCCTAACAGTACAATCCAGTCCACTTCCATAACCTCGAAACAAAAGATAGAAATCCTCTTCAACCATTTTGACTGAAAAGGAATATTGGCTCTGCATGAACCGAATTCCAAGGAAGTCTCACTTCTGAAATGTAATGAAGTATGATCAATGTAATTAATTTATAGTTAAACGACATCAGTACACTGGTAGACCAATAAGACATTTTCTAAAGCGACAGACTGAAAGTAGCATTAGGAATTCAATACGTGCTCTGTTGACGCAAGCTACACTTTCTCGGAACATGCACAGAATGAGTGGCAACTTTTCATTATGCTACGCATAAATCCAAACATTAGGACAGATAAAGCAAACCCCACTAGTTAAAAAAGGAAGAAAAAATACATTCTAGCTTAACGAGAAAACGTGTGCCGAGAAAATAGGGAGTTTTAGAATATCGGGCGCTAGTTTACCGCACGTTACGGAGGGCAAAATAGCGAGGATTGCGGCGAAGAGTTTTAGAATAGCGTTTCTCTGCCGGGGACCCCCCAAAACGCAAGCATTTCGCGGTTAAAACGCCACCAAGATGTCGCGACAGCTTTTATTCGGAAGTTAGAACGTTTTATCTTGAAGATTAAACAAGCTTTTTGTCCAGAGTAACATTTTTATAGTTGTTTTATACTCAATGCCGCATGTTTTGTTTTTGTCACTGCCAAGCTGCTCTGTTGCACTTGCGAAGCGCAGGCGATCCACTACCCAGGCATGCTTACATGTCTGCCGCGACCGTAAGTACACGCGCCTCGATAGCTTTGAGCTGTGAATCCAGCGATCCGTGGCGTTTTCAATACGCTTCGACCATACCGACCGCGGTCGCCGAGTGCGACTCACGCAGTTCCCGAGCGGCCGACGGCGTCGAAGACGCGATCAACGGAGATGTCGTGGGCGCCGCCTTTTGCGGTACCCACGCTATTATCCAGAAATAACGGGCCCCAAAGCTCGAGTCCGAAGCTTGTTTTGGTTCTGCGCATGCACAGCAGCCACGAGATTATTCTAAAACTCCCTAATGTTCACTTCTCGTTCAACGCGTACAATGCAAACAAAGAAGTATGCTTACCAACTGCGTTGCAAATGCAAGTTGCAACGGTCGCAAAACTGGAGAAACCATGCCAGTCGGATGCAGCCGTAGCTTCCACCATGGTACGGTTGTAAAGTACTTGCAGATGGCGCCACGGCGCCACTAAAGCGAACAGCTATCATCATCATCAAAGTGCTCACCCTTCTCCTTATTTTCTCCCCTTCCCTACTGTCTTTTTTTTCCCCCTTTTTTTTTTTGACCGTTCTTTTTTTTTATGTATGCGTGTGTTTTACCGTAGGAAACAGCGCGAAAATCAGAAGAGGACGAAGAAGAAACACGGGACGAGCGCTCGTCCCGTGTGTTTTTTTTTCGTCCTCGTCTGTTTTTCGCGCTGTTTCCTACGATGAATTCCCACCAACTCGCCCAACTATCCATTCTTCGACGTGTGTTTATCGCGCGTGCGTGTACGATGATGGGTGGTGATGCGTGTTGAGATTTGGCGTGCGGCGCGCGCTCGTGCGTCTGTGTTAACATGATGAACAAAACAGCGCACACAAAGACAAGGACAGAGAAAAGGAACATGCAGGACACACAAGCGCTGACTCGCAACTGAATTTATACACAAAAGAAAGAAGAAGAAAACGTTCTCAAAAGACACGCAGGGCACGCAGTGCTTATGACAGGCGACACAACACCATCTAACTGCAATGTCTTTGCCCCATAGTCCGATCTAAAAACAAGGTTTCAGTGTTTAGTAGTGTCACTGATGGGTGGCTGACGCAGCAGTCCCCCAGGCTGTTGATGCAATGTGCTTCTAAGATTTCGCGAGTTGTCTTGTCTCGATAGTGTCCAATTATTGTTGTGCCTTTTAGAATCGGAGCACACGAGCAGGAATTGCAGTGGACGGGAAGGTGACCACCCACCGTAGATTTTAGTGAACGATCATGCTCGAGAAGGCGATCGTTTAGGCACCGTCCGGTTTGGCCCACATAGCTTCTACCACACGTCTGTGTTAAGGGCACAGGGTAAGTCCTATACTCCCCATGCATTTGAGGCCATGTTGAGGAACATTTTTCTCGGTGACTACTAGGAGTATTCCTGTCATGTATATATCATTTTGTTCGAAATATTGTGTTTTATCCACTGAACTAGAATTATTTGAACCAATCTAGAATAAGATTTTTTTTTATTCTAGTACTGCAATTTTAGTTTTTCTCATCTATTAAAAACTTTGTAACTCAAAAACTGGTAGGTGCACATTTTTAATTTTAGTTCAGTATATTTGAACACCCATGTATGTGGTAGGAAAAAAAGATCAACCCTCTATAATATCAGGTTAAGGAAAAAATGGCACCTAGGTACTAAAAAACACTGTTTTGAGATAATTGAATTTAAAGTAAAAAAAAAAACTGGTGACTGACGAATTTCTTGGCACCAACAGCCTCAGAGTCATTTTTTCAATAGCCGCCAGCTTGAAAGGCATTGCTAAAGTCATGTCTTCGCCTTTAGGGTTATCGCCTTGCTTGCCGGGCCTCTTTTGTGACCTGCCGTGTCGCTTGGTCCGTAAAGTATATTAGAGTGACGTCAACTTCCCTCAGCCACTTGATGGCTTTCCAAACAGGGTTCCATCCACAAAAATTCAAAACATTGGCTTGTGCAATGCTGCCACCATTGAATAAAGGGGCAGCTTTCAATGGCGCCATTTTGTCGTTACGAAAACACAAACGCTTGAATGTACACAGGTTACAGACCTGGGAAAAACGTGCACAGCGTCCCGTAATTCTCTTGGTTGAAAAAAAGCTATGCTATAGTTGCGAAATAATGTTTTGAGATTATCTGTTACTGGACAAGCTTTTAGGTCTTGTGTTGATTTTGTTTTGTTGGAGAATTCATCGATAAACAGGGAGTGTATCCTAAAAGGAGGCGTGTCACCTGCTACTTGCTTTCGGAAGAAGTGATTTTCAGCCCGAAATATAGCTTTCTAAAAACACTGGGACAATGGAAAATGTGCAGAAAGAACTAAACTTTTCAAATTGCGAAAAAAACTAAAATCGATATTTTTTTTCAAATTTATTTTACCCTGTGCCCTTAAAGCATCGCTTTTTCACACTGTAAACACGGACGTCGCTTGATGGACATTGTGTTTGCTGTTTTTTTATCGATGCCTAACAACAAGCACACTGCACACACCTTCGCCAAGGAAACGTCATAAAACCGGAAGATTGAATAAGACGCATTTTATTTGAAGATATTTCACGTTCTAAAAATGCCTAGCTATTTACAGAATTGAAAGTTTACCGGAATACATAAAGAATGAATAAGTCAGCTTTATGGCGAGATCAGGAGCATAGATATACAAACATGTGACATCATATAGAAATAATTGTGTTCATTGGCATCTCGCCATCTTTCAATTAGCATTTACATATTTTACATATTTACTGTATTACTACATACATCTTAAACAAGCAGTTTTCACAAATAGCACATCTCATTTATTTAAGCTCTTACCCATGACATTCAATAAAACATTTACAAGAAATTATAAATTACTTTTATACCCCATAATGCCGTACTAGTCATCATGAAAAAGCATACTAAAACTCCAGTGCACAGCATTCGAATTTTTTTTTTTTTTTGCAATGTATGAGCCACCTTAAAAGGACAATATACAATATGCAGGGAAGAATTTACAGGATTTTAAGTAACGAATATATGCACCAAGTTGCACACAGCCAATAAAAAAACTCACTCCTCGAGCAAAAAGCAAACAAGCCGTTCGCCGCAGAGACGACGTTCGCGGAGTTTGCTCAACGGCAGCAACTTGAACTCTGGGCAATTTGCATAGCAGATCCATTTACTGGCTCTATTTGAAAAAGTAAACGGAAAAGAAGGAACATAGCGCGCATATAACTTAACGCGTTCACTTCTTTCAGTATCGCGCGTACGAAGTTTGTAGTCTCACCTGTCGTCCGTCGCAAAACGAAAAAAAAAAAAAACTGCAGTTAGCGGTTTTTGTCGTATGCTGGCACCACTTTGCTGCACAGTAATATCCATAGACAGCAGCAATCCCGCAGAACTGAAAGCTGAAAGAGCCATCTAACGCGTAGACCCCCACCGCCGAAGGTTTTGGTTGCGCTCGAGCGTTTGGCGCACGCCACTCGCCTGCACGCGCTTCGAAAGATCAAACAAAAATAGCGGTCGACAACAGATCTCTCCCTGAACGCCCATGATTGGCTGAAAGCGCGCAGACTGATATTATATGGTGGCGAAGATAACCTCTGCGACACGACGCTCAAAACTGCGGCGGTAAGACTGAGAACCACGTCTGGGTTGGAACTAATGAATGGACGTACGAAGACTTGTGGATAGACGTACGGAAGCTTCATGTGGCGCCACACTTTGGCCGCCCGTGGAACCTCAGAGCTGCATACGGCTGACCATGCTGGTAAAGGAAACAAAAAAAACAAGAACTGGTGTCGCTACCGATGGGGCGTCGAAGACGCGATCCTTAAAATATGAAACCGAAACCAGTAAAAGTTACAATACTGAAACCGAAACTGACCAAATCGCGATAGAGGGGCACCGTAAATATCTTGTTGACGAATCTTGTGTCGCGAAACTAGGTTTTGGGAAACAGATTCCCCGTCTGAACTCAACCGAAAAAGTGGCGCGCCTCCGAAAAAAATGGCGCGTGTTTCTCGCTTCTGGAGCAATTTTTCGTTGAAACCTCACCGACGCCCGTCAATCACCCGAAGGAGAAACGCGGACGCTGCCAATGGCCGCTCGACTTCGCTATGACGTCTGACCTTCGAGGAGGAGCGAGCTTTTGGAGGATTCTGATTTTCGGCCGATTCCGTATCTGAGCCGAAGTCGAAAGAAAACAAGCAAACATGGCGAGCGACAAGCGGAGAAGCGGTGCGTACGGGCGACGAGTCTTGGTCCTACTCGGTTGCAGGTGTGTGAACGGCGCCTACAGTACGGATTGGGGCCGCGGTGCAGATTCGTCAACAGTCGCCGCGGGTGCAAGCACCGTATATCAACATTATGACTGGGGATAACGTTCTTTATTAGCGGTGCAAAAATGTCCGAAATGCTTCGAGATCATCTCGCGGTTTTTCCCGGGTTTGGCAGGACTAGTAAACCCAGTGAGCCGAATCTGACGAAATTCATTGAGTGGCATTAATAGAATAGGCTGTCTCTTCACACTGTGCGTACTTCATATCATTTGGATGCGAAACGCTTGGTATTCCCGGTGCAGATGACAAGGTTTGGCGAAAGTCTCGTGAGTCAGTACGTCACAGGTTTCACGCGTCGAACTCCACGTGTGAACAGGCCGATTTCGCGAAATCTTGGTTTCGCTAAACTGTGGCGCGTTGAAAAGATACATCGTGTGAATAAGCCTTTAGGAGTAAACGAGGGTGAATACAGTTATTCTTTTAAGCACAGAAAATAAATCTGTATATCAGAACTAGCACCGACGCGTTTCGGGAGCAATGCAGTAGGGAGTAGATTTTCTTTTTTTTTTTTTATAACACTCATTTCAATGTGTAATGAGTAAACTCAAAAGAATTGCTATTGATTGGGTAACGATAAACCTCACTTGAATTTTTAATGAGTAAATTCAAAAGAATAGATATGGAGCGGGTAATGATAAAACTCATTTAACGATGAGTTTCTTATCAGTTTCATTTGACTCTATAAAAACACATTAGAAGCTCAATTGAAACTCATTGTTCATTTTTGTAAGGGCGGCCATGCTGCCTCTCCGAAGTTCTCGTGCGGGCTCTGCGGCCAGCTGCTCCCTCTTGCCGGCGGCCGGGTCGCTGCTTGCGCTGCGCCGCCATGGAGAGGGCTTCTCTGGTGGCGTTCCTTGAAACTACGTCGCGCGACGGCCAATGAGAGCCTCGTTCCTTGAACCTATGACGCCTGCCATCCAAAGGGAGTCTATCCATCAGATTTTTGCTACAGACGACAGGCTTCGCTCCATTGGGACAGGGGAGTTTAGGTGCCGTCTGGCGCGGCTTCAAAAGCTGATGATTTAGGTTCGCTGCATGGGACAGTTAGTGTTTTCGCATTGATAATAAAACATTTCGTCCTGCTAATAGTAAAAAACTAGAGGGGAGGCAAAAAGAGAATGGGTAACGGTTATGCTTATATCCTAAATGTATTCTATTGGCGTGGCGACGGGAAAACAATGTTTTCGTCCATACTGGAAGTGACGAAATTTCGAGATGGCGGCTCTCTTGTGAAACAGGTTAGACCACCGGCAGTTCAAGAGGAGGGAAAGGATGAACTCCCCTCTTGCTTGGAGGTTCCTTTGTGTACCCGCGCCACGGTGTACGTCGCCATTCTCCCCCCATAGAAGATTAGCCGTCGCTCAGAATTCAGACAAAGCTTGCTTCCCCCCTTCTCCGCCCGTGGTTTCTGGAGTACTGCGCGCAACTATCCACCGTTCACTCCTAAGCTGACTGCACTGTGAAAGATGTGCTCGTTGGGCCAGGCACACTTCTATTTTTCCCACGTGATCACGCTCCCTCGGGCATACCCACGCGCAGAGTATGGGGTCGGGCAATTGAAGGAAGGCGGCTGATTGGTCCGGCAAGCGCGTAGCTCCCACCACACTGTCAGCTTAGGGGTGAACGGGGCATAGTGACGCAGAGCCGAGTGACGTGCTATAGCATAGCTTCCTCTATACTCACAAAGCGTGGCAGTTCGACGGCGGAGCCATATAGTGCCCGGTCGCAGATTCGCAGCGCGAGGATCTGGTAGCGCAGAGCATCAAGGACACATTTCTCGGGGAACCTGGACGTCAGCGCACAGCTTTCGCAGCGGCGAGGACCCGAAACACACATGTTCGCACGGGAGAAGTGTGTTTCGGCGTCCCGCCGCAGTGGGGCGCCAGTCACGTGGCTCTCCTCTCATCCATTGTCTGCCGCTGCACCTTTTCCATTTCGGCGACCGCTTCTCGGGGCGATCTGCCAGGCTTTGTTAGTGTAGAGGAGACTATGGCTATGGGTACCGCGGATGTATCACAGTGAAAAGGTGGAGAGCTTTCGAAGTAAGGAAGATACGAAATAGTCCGCTCCGCTTTAAAATGTTTGTGCCGAAAAGCAGGCTTTTAATTTTCACCGTCTTTCTTTTGGTCCGCTAAACGATATGCTATTAGTAAAATCCTAATCTCAGTTTATGTGTCCCCGCCCAAACCTCATTCCACGGCCCCTTTAACATCTGACGAACGCACTTTTCAGGAGCATTTACGGCTGATTGATTCAGCCCTATAGCCTCCTTTATTCTCCGAAGCATGCCAGTCCCCCGACGGAACCACGGGGCGCCCGGCCGCCCGAAAAAGGCGAGGAGCAGCGCCGAAGGGTTGCCGATGTGCTAGCGCAGAGCCACTTGGGGGGTGACCCTCAGCCAGCTCCACGCGGCGGCCTGGGGCCTCTCCGCGAAACACATATGCGTTTACATGGCCTCCAAAATCCCGAGCCTTCGCGCAAGCGCTTCGGGATCTCGGAGGCTATGGCGTTTGAACGTTCCACCCCCAGGCGGTGTCAGCCAGTCTTGCACACGTTACTAAAGAAAAGTAATCGATTACAATTACTATTACTCTTGGCTAAAAAGTATTCGATTAGATTACTTGATTACTCGACGGCAAAATTAATTGGACATTACTTAAAGAAGTAATCGTTACTTTTCCGATTACCTTATTGTGTGAAGACACATCTTTAGCGCTCATAACAATGAACTACTTCCAACCTATATTTCACATTTTCACAAGTATTGAAGAAGAAAAACTGGCTCCCTCTTCGTGGTCGTTGCACCTTCACAATGCGGACACAAGCATAGAATTCGTTTGAAGACGTTTAATGATTTGGGCCTTCGCCAGTGTGTGTGTGAGGGGGGGGGGGGGGGGGGGGGGAGCGGAGGGGCTTCTAGATCTTGATAAGCTTGAGCAAGGGCTGTCGCTCAAAGCTTGCGTCGCTCATTTTATTATTCACACGTGGATGAGCTCGCATGTTATACAAAAGAGCAGCAGCTCCAGGATTTGAAACGGCTCATGTGTAGTGTCCATTAGCGGAAGAGACCGCCTCGACCACTTCTCAACTCGAAACATTGCTTGTCACAAAGACCGCGTTGGGGAAATGGGGAAATATTTCAACTGCCTTTGTTATATTTTGCATCCGCTTTAGGCATTCTTCGGTTCTGGTTCTCCTACGGGCTGCGAGTAGGTACCCTAAGCAGGATGTTTTTATTTTTTATTTCTGTGTGTGTGTGCGTAAGGGGGCTATTTTGAACGAAGGACTCACAAAGCTACAGTCTGCTTCCTCAAACTTAGTCCTGAATGGCTTTTGTCACGCACTGTGGCTACCCTGGGGCTTCCCACTCCCAGTCCCAGCTCGAAAAAAACAAAAAAAAAAAAAAAACGGAAATTCCACAGAAACTGTATATAGAAAGAGATTGACATCGCTTCCTACAGCTCCGCAAAAATGTTTCTTTTTTCCGTCCGAGAAAAAAAAAACTAATTTTATTTTTGTCATTTTATAAAAAAAAAAGGCGTGTGCCCGGGGGGGGGGGGGGGGGGGGGGGGGGTCCCATGGACAAATTGTAACGGTTACAAGTAATTTTATTACTTCAAAAAGTAATCAGATTACTCTTCTGATTACTGCCTAATAAAAGTAATCAACTGATTACAAAATTACTCCAAAAAGTAATCGATTACAAGTAATTTGATTACTTGTAATGCCTACGGTACAAGTCTGGTGTCAGCGCGGGAAGCACGTTAATCGCCGAACGCTGAAAGCACGAGATGCTTACCCACCTTGTTCTAGTGAACCATATTCTGTTATCACTCAGTCCCGAAAGTGTGAGCAGCAGCCCGAACGCGAAAGTCAAAATGAAACTGCGCCACCAAAACATGAGCAGACGAACCGGCGTGCTCCTGAGGAACAACAAACCGCAACGGAGAAAAAAATAAAAGCGGAAGGAGGCACGGATGGAGAAAAAAGAGAGGAGGGGATAGCGAAGGTTCAACGCAACAGTAGGGAGTTTTCGTAGATCGTATTCGCTGTCCCCCAACGGCTCTTCGCAACCCACTACGATACCCGGAACTCTACAGTCGAGGCCATCGGCGCGCAGTCGCAGTAGCGGCTTCTTCGTTGCGGAGGGATATATCGGAGGGGGAAACGCGGTCTTCGAAAACTAATAAGGAGTTTTCGTCGATCGCGTTTCCCTTTCCGCTAACCAGCCCCCGCAACGAAGAAGCCGCTACTGCGCCTGCGCGCCGATAGCCTTGGCTGTAGAGTTCCGTGTATCGTAGTGGGTTGCGCAGAGCGTTGCGGGACGGCGAAATCGGTCTGCGAAAACTCGCTAATAATCGGGATCATGTTCCGAGGGAGTGTCCCACCGCGCACCAAAGTTACATCCTTACCTTGCCTTGCTCTGTTCAGCACGGACGCGACTATCGTCGATGATCGCGGAGTATTCGTACAACGGCGATCAAAACATTGTGCCAAATGAACGTTTACGTTGTTTATTAGCATATCCAAAACAGAACAAATACGCTTCGAGACATTTTGCAAAAACAGCCTGAGCTGGTAACGAAATCCGAACGCGTTATTCGCCTTACCTCGTTACCTTTTAATTAACAAAAGTGAGCAAACTGCAGACTCACGCCGCAACTGACGCAACTTCTCTCGCCATTATCTTTTTTTTTTTTTTATCTTAGTTCGCAATCTTGGATTACCTCGCTTTTTCGACTCCTCGTGCACCTTC
Organism: Ixodes scapularis; assembly: GCF_016920785.2. Taxonomy (NCBI): domain Eukaryota; kingdom Metazoa; phylum Arthropoda; class Arachnida; order Ixodida; family Ixodidae; genus Ixodes; species Ixodes scapularis. The sequence continues at coordinate 2,290,131 of NW_024609873.1, forward strand.
TCCGGTCTAAGCGCACGGAAGCTTGACTCCGAGAACTCGGGTTTACCTGCACCGGAAGTCGTCCTTCGCCGTCTAGTGGAAGGGGTTCTGGTTTCCAGACTACCAGAGCCGCTACTGAGCGCGCCCATCTTCTCCTTTGCCGCTACAAGGAGCGCGACCTTGTTTTCCGATCCTACCGCTCCGGCATTTTTGGCGCTGTATAAGTGGGCCTTGTGCCTATACTCCGTTTCACCTTCAGTCCGAGCGCACTGGACGCCACAAGCCATCCCAGCCGATCCAGCGCCGGGAGAAAGTCGCGTGACCTGCTGGTGGGGCGGGGCGACACAGGGAGCTCAAGGTCGCATGACACTCCCTCAACGCCGCATTGGCTGGGATGGCTCCTAGCGTCCGCTATGCTCGGACGGCGCGCTTCCTTTTTTTTGTTCCTCCTTTCCCCTTTACGGCGGTCAAATTGTTTCGCAGGCTTTGTAGAACGAGGGAGGCTATGGTCCTCCAGCCCGTGTGTGGCGTGCGTGGACTCGCTCACTCGAAGGCCGCGGGGTGTTCGCGTTCTGTCGTCGCCGAGCGCTTCTTGCTTTTCATCATCCTTAATATACACTTTTATCCGAACAGTGTCTGCTTATACGCTCCGGAAGACCACTTCTTCGGACAATCAGATTTGGAAGAGCGTTGACCTAAATATAATCTCATCACGGAGGAATAGCGGCAACTTCTGCATTGCTGCATGCGGCTTGAGGATGACGCTTCCGTAGGCACGTTTCAGTCCAAACGACTGTCCTGCTCTTCCTATTTTAGCTGTTTCCTAGTTGGTGCATTGTCAACTTTTGTGTTAATACTGTAACGTGGGGGGAGTGTTGCTCTGAGGTATATAAAATAGAGCCCTTCTCTGGCTCAGCCGTGCTGAGCGGATTAAAGAACTTTTTGCAGGGGTTCTATCCACCAGTCCCGGGAGCGTCCGTTAAAGTTTCCGTGCCTCTCCGGGGGCTCCTCGCAGCACAACGGCGACCGAGAGGTCGGCTGCCCCCGGGAGTGCCCAGGCGGCGGATGTGGTCTGGTCGTCCTCCCCGTTGCAGCAACAGCGGCGGAAAGCGGCCGAGTCCCCCGCCGTGAGTCCCCCCGCCCTATCCAAGATCACTATCAGCACTCTGGACAGGAGCAGCAACAAGATCACCATCCAGACGAAGGAGGTGCCCCCGGCGGTGGCGCGGGCCATGTCCCCGCCCCGCTCCCCGCTGTCCAGGAAGTCCAGGCGCAAGGAGCAGCGGGACGCCGAGCGGCCACTGCAGCACGCCAGGCACCAGGGACGGCCCCAGGACAGCCAGGACGCCCAGAGGCCCCGGCGTCCCCAGAACCGCTCCCCGGAGCGACCAGACGGGGCGACGCCGGCCAAGAACGTGAGGCTAAACGGCGCCGACGTCGCCGAGGTCGAAGCCGCGGATGGCCGCCGCGCGTCCCGCCCCGCTTCGCCCGGCAGGCTGCTCCCTGAGAGTGCGTCGCTCCCGGAGCCGGCCAAGAAGAGCCAGAGTCCCGCCGGGAAGTGCACGAGGCCCGGCAGCCCCGGGCTGCCCGCATCTCCGCCCCGGGCACATCCGCAGACCTCGAGGACTCCCCCCGCCGTCCCGCTTGCCCCGAGCGCCAAGAAGGGCGACGAAGACACGCGGCCCCTCGACCTCTCGGTGTCCCACAGGGGCCTGCCAGCGCCGGCGCCCGTGCGTAGGCCTCTCGGGCGGCCGCCCCTCGCACTCCCTCCGATGTGCACACCGGGGACCGCCAAGGGGACAGCCTCGCCCTCCCCGCACCGCAGGGCGGCGGCGTCGTCCCCCGCGGTGTCGCCGTACCAGAAGCCGGCTGTGGCGGTCAGCCAAGCCGCCACGTCCTCGCCCCTGTCGCAGCAGCACCACCACCACCACAACCACCATCGGAGCAGCAGCAGGGGCTTCCTCAAGGGCGCCAACCTGACGTGCATCAACCCGGACCCGGACGCCTTTCACCCGCGCATCGTCATCAAGAACCTGCCTCCGCGCGCTTCCGGTGCCAGCTTTCACAGGATGTGAGGCTGCGTCGCCGTGCCGCCCTCTCCCTCGAAGAGCCTCCTCGCCTCTAGTCCTTAGCCAGGTGTTTCTCCTAGTTCTACTGCGCGCGAACGCGCAGCTGTCGTGATCCGCGCGAGACGGCACCGTTTGTGCGTGCGAGTGAAATGTGAGTGGATGGAAGCCGTCGTGGCGTCAGCGGGAAGACATCTGGATAAACACCCTTTACCGCTCGGATACGTCGACTTGCGTTGGGACAGCGGGCACTGTGATCCCTCCTGGTGAACACGCGGAGGCCTCTGGCTCGGCCGCGAAGCACGCGTGTCCTCCGTGTGCGCCCTGCGGCGTGGGTGGGTTGCGAGAATCTCGGTGTGTGCGGATTCGTGTCGTGCTGCGTGAGTGTCTTCTACATGAGGAATACGTGCACCCCCTGGAGTACACTGGTTTACCTCGGAATACGGCACGCGGTCCTCGTGATCCTCAATTGTGCTAGTTTTTTTTTTTTTTTTTTTTTTTTTTTTTTTTTTTTTTTTTTTTTTGCAGTGACTTTTTTGACGTTTACGTTCAAAATAGTTTTGAGTATTATTTTATCGTCTGTGAGTCCTCTTCCTGAAGACGTAAAAATATTTTCAAAATCATGTTCACGTCCCCCGTCAAATTATAGATTTTTTTTATGATTACTTGTATTATTTTGACGCCTCAAACTGAAAATTTCTGAGCTTCGAAGTCCGGATGGAAAGTGACCGAAAGTGGCGGTCCAAAGATACCTTGCTTGCGGACGGCGTCGCGGTTCAACACTCATTTTCTGAAAACAAAAGTGGTGCAGTCGACTGCAGCTTTGATAACCTCTTAAATGGTTCAAGGAAAGACATTAAAAAAAATTGTCCCCTTTCAAAGAAAAAAAAAAGAAGAAACTTTTTAAGGTACAACGTTAGCTAATAGGCCTCAGGTAATGTTTGCCTGAGTGTGCGAAGCATTACGTAATACAGCACCTTGGCTTTTCATTCTTTATTTCTGCTGTCTTATATAAACAAAGGAGCTCAATCTCGTGCCATCAAATTTGCCGTTAATTGGATGACATTTCCTGTCGGAAAATGTGTGTACCTCGTACAACCGTGGCGCAGACTGCAATATGAGAATTTTGTTGCTCGTGTGCACCGGTCAAGAAGCATCAAGAAGGCAATGTTCGCATTCACATTTTATTTAACATTCCAATTGTTTCGCAGTTATCCCAATCGTACACGCACCAGGAAACACATACAAACTAAAGAACAAACTCGCGAAACCCGGTTAAAAAAAGAACGGGAGCCTTTGTTGAGGATTCAAACTTTTAAGTGAGACGCGTGTCGAAATGACGTGCGAGAGCTGAGAACATCGCCGCCGGGTATGTCATGTCCGAAAACATCGAGTGTCGAGCAAGTCGAGCGCACACACGCTGAATGATGCATTTCTAGTTCCAATCAGTATTAGAACTTCTTGTGCGTGCGACACACGACTCCGTCAACATGCCAACACAACACCGACCGACAACACCATCAGAAACGAAATAGAACGAAACGGACGCAACCGTGAAACGTGTACAACGCTACCACTGCGACGGCTACATCGACGGGGGACATCGAAATAATAAAGCCACTAGTTTGGCATTTTACGGAGGTGACGTCATAATGTCAAAATAGTTTTTGGACTATTTGACGGGGAACGCAAAAAAAATCACTTCCCCCAATTTTTTTTTTTTTTTTTTTTTTTAAGTTTTAGGCAACGGTGCTTGCCCGCCGCTTCGCGCAGTATCACGCCTATACATGTAGTTGCCGCACCGAAGTAAGGCTGTGCAATATTGCTGCTGCACGTCATTCTTGGACAAAACAATCCCGAAGGGAGACACTGCACGTATTGCACATGGTTTACATAACTGCGCTTCGTATAATTCCATTATTGTTACAGCGAAGAAATATCGAAAGTTAATGAATGATGCAGTCATAACTGCACATAGTCCATCCGGATTTTAATGGTCATGTTATTGCCGGAAGAATAAAGGTCTCTGAAATCACGTGATCAAGCACATGTATAGATGTTGTTCGGAGCCTCGCATTCCTCATCGTTTTCTTCGACCATAGTCCATGAGAAGGTAATAACAAGCGCTTGCGAACACATCGTGTTAGTTAAATTAATGTTGACCTCTTAATTTTGCAATTCGCAGCTTATTTGATTCGCTTCCGAGATAACGCACCAACTATGTACGGCGACGAGTGCCTTGAACACTTGTAGTTCAGGTCTCATAAATGTCCGAATGTTTCCTTGAACTAGATATTTGTTCACTGCCAAATTGACAAATACCCCGAATATTTTCAGACGCCTTCCTGACTGTAGAAAGGGTGATATATGTACGAAGAGGTGGTTCCATGTGAGGTATGGTACGTTAAGTGAGCTGTGGCGAACATGTACAGAGGTCACCGGCTTTCAATTAGCTGTTTGCATTAGGTAAGAAAATAGTATATAATATTCTATACAAACCTGCTTTTTTTTTTTAAGGGGGCAATCTATTCTTTGTTATATTTCGAAATTTGCGATAATAGAGAGTTTTAGGCAACCGTTTTTGCCCGTCCGATACGTCGAAACAGCGGTGCACCTCTACTCCAACGGACACCGCCCGCCTCGAAGCGACGACGTCTATGGCTCTGCGGCGGCTTCGCGCGTGGTGCCCTCTTCTGGCTATGCAGCGTACCATTAGTTCAACGTCGCGGGTCCGCACATACGCAGTCTTGCGCGGAGGTCGCCGGAGGGCGCGGTTGGCCTCATCGCGCAAGTTAAACGCGCGTTTGCCTCCTCAAGGACCTTCTGTACGCCGATCAGAGATGGATAAATTACTTTCAAATTATAATTTAATTACAATTACAATTACTTTGCTCCAAAAGTAGTTTAACTACAATTACAATTACTACTACGCAAAAGAAATTTATTGCAATTACAAGCTACTTTTAAGAAGTAATGCAATTACTTTACAATTACTTATTTCTGAGAGTTACCCACCTTGGACCATATAGCTTTAAACGAGTTATATGGCCGCTGTATAAATGTCACGTATTGTGCTTTCCTATAATGAAATTTATTAAATGACTTATAGAACTTAACAGTTTGGAGTAATGAACTCCTGCGTTTTTATTTCTCAACAAATAAAAATAAATTACTTTATATACTCCAAGACACCCGATCGCCAAGCGAAATTGGGTTGACTCACTTTTGGTAGCCGGGCAAATAAAAATGCGACAATGATTACAGTGATATCTGAATATTTTATTAGTGTTATATCAAACTACCATCGACAAGCACTAATACCACCACACACGCCAACAAACGTTTCATGTTATTGTAAATTTTGTACATTGAGTTGAAATAACAATGGCACAGAAATTTATAAGAATCGAATCGGGGCTCCCGAATCAATGGTGACAAAATTCACAGGTGCGAGGTGAGTCTCCTTAGTGCTTATGCAAATGGTATTCAAGTCACCCCAACAAAAAATAAACTTGAAAATAATACAAGGAAACAAATATGCGACAGTACTGGTATAATAAAACTCACGTAAAATGGGTGATAAGAGAAACTTGTAAACACGTAAATCATTTAAAGAATACGACAACTTACGAAAACATTTCATCCACAATGATTCGCTGCCTGTCTATGTCTGTGGAGGCGTAGTATGCCGGATGTGGGTAACCGTAGCACGCGAATTGCGGTCGCTTTCATACAACTAGTGTGACAATAGCAGCAACTCTTGCCAGAAATTCTGGGTTAATCCAGTTCACGATAACACCCAAAAAAGCTCCTGAAATAGGTCATAATTTTAGGATCGTCATGTAACTAATCATTGGGATAGCATGATTGTATCGATGTTATGCGCCTCAAAAACAAGACCGATTTGAATTTAGTATCGCAAGAAGCAACTCGAAAAGTTCATGATATACTGTAACCGACTTTTTTTTTTTTTTTTCTCGCGAATCTGCGGATCGTCTACAATTCGCGAAAAATAGATCCCGCGAAGAATTCCGGTAAAATATAAACACATTGGCATCTACATTGCGATCCCACCGCGTCACGAAAATCAGAACCCGCGAATTATTACAAAACTCCGGCCTCTTGGACGCCTCGATTTCATGAATTACTTGAGTGTTTCAGCTGGAAGATATATACGAGCCATTATTACTTTTAATAACTGTAAGTATTGAAAGTGACAAGAAAGTTGCCTACCCGCCAATGTTTCCGCAAATTGGAGGTCGCCTTTCAGTTTGTTGAATATGTTTTTTTAGAGACGGTGCGCAGACTTTGCACCTTACGATTATATTTTTTTCCATTGCTGCTAATCTGTTCAAAGAAATGTTCGTAAGAAGGCCACGGCAGCCTTACCTTTTCCATTGTAGATAAGACTGTTGCAGGTTCTCAATGCAAAGCGACACTGCGCGCCTCGGGACAATAACACAGGCCAGGACGAGAGGACAACGCGTGGAGGGTCACGATAGAGGTGTAAAAACAAAGTGCAAGCCACGTACGTGCGTGAGAAGCCCTATATAAAGAAAGAAAGGCTTCAACGAAAAACAAATGTAACAAACAAGCTCCCTACAGTCTAACGTCGAGGTTTGTAAAGTTTCGGAATCTCGTCCAATCAGGTTGAGAAACGGGTTAGAGCAAACACTAAATAATGAAAATTTATACAAAAAGGTAGACGATGATTGGGGGATGGAAGAGCAGTGTAGCAACAACGGTTGGAAGTAAGGCGGAGTGAGTCGTGTTAACGAGACCTGCTGCTTCTTCGCCTCGATATTAGAGTAGGACGACTAAATGTTAGTGGTACCAGCAGACGAGATAGAGGAGAGGGACGTGAAGAACTCATAAAGAAAATAGAACAATTTCATGGACAATAAAAATCTCCAACCTTCACTGAAATATGGAAGCGAATATGCTAGCGGCGAAGACGCGCAAGGAGAACCTCGAACCTCCCCGCCTCAACCGTATGATGTGAGCCGAGCCCAACCAGCTCGACTTCGAGCCATGTTGCCCTCGGATGTGAATGAGAAATAAGAATGACCCCTAGGAACACGAGCAACAGGAAGCGAACGAGACGAAGAGACAGATTTCACTACGACAAGAACGAAAACGGACGCGAAGTTCGCTATTATTTCTCAATTTATTTCTCAAATTTTTTATTAAATCGTTTTACAGTCGACAAAACCCTTCATTTTGTTCTATCCCGGACTCCCTGTTCCGTTCCTCTTTTCCCTCCTTTTTGAGCAGATTGAGATACACCCTCTTTCCTGTCCCTTTGGCTGTACTGTTGTCTCCGTGGTCACGGGGAAAAGTGCCGGCGCCGCAAAATCTTGCAAAAGTAATTGAATTGAGCCGGAAATTTTGCAATTACTGACGCTTGAAAGTAATTAAATTTCAATTACAATTCCTTTTAGCAAAAAGTAACTAATTACAATGACAAATTAATTAAAGTAATTAAATTACAGTAATTCAATGACTGTAACTGAATTACTACTTAAGTATGACGCCGATTCGCTTCGCGCGGCTTGTGTACATTTGGTTACGTTCATGGCAGGGAGCTGAGAGTCAGCGACACTTTTGATCAGAGCAAATACACTATTAGCTCACCCCCTGCCTCCCCCGCTTCCCTCAACGCTGAAACGTTGACAAGAACACAGAGAGGTGGAAGAGGCAAAGGGAACATTTGTGTCAACAACACCAGATGGAGCTCAAGGCAGACTTGTATGCGGTTCAACTACTCTACTCGAGGTACTGTAGTTTAACTACTTTTCTGAGTAGTTTAGTAACTTTCAATTCCATTCTTATTTCGGTAATTAGTAGTTTACTTTAATTACTTTTTCTGAGTACTTCTACTCAAATTACAAGTTACTTTCGATTTTTAATGGTTGTTTTCCCTAGCAACAAACGTTGCTGCACAAAAGAGATAAGATGTTGGACGATCAGCTGATATTTGCAAAGAGGGGGAAGCATGTGGCGTAGGTAAGGGGAGGGGGTGGAAGAAGAAAGTGAGTCGGAAAGTCCGAAACCCCCAAAATTTTGTCGAGCCCCCCCCCCCCCCCCCCCCCCCCCCCAGCAACAACACTACTGCGAAGCGCAGGGGAGCGAACAGGCACGACGCAAGAGAGGCCGAGTAAGATTAGCGCCGAAGACTGGCGCTTCTTTGTGTCCCGAAGCTCAATGAGACTTGACCCATTCGAAGAAAGGGCTGGTTCCCTCTTCCCCCCCATGTAGAAACTCTCGCCCACTACAGGAGGTGCACACACTGCATCTCCCTCAAAGAAGGCAACAAACTGCAGCACCTGCTCTGAAGCTCATCTGGTGCTCCCGTAGTTTGTGCTGTACTTGAAGAATCGCGTGCTAAAGGGCAACGCAACGGGGGCCTTTTTGCGCTGCCTTTCCTCCCAAAATATAGAATATGCAGGTCTTCAAAGATTTGAAGATCGTTAGAGAAACCTTAGTAATTCCCCCAACGTTTTTATGTAAAAAATAATAAACAAGCAGTGTTGGGAAGTACTCTAAGTACATAGTAATTAAAGTACTGCCGTTTAGAAAACTTGCAGTTTACTTGAAGTACACTCTTTGGGCATGTACTTGTACTTTCCGAGGAAAGTAGAACACCCGAATTTAAAGTACATTCCCCGAATTTGAAAACAAAAAAATGGCGTATCGTCGTGTGAAAACGCGTTCTTTCAAGACGTCATCTGGTCATTTCTCTGAGCGAAGTAATGGCGGCTATAAGACCGACACAAATAAGTGGCTTAAAAGTTGATTGTGTCAAACAGCTCGTCAGCGATAGTAAAACAACTACTCTGTGGTGACTTGACTTTATACAATATTCGCCGCCATTTCCGTAAAAAACTGATGCACTTCGATTACCTCAGGAGCATGCGTACCAGTTAAAGAAAAACACTGTATAGGGAATGAAAGGGCATGATGAAAGATTCTGTTAAACATACTGATACTTTACTTTGAAATATATTGCATTTACAGTACGTTACTTCAAGTGCATGGCACCCGGTGTACTTACTACTTTACTCGAAGTGCATAACCTTTAATTTACTTCGTGGTTTTCTTGTACCTTTTAGATGTACTTTACGCAACACTGCAAACAAGCAAACACTGTCTAAAAATCAAGCTCAGGCAGTGCTAAACCTCAAAGTAGAAATGACACATTTGCAGTACATAATTTACCAAACAAACAAGTATAAAACAATTAGGCACGCAGAAGCAGAACCAGCTAATAAAGCATTTCTTTGAAAAAACAATCCGATCCATATTTGGCTAGCACAATTTCGCTAACGGATCGAAACCTATGTACTTTCTTTTTACCATAAAAAGAACATATAAAAGTAACTTCAAAGTAACTTCAAAAGTAGTTCGCTACTTTTTTACGGTAATTAGTAATTTTCTCTATTACTTTCCGTTTGAGTAATTTCTACTCTACTCAAACTACTTTTGAGGTCAATACTCCGTAACTTGACTTAATTATTTATTTTTTTTGTAATTTGTACATGTCTGGCTCAAGGTTGCAGCGGTCCTTTCGGGACGTCACACACGCGGGCCGTCGGGTTCACAAACGTAGTGCGGCAGGAAAAAAAAAGCGCATAGATCTGCCGTTGGCGTAAGAAGTTTATTTTATTGAACGAGCGTGCTTTATTGCCTATTATAATAAAAGCGATTAACAACGATTGGGCTAGAAGGCAATTCTTATTACGCAGCCAAGGCGTTCAACAATTTATATGAAAGGAAAAAAGAAAGCAATGTGTCTCTCCTACTTTTTGTAAGGCCAGTCTCAGGTGTTTTAACTTTTAACATAATATAAAAAGAAATGTGTATAGGCTTTAGAAAACTGAGTAGGCGTGGTTAATGTATGTAATCACCGAATCTTGCATGGGAGTCGAGACTAAGGGTTTAAAACGAACTCTGTAGTGATCTGTTCGAGCTTTCTTTCTTCGAGAAAATGCAATGCGTACATAAAACAAATAACCTTGAAAATTAGTGCCTGCAAAATCAATGATTGACCTCTGGGGATTCCTTGCCTCCATTAAAATCACCTATTTATTTATTTTATTTAGTTACTTATCCAATACCCGCAGCGCCTTTCGGCATTACAGGGAGGAGGGGGGTACATACGCCAAACATTACTTCAATACACACAAGCAGGCTTCTTGTGAAGTACAGTTGGGTTAATTGACGGCAAGTATATACGCAGAAGCAAATCACAACTTTCGCAACACACAGCATCACTATCAACAAATGACGGCAGGATAGTTTATGTAAATCGAAGCATATCTCGAATCCGCGACACACATTGCATAAGTTTTATTTTAGCAACTTGACTGATTCCAGGGCAGAATAAAATTTATCGTTTGACAAAAATCATACTTCGGCAAAAAGTAACCGGTTTCGTTGGGAAATTGTTTTCGGGAAGAAAGCACTACTAAAACTGCAGTCCTACATCTGTGCTCATGACCTCTATGAACGTGATGCACTCGGGCGGATTGATAATGTGGTGAAAAAAGATAGGTGCCACGTGGGATTCCGGTTTGGGTATGATATATACTTTGAAAAAACTTCAAGCGTAGCTTTGCTCTATACGGTATTCGAGTGTATCCCACTGGTGAGTCTGTTTCGCTAAAATCTCTATCTTTTACCGACATTCCCAACACAGCGGGCCCCAAAATTTTGCACCCTTTCTAGTTTATCATCACTGATAGACGGCGGGTCCCACACAGTGCTGTCATATTCTAAAATAGACAACACAATTGTTTTATACAACAACTCCTGGGTAACTTGAGGAAAGTTACGCGTATTCCTGCGAAGAAAACCCAAAGATTTTAAAGTCTTTGCCACAGTATAATTGACATGTCGATTCCAATGTATTGAAGATGTAAAGAAAACGCCTAAATACTTAAACTCAGAAACCATTTTTAGATTATTATTGTTTATTTCATAACGGAATTCGCTCACTGTTTTTCTTGTGGAAAATGTCATGGACACGGTTTTATCCAAATTAAGATTCATCCGCAATTTTACACACCAAGTTTGTATTGAATTTTAGTCTTTTTGAAGGATAAGACTATCAAATTTACAATTTACTTATATAATACACAATCGTCTGCAAACATTCGCATGCATGATGTAACGGACTCTGAGATATCATTGATATAAAGTAAGATGAGTAAAGGTCCCAAAACCGACCCTTTCGGAACCCCCGATGTTACATCAGAAATACCCGATTTCGTGCTATCTACTACCACATACTGATATCTTGGGTTGCGCATATGTACTCGGAAACCCAGGAGATAACACGAGGGTTGATATTATAACGCCACAATATTTCAACTAATGACGCGTAAAATACCACATCAAAAGTTTTTTTTTCTTTTTTTAATTTATGAAAATACAGTTCACCGCATTTTCGGGCCTGATATGGCTTCGCACTGGCGGCACCTCCGATTATTACACGATACCCGCCGTTTCTTCTCTTGCAGCCGGAAAAACGGACAGGGGTAAGCTGCAGCAAACTCCGTTTTTCTTTGGGTCTAATCGTGTCAGCTATCGTCGCAGGTGGAGTGCTGTGCGGCGAAGAGGCGTTAAGAGGCGACGCCGGGTTGTGGTGCGAGAGTTCAACTTAAAAAAATGTTTTCCCGCTTTAAACAAAATGGCTTTGATCAAACTTTTAGAAGCAAAAGACAATCGATTCTTCTAAACCCACTATACTTTGCATTTTTACTTGGACCCCCTCAGAGTGAAAAAACGGCTGTATATGCGTCGAAACACACTTTTTTTTTTTTTGGAACTTCAGGGGTTTTTTTTAATGCAAGATATTTAATTGAGCGTTTTTAAACAGTTTTAGAGTTCATATACCTCCAGGGCAGCCGTAAAAGTTATATTAAGTCACGGGAACAACTAGATATTTGTTATTAAAACAACAAAAATGCTAAAATGTTCATAAAATTGTGTTTTAAAAAATATGTTTAAGTTATACAGAACTGCACATGCCCAACCACATTGTAAGTCGAAAGCCGTGCAAATTTAAGAAAACAAATGTTGTCAGGTGGTTTATAAAAACGCAGATTTTTCATCTGTAACTGAGCGATTCCTGGTTTCACGCTGTACTTAAAAGTTAAAACCACCCTCACGTCATCAAAAACATTTTTTTTTCGTCAAAACAATTTCAGGACATGGCAACGGACATTGCAGCAAAAAACCATGAACATTTTTTTTTTTTTTTTGTAAATCGAAGGTGGTTAAGCGCAACGTCTGGGACGTTTGACGTGGAATGACCCTTTAGAATCGCTTTGTCGTCTGCTTCGTCGTCGTCTGCTTCTTCGTCTTCGTGAACGCGTAAACCCACTGCTGTTCCCGCGGCGGTCCCACTGCGGCCGCAGGATAAACAACGGCGCCGTATACCTCGAGCACTCCGGCTGCTCAGAGGTCTCGATGAACTTGGAAACATGTGAACATTTAGTTCAATGGCACAGAAGAATTTCGAGGGACCATCGGCTCGGTGTAGCACCGCGGAACAGCATTAAAAGTGTCGGTGGAAAACTGAGCTTGGTAATGCTCAGGCTTGTGCGTAACGTTTAATCGACTAGGAAGTCAGAAGGGCTAAATAGGCTTTCTCAGATAGCGCTAGTTTTCTAAAAGTTGTTTCATACTGGTGGACAGCCTGTGCGACAGGGTAAGATGAATTAACTGTGGGGAGACGCCTGCACACAAAGCAGAAACGATATACATAAAGACCCATAACTGACGCGTCGTAAAAAACTCGCCATCTGTTAAAAAGAAGCAGCTAGGCCAGATTCCTGAAAACCAGTGTTGTATGCGTTACCGAAAAAAAGTAACTAAATACGTTAGTCGTTACTTGCAAATAAACGTAACGCGTTACCGACCTACGTTACCTCAAAATAAAAGGAGCGCGTTACCGTTACTGATAAAAAGTAACGCACGTTACTGTTGCGTTACTTTTTATGCACGAACGAAAACATTTGCTGTTTCGACGTTTGATATGTGCGTAAGCGCCATAGCTAAAATATGTCCATGCGGAAACTTAATTACCCTCTCTTTTTTATTGTTTCACCCGAATAGTTACAAGAAAAAACGCGGAAGTATATATGAAGCTGATTTATAACATGAAAAACGGGAAAGGGAATGACACCAAGGTGTCATTCTCTTTCCCAGCGGGAAGCGAAACGCACGCTTCGACGCAGGAATCTCCCAAATCCACCTCTTTGGCCTTCCAGCCGAGGCGACGGCGGTAGCGAGGTCAACGAGGCGCGGGAGGAAACCAGTGGCAGGTGGCGTGTGACGTCAAATCTGACGAGCACCGACGTCAGAGAAAAGTGGAGGACAGCGGCATTTTTTGACTAAGGAATTTATGACTGGGCACTTGAAAACACACAAAAAAATTAAAATTAATTTTTTTAAGTTCTAGGAAGTAAAGTAACGTAACCTAATTTCGTTACACGTTACTCAAAATAAGTAACGTAAGTACGTTACCCGTTACTTCTTTTGAAAAGTAACGAGTACGTTACTACGTTACCAAAAAAAGTAACGCGTTACCGGTAACGCCGTTACTTGCAACACGTTACCGCCCACACCGCTGAAAACTATGGGTGGAGATGAGTTTCCGTATACAGTTTCTATTCTACAGTTTGTGGTAGGGTGGCCTTGCTGCATGCCCATCCGGGAGGAACAACACGAAGCCGGAGTTTCCATAACTAGAAACTACATTTATTAGAGTAACAGGATTGGGTTGTTAGTATAAGCGTAAAACATTGCCGGAGTGTTGCAACTGCACGCCTCCGTGACCACGGTCCGTCTTCCCCCGTTCTGTGTGCGTGTGGCCTCTTTTATAGGCTTCTGCGCCTGTCCTACGTGCGCTATTGCGCGCCTCGGCCGTTGTCCAGTTTGGGCATTCGGCAGCGGCCTCTGGCCGTGGTGGGAGACTCTTGCTCCCACACTCCCCCCCCCCCCCCCCCCCCCCCCCCTTAAGCGTCTGGCATGTCGATGCCAGTGTTGAAGTGGTCGTCCTTGGGAGGGGGTCGTCGTTGAGGGTGTGGACGGCGGTGCTGTATCGGCGCTAGGGCACGCTCCAGGTCGCGGTTGTCCTTTGGTGGCCGTTTCCGGAATCACCGGCAGTTGCAGTTTTCGGTGCCTGTGGAACGTCTTGCCCACTGGCCGCAGTTCCGTGGGGTGGGCCTCGCTGGTTGCCGCCCTCGGTAACCGGGACCGCCCCGTGTCCTGGGACCCTGGCGTCCAGATGCCCGGGATTGGTGGTGGCGTCGCCCGTGATCCATCTTCGTGAATCAGAACGAGCAATTGCCATGGGTTACTCTCATGTGTAACCCCTAGCTCTATGATGCATAAAAAAAAAGGATAAAAGATCTGGGGTGGGCACGCAATCGCCCAATATTTCCCCCTTTCCCCCCTCAGAAAGGCGATCAGACCCGTGGGATGATAAACGATCGAAGTACAACGCTCGAAACCCGAAAGAAAGAAGGAAAAAAAAAAGAATAATCTTGTCCACCGCTTTACAACTTCTCTCAGCAGTCACCGACGTCGCTGGTTGTACCGCCTGTGTGGCGGCGAGGGGGGGGGGGGGGGGGGGGGGGGGGGGTCCGGGACCGGGTTGTCGTCGGCGTCGGTCTGATCCTGCGAAAAACCATCTTCCGGGATGCGGAATTGTTTAAGGTCGGTGACATGAGTTGGTCCTGTGGACTCACCACTGAAATGGTGAATTAGTGTGTATGTAAGCGGGGGAAAGCTTTTCGCCTACACGAAATGGACCATCCCACCTGTTGGCCAGTGAGGCCGTGAAGGCTTTCGCAGCGTCACTCAGGGGGTGAGTGCGCCTGAGCACCAAGTCTCCCACCTCGAACTGCAGGTCTCGGCGACCCGGGTTGTACTGGTCGGATTGCTGCAGTCTGGCAACGTCAAGGTTTTCCCGGGCTTCCTTGAGGTTGATGGTGAAACGCTTTCGCAGGTCGTCTGCGAACTTTTTGTAGTTGCGGTCCTGTGCCCTGGGCTCTGTCAAATGGAGAGTGTTAGTGAGAGGGAAAGCAAGCTCTCTGCCAAAATTGAGCTGGGCAGGGGGTAGCCCGGTTGACCGGTTAACCGTGGTGCAAGTGGCGAAGGCCATTTCTGGGAGCATCGCATCCCAGTCTTTGTGATGCTCCGTATGAGCAACAAGCATCATCTTAAGGTTTCGATTCACCCTTTCGGTTATATTTGCCTGTGGATGATACGGCGAAGTCCGTTTATGTTAAATTTTCAGAACCGCGCATGCATCGACGAACACTTTGCTCGTAAAATACGACGCAGTATCCGAAATTAGGCTTGCCGGGAAACCAACACGCGCAAAAACTTGAAGTAGGCAGTCCCATATTTTCTGCGAATCCAACTTTCGTAAAGGGAACAGCTCCACCCATTTGGTGAAATGGTCTGTTACTACGAACAAGTACTGGTTTTCGTGTGGGCTACGTGTATTTAAATGGACCCATGACGTCACAGCAACAGATCTGCCAAGGGCCCTGGCTTGCGATCGGTTGCATGAGACCTGGGGGTTGACCACCACGTGGCTTCGCTTTCTGGCATGACGGGCAACTACGCGCGTACCTCGGTACATCTTGCCGCATGCCGGTTCACGTCGCAATCTGGGACAACTTATCGTAAGTCTTGCTCCCCCTGCTGTGTCCGGCTAGGGCAGAGCTGTGCATGTATCGGATGAAAAGCTTATCTAGCTTGCGGGGTATCACGGTCCGGAATGCTGAACCATCCATCGTCGTCGGCCTGGAGGATGTAGCGCAGCAGGAGGCCGTCGTCGCTCATCAAGTAGGAGTCGAACTCCTTGTCACTTGGGCGGTCGACTGGACCGGACGCTGCCAGCCAGGCAGTCACTTGTTAGCACAACCCATCGTCGTGCTGGGCCTTGAGAAGATCGTCTCTTGAGACCAATGTACCCCACCGTGAGTCAGGTGATCCCTGTGTTGTTTTAACGACTGCGACCAGACCTGGGACTTCCTGCACGTGGTTCTCAGGAAGGGGGGCGCGGCAAAGTGCATCAGCGATTTGGTTTGTAGCACCCGGCCTGTATACAATAGTGTAATCGTACTGTTGTAGCGCAAGAGCCCAACGAGCGAGGCGACCAGCGGAGTTCTGAAGTCTTTTCAGCCATGAAAACTCTAAATGATAACACTGAATTTGGAATGTTGCGCCATCCAAATACATGTCAAATCGCTTTAAAGCATACACTATGGCTAAACATTCTCTTTCGGCCACACTGTAGTTACGCTGTGCGGAATTGAGGGTCTGACTTGCGAAAGTAACCGGGCGAAGTATACCGTCATGTTCCTGCAGTAAAACAGCTCCGACGCCACAATCGCTTGCATCTGTCTGCAAAACGAATGGTTGGTTTAGGTCGGGAAGGTGCAGACCCGCGTTCTCTGTCACTGCCTATGATAATGCTACGAATGCGCTTTGTTGCTGTTGGCTCCAACACCATTTGACGCCTTTTCGAAGAAGGTGATTAAGCGGCTGAGAAATCTCGGAGCAGTAAGGAATGAAATCCCTACAGAATGCAATCATTCCGAGATATCGCTGTAAACTTTTCACGTCAGGGGGCCACGGGTACTCAGTTAGTGCGCGCAGTTTTGCTTCGTTGGGACGGAGCGTGCCGCTATCGACAACAAATCCGAGGAGGTTAATTTTGGGTTCGGCCAATTGAACTTTTCCCGGGTTGATTGTTAGACCCGCGTTCCGCATTCGCTCAAGCACGAAAGTCAAGTGTTCGAGATGCTCCTCGAATGTACGCGAGAAAACAACAATGTCATCCATGTATGCCATCGCGAATTCGTACTTTGCGTTTCCGAGCACAACGTCCATCAGACGCTGCAAGCTCGCTGGCGAGTTGTACAAGCCAAAAGGCAAGCGGGTGAGCTCGTACAGCCCTCTGTGGCAAATGAAAGCGGTTTTCTGCACGTCTAACGGATGCACTTCGATCTGAAGGAATCCACGGCTGCAATCCAATGTGGTAAACACCGTCGCGTTGCCGAGCGCGTACATTATAGAACAAATGCTGGGAAAAGGGTAGCTGTCCCGTACAGACACTTCGTTCAGCCGTCTGTAATCTACGCAGAGTCTGGCAGTTCCATCTTTTTTCGGAGCGAGAACGACAGAAAATGCCCAAGGGCTCTTTGACTCCCTTGGGCATTCCCCAAGGGAGTCATCCAGCATCTCCTGGAGGGCCACGTCCAGGAGTTCTTTTGTGCACGCTGATAGGGCGTGGATTGCACCTACAAAACGGTGCGTTACCGGTTTCAATCCCATGCAGCAGGATGTCTGTCTTTCCTGGTCGCTCCGTGAACATCGGAGAGAACGGCCGCAGGACGTCCTCCAGCCAGACATGTACAAGTTACTCAAAAAGAGTAATTAAGTTAAGTTACTGAGCATTGACGTCAAAAGTAATTTGAGTAGAGTAGAAGTTACTCAGAAAGAAAGTAATTGGGTAAATTACTAACTACCGTGCCAAAGTAGCGAATTACTTTTGAAGTTACTTTTACTTGTTTTTTATGGTAAAAAAGTACAGACGTTTTGATCCGTTAGCGAAATTGTGCTAGCCAAATATGAATTGGCTTGTTTTTTTCACAGAAATGCTTTAATAGCTCGTTCTGCTTCTGCGGGCCTAATTGTTTTGTACTTTCTTGTTTGTTTAGTCAATGATGTACTGCGAATGTGTCATTTCTACTTTGAGGTTTAGCACTGTCTGAGCTTGATATTTTATACACTGTTTCCTTGTTTACAGTGCTGCGTAAAGTGCATCTAAAAAGTACTTGAAGTAAAGTACAAAGTAAATGAGAGGTTATGTACTTTAAGTAAAGTAGTAAGTACACCGGTTGCTATGTACTTGAAATACCGTATATAAGTACAATATATTTCAAGGTAAAGTACAAGCCCTTTTAACACAATCCTTCATGATGCCCTTTTATTCCCTATACAGTGTTTTTTTAACTGGTATGCATTGCTCCAGGGGTAATCGGAGGTGCATCATTTTTTTACGGAAATCGCAGCAAATATTGTATAAGGCCAAGTCGCCGCAGAGTAGTTGTTTTACTCTCGCTGACGGTCTATTTGACACAATCAACTTATAAGGCACTTATTTCCATCGGTCTTACAGCCGCCATTACTTCACTCAGAGGAATGACCAGACGACGTCTCGAAAGAGTGCGTTTTCACACGACGGTTCCGCCATTTTTTGTTTTGAAATTCGGGGAGTGTACATTGAAGTCGGGAATTTTACTTTCCTCGGAAAATACCAAATGCATGTTCAGAGAATTCACTTCAAGTAAAGTAAAACCTTTCTACAGTAGTACTTTAAGTACCATGCACTTAGAGCACTTCCCAACACTGCTTATTTATTATTTTTTATATAAAAACCTTTGGGGAATTACTACAGGTTTCTCAAACCATCTTTGAATCTTCAAAGATCTGCATATTCTGAGCTTTGGGAGGAAAGGCAACGCAAAAAGGTAATCTTTGCGTTGCCCTTCAGCACGTGATTCTTCGAGTACAGCGCAAACTACGGATGAGTTTCAGAGCAGGTGGTACATTTTGTTGCCTCCTTTGAGTGAGGATGCAGTGTGTGCACCTTTTGTAGTGGGCAAAAGTTTCTACGTTGGGGCAGAGGCGGGGACCAGCCCTTTCTTTAATTGTGTCCAGTCTCCTTTAGCTTCGGGACACAGAGAAACGTCAGTCTTCGGCGCTGATCCCGCAGTTACTCGGCCTCTCTCCCCGCGCCTCGTAGCAGTGTTGTGCCAGGAGGAAAAGGGGGCGGGGGGGGGGGGGGGGGGGGTCTTGTGAAAATTTTGGGGGGTTTCGGATTCTCCAAACCATTTTCTTCCCCCCCCCCTTCCTATGCCGCATGTTTCCCCCTCTTTGCAAATACCAGCTGATCTTCCAACATCTTATCTCCTTTGTGCAGGAATGTTGTTAGATAGGCAAAACAACCACTGAAATTCTAAAGTAATTTGTAACTTGAGTAGAAGTTACTAAGAAAAAGTAATTAAACTACTAATTACCGAAATGAAAATGTAATTGAAAGTTCCTAAACTACTCCGGAAAGTAGTTAAACTACAGTAACTTGAGTAGAGTAGTTGAACTACGTACAAGTCTGCAGGCTCCAGCTGTCTCTTCTGGAGGTCAATGCCCGAACACTTCTGTAGGGTATCCGAGATTTCGGATGGTAAGGCAGCTGCAGGCGTTGTGAAGTGGTGTGGGAGGGTTGGGCCAGCGATGCAGTTCTCTCGTCTGGTGAACGGAGTCAGGTCCGCCTGGTTTCCCAGACGATAGCCGCCACCAGGGAAGTCGAGCGTCATGCTTACGCCTGCGATAAAATCTCGACCCAAGATCACGGGTACGGCGAATCCTGGGAGATACAGAAAGCGCTGACGCCGTTTCTTCTCATTAAATGAAATTTTAAGCCTTACAGATCCGTCCGCCGATATTGTTGACCCGGAGGCTAACTGCAGGCGTGTGTCTGCTGAACGAAAGGTTATTTTTTTTTTTTTTTGCATAGTTCATAGGCAGCGTTCCCTATAAGCGAGATAGCAGCCCCGGTATCCAAAAGCGCGGCAAAAGAAAAACCGAGCAAAGTGATCGTCATGAGTGGCTCGATCATTTCGCTGTTAGGTTGAATTCGACATACCGATGGAACAAGTGACGCTGCGTGCGTGATCCCGGCTGTGATAGTGGCCATCGGCGGCTCTGCAGTGGGGCTCATTGGCGCCGGCCGTAATAGTTTCCCGATTGGGATGCCACGTAACCTTCTGGATTTTCACGGCCCATAGGTGCGCGAGGGTTGACCGGATTTCCACAATCCCTCCGCTCACTTCCAGCCCTTCCCCCATTTGTTTCGTTCCGCCTCGGGTTTCTATTTGGGCACTCTCTTTGGAAGTGGCCGCGCTGTCCACAGTTGTGGCATTGGTCCGAATACCCGCTTGAGTCGCCGGCACCAGGGCGCTCTTCGGACGTCCTCCAGTGGCCCCGCATTAAACCAAAACTGCAGGGAGTGCCTCCGGCTGCTTTGATTGGGCACTCTGTGCCAGTCCCGTGGAGGTCTTAGCGCCGGGATTGCCTCGGGGCCCTGACAAGCACATGCGAGTTCGAGAGAGTTTGCGGCCAAAGATGGTGGGAGATAGCTCTTCTGAGCGAGGAAGATCTCCTCTGTGCTGCGGGCAAGCCGGGCTAGCTCTTCAATGGTCTCATAGGTGCGGCCGTGTAGGTACACGTGGTACTTTGGGTGACATTGTCTGAGGACCCGAGCAATAATCTCCGACTCAAAGGCAATAGGTTGTGCCCTTCGTGTGAGTTCCTGCAATGCGCGAACATACTGAACCAGGCTTTCGTTCGGATGTTGCGTTCGGGACTCGAGTTCTTTCAAGATTTCTAGCTCGTAACCAGGTGGCAGGAACTCTGCTCGGAATTGCCGCTCGAACTCCGCTAGGCTGGTGAACGTAGGTTGCAGCCTTAACCAGCACGCAGCGCTAGACTTTAGAGCGAGTGGGAGTATTCTGCTTATCACGAGGGATTCCGAGGCGCCTGAGGCGGCTTTGTAGACGTCCAGCTCACCCAGAAAGTCGGCGACTGACTTGGCGTCGTTGTAGCCAGTGTACACCGGTACCGTCAGCTGGGGACGCAGCTCCGGCTCACGTGTAGCAATTCGGCGTGCGCATCCGCCGAGCCTGCTCCGGGATCCATGCTTGCTCCAGGCTTTTCGCCATCCTTCGCCTCGGACCGTAGTGTGGGAGTCATGGCGGGGAAAAACAGAACCGCCAAGCAGACAAGAAAACGTGTGCGGCAACAGGCGGTCGCCAATACCAGCACTACTTGGAAAAGAAACACCGCGGTCGAAAAAAACTTACCGAGAGAAGAAACCCAGCCCCGTGTCGTTCCGACAGAAGGGCAGCAAAAGCACGTTGGGCGCCATGTGGTAGGGTGGCCTTGCTGCATGCCCATCCGGGAGGAACAACACGAAGCCGGGGTTTCCATAACGAGAAACTACATTTATTAGAGTAACAGGATTGGGTTGTTAGTATAAGCGTAAAACATTGCCGGAGTGTTGGAACTGCACGCCTCCATGACCACGGTCCGTCTTCCCCCGTTCTGTGGGCGTGTGCACCCTCTTTTATAGGCTTCTGCGCCTGTCCTACGTGCGCTATTGCGCGCCTCGGCCGTTGCCCAGTTTGGGCATTCGGCAGCGGCCTCTGGCCGTGGTGGGAGACGCTCATGGGCAAAAAAATACAAAGATTTCGGTAAGAGCTGTGGAAGTTGTGACAGCACTCGGAGCACATTCATAAAACAGGGAAAAAGAATTACCAATAACGGTTACTGTTTTAATGTTTTCCATATGTATTTGGTGAATATTCCAGCTATAATACAAAGGTTTGTGTGTTCCATTGTGTATCTAAACTTCTGTTAGATTTTTTTTTTTTTGTGCATCTGTTGATATGAGGATTTAAACCATAGAAGAAGAGACTGCAAAAAGAAAAACAAAGCTTTGAAAAAGCAGCAAGTAGGCAAACAAAGCTTTTAGGAAACTTGTAGTCATTTTTTTTATTCTAATTTAATCCTCAACACCAAGCAGGCAAAGCAAGCCTTCACAAAACTTGTCATTGTAATTTATTTTCTTTCTTGTTTAATAGTTATATCAGTTTTGTGTATTAGTATTATTTCTTATGATGTTATTTGTTTAGTTTTTGTGATAAAACCGCTGTGATAAGCCGAAGCAGGCTTTCGAGTCAATATGTATCACATTAGTTTCTAATAAAGTAATTGTTTTAAATACTTGTGGCTTGTTTTGCAGTACCTGCATGGTAGGACTCATGAAATTGCATTTGCACAAATGGCAGTGATATGAGCTGAGAAAAAACACCTATCTTTATTGTTAAATTTGAAGATTCCTGCAATTTATTGCCACCCACGTACTGTCCACTCAAAGCAGGCATGAAGCAACAGAACATGCTCGTTCACACCAGCTCTTGCCAATAGTCTAGACATGGGATAAAAAAGATATACAACTTATTGTAACTGATAAGTATAATCAAACTAATAGAAAGTTAAGCTGCCGATTAAAAAAAACTTTTACTTTTTTTTTGTTGTGTGCAAATTCTAATGTAACAAAACAATGCCGTTCTGAAAGCTTCTGTTGTGTTTCGAGATACATTTTAGAGCAGCATTCCGTTCAGCATCGCTAAGACCATCATCGTTCATTTTTCCATCTTTCATTGCAGGAAATTGTAAGATATCAGTTCTGCATTTCGACGTTTCCACTTGCAGACAATTGATGTTACCGCTTCTTTTAGGTGGAATCGAAGTTTCCATTTCAACTTTTATACTTTCACACAGTTGATGTTACTACCCTTGTTTTAGAGAAATTCAAGTTGAACCTCGCAGGCGGCAAGGAGTCTCCTAAAGCCCGGTTCAAACAGACCCGGACAGCGAACCCGGGCGCCGGAACCCGTAGTGACGTCAGCGCTCCCTCCGCACGGGTGGTGACGTAATTACGGCTTCCGGCACCCAGACTGAAGAGTTGAAATTTTTTCAACTTTTTCCTTCCCGGGTCGTGACGTAGTTTCCGTATTTTCTCCGCGGCCAATCAGGGCGGCGCGCTTCCCTCCTCCGCCCTCCTTGCCACCGGCGTTCACGTCGTTCCGCGTGCGAATGCCTCAGTCGCTCCGTGCTTGCTTGCAAGAAAAGCTCCGGTGATGAACTTCCCGCCCGTCTCCGACGCGAGGAAAGCAGCTCAAGCTGCAAAGAAGAGTGCCGCTGCGTTTGACGTACCCGAGAAAGCCTATGGACTAGTTAGCTAGTTCAGCGGTACCCCTGGATCTACGACAGGTATCGTAGCGACCACAAGGACCGGGACAAATGAAATAACTCGATACTGCTTTTAATAATTTATTGACACGGTTTCGGAGACACGGGAGGTGGTTGCAACCCGATGAAACGGCCTCTTCAATGCAAATGTGATTGGCCTTTAGAAAGGCCGTTTGTAGAGGCAGGCAGGGGTTGGCTTGCTGGCTGCAAAAAGACCGGAAAGGCAGTGGGATGTTATTAATAAGCAAATGTGCTAAGCTTCCAGCTTTGAGGGCATGCTTGTTCACTACAATTGTAATGAAGCAACTCATTTGTTCATTTTTTTTTTATACACAATGTTTTACCAGCCTCGGGCACTCTGCGACCGACAAAATCTCCTCCCCCCCCCGATACAAAATCCTGGCTACGTGCCTAGCTGCAACCATTGCGCGTGCGAGCTACATCTGACACTTAAACGGTTAAAAAGGTCAGCGACACTGGTACGCGCTGTAGACCAGTTTTTAGGCAGTACTGTATGACCGCTAGCCTAGGGTCTTTAACACCCGTCACGCAGTAGTGAAACACGAACGTCTGCTGGTACGATGCTCATCCAGATCGAAACGGGCAGGGGTGGGGATTGAACCCAATATCCCTGGGTTCTGCATCGCGAGCTTTCGTGCAGAAAGCTTGTAAGCACGCATCCTAGCTAGCACAAAGGACAAGGAAGCACAACGGGCTTCCCTCATACATGCACTCAAAGGAGCACAACACCGTGACCAGGTTTTGTGGACCGAAAGAGTGTGTCGTACGAGCTGCACATGTGCATGCTATTACCATTTATTTTTATAGCACAGACGCAGTAAAATTTGACAAGCATGTGACTGTTACAAAAGCTGCTCTCGTGATCCTGCCGCGTTAAAAATGATATAAACGTGCTTTCACTGCGGGAGCGCACGCTCCAGGTGAGTATTCCTGCGAGCGACGCGCGGGCCCATGTGGCACGCCACTTGATATATAACATGAAAATAATCCAAAATAAAAAGCAGCACACCCTACCTTGCTCGTGACATTCGGAAGCACTCAAAGAATTCCCGGTCGTCGGGGTCTTCGAACATCTGTCTCACAACACTGTAGGACTGTAGTCTCACGATGGTGGCATACTCGTCGAGCATTTTTCGAGGCTTCAGGAGCTCGCAGACGGCCTTTCGCTTCTTCTTTTTCTTCACGCTCCTTAGGTACTGCTCACACGCAGCCGCGAAAGTAGTCAGCCGACGCCAGGTGATAGTTCTTGCATTTGTGACGCACCTCACTACACAAAGGTCCATAAGTGAGGCAATTCGAGCTTCGTATCCGGGATCCTGCCGAGACGACGCCATCACGAAACAAACCGAGTGCCGCGGTGCCGCCGGTGCCCGGGCAGCCCGGGTGGCACGGGCTGCCCGGGCGACGACCCGGCTTGACGACAGCCGCTGATTGGTTGCCTGGGGAGCCACCGTGACGTCACTCCCGTATACGGAGACCCGCGCCGCGCGCCGTTCAAACCAAACCGTGACGTCAACGCCCGTAAACGGGAGCCGGAAGTGATTACGTCAGTACGGGTTCCGGCTCCCGGGTTCAGTATTCCGGGCCTGTTTGAACCGCCCTTAACGATCACAATGCCTCCCTTTGTTCAACAAACTGATACTTGACTAGGGCTGCTATACTCCAGACAAAGTGAGAGTCAGCACTGACTATCTTTCGGAGAGTCGCTCATACACTCCCATGACTCTTTTGCGATAGGAGTCGGGGAACTCTTCATAAAAGGAGGGTCCTCACAACTCTTGTTACAGAGTCACGGGGATTACCAGGAAGGAGTCGTGTGACTCTCTTTCTCCGTTGGATAAGAATCGTTAAGAGTCGCAGTTGACTACGTCACCTGGAGTCGCCCATACACTACCATAACTCCAGTGTGATAAGAGTCGCAGGACTCTTCCTTAAATAGGAGTCAATTGACTCTACAAACTGGAGTCGTGGAGGAGTCAATTCTGTAGCGCGCAAAGACCCCCCACAGGGAGTCGTGGCGACTCTCTTTAAAAAAAGAGTCGAGGGACTCTACAAACTGGAGTCGATTCTGCGGCGCGCCAATACCCTTAAAGAGAGTCATAGCGACTCTTTTTTTTTAAGAGTGCGGCGTGCCAAGGCATGGTTCTTGATCACTCCGCGAGACTTGCGTTCGACGAGTTGTGCCTTTTTCCTGCGGTGCTGCGCTACCGTAAAACTTCATACGTTCTCAAAGGTAACTGTATACGACCGTTTACACAACGTCTTAAGATAAGGTTCTTCGGCAAAGGACGGCGAACATGGCCGGAAACGTGTCTTCAAGCACGCTGCCACCCAGCCTTTGCAACGCTGCAACCGGCAGACTTCCTGTTGGCCCAAGATGGCCGTCAGGTGGCCACATTCGCGAAGCGAGAAAGCGGGATGAACAAAGCTGAACCGGGAAGTCAGCACGACTCGCTTTCCTAACGAGGGCCTCACAAAGACGCAAGCTCACACATGTAATTTTTGTCCTAAGGCATTCGTTCTTCCCGAGGACTTGGGATTGGTTTCACCGGAGTTCTAGCCAATCAAATGATGAGCTTTAATTCTTAGCATATCCAGGGGGAAGGAAACCGAAACCTTGAGAACGCCATCAACACAATTTCGGAACTCATAAAAAAAAACTAGAAGCAAAACAACCATTCCACAGAAAGGCTCAAATCAAATTAAGAGGAATCTTAAAGGAGCCTGAACAACTAAAAGCAAACTCTGGAGCAAAGCCTCACCGGGTCGACGACGGATGTCCAGGTCATACGTTCGTTTGATTGGAGAAATGGACTGAGCACATCGATCGCAGGTCACCATACGATACTC
The DNA here is from genome assembly GCF_016920785.2 of Ixodes scapularis. Classification (NCBI taxonomy): domain Eukaryota; kingdom Metazoa; phylum Arthropoda; class Arachnida; order Ixodida; family Ixodidae; genus Ixodes; species Ixodes scapularis. The sequence continues at coordinate 2,315,951 of NW_024609873.1, forward strand.
CAAAAACTGAAAACGAAGGTTTTCCTGGACTGGCCGTTGTGTCTTTTCGAGGAGAATCTTCACGTACTCTTTTGCACACTCTGCTCCTCGTATGGGCATCTAGCGGTCAGATACACAGCTAAAAACGATGTGCAGACTATGGACGGGACCACAGGGCCAAGGAGTGTAAAACAAAAGAGCTGACCTGCTTCAGTTATGCAAAAAAAAAAAAAAACACATTCGCAAAATAGAACAGCACACACTCAGCAATGTGGATCCGCTGTCCGTTCTTCCATTCTCAGCTGGAGAAGCTGAGGAGGAAGATTAATTACCACTAAGCACCCAAAGTAAGAAGTAGAAAATTTCAGTCAACCGCAAAAAACATGGCAACATCATTCAAAATTCTTGAAATCAATACAGATACCTCCTTTAATGCAACTGAGCAACTTGTGGGTGACTGAGAACAAATCCTTGCACAGGTAATCTCAGTACAGAAACTTTACATCCCGATACTGGCCCCCAGGTGGTGCACGAGTGCGCATTTACTCAGTACTATAGTGTGCATATAATTACAATTCATTATTTTGCTTCATATGTAACATACACACCTTGTGCGCCTCTACAGACTTTGGAGTTGCATCTATACTTTTTTTAGAATCACATGATGCGCTGTAGATAACCCAAGGCCATCTATCAATGCCGAAATTGGATGCTATTCATGCCTACTATTTCACTATGTGTATAATAATAATAATAATGCTTTATTCGGTTTCTAAAACCCGGGCGACAGTGAAAAGGTTATTGCCCATGCCATAGAGGCCCACTGTACCCGCAGATACTTTGTGCTTGCATAGTTAGGTGCTGCCATCTTCGCACTGGGTCAAAATTGCTTTTGGAAGCAACTGTTAACTGCAACTCCTTGCGATTTCTGCATAGTTTGTAGAAGTGTGTTATATTACTCAGCGTCCCCACCGATGGAAACGAAAAACATGAAAGTTCCTAATTCTGTGTTTGCTGCTCTTTCCTCCAGATGGAGTTGCTTTAGCGTTGATGCCGTTTCATTCTGCGTGCATGATGCGAATAATAAATTTATTTCGCGCATGATGCTACTTGCTTACGCCTTTCCTTTCACACACCAACGGAAGAAGCCCCTTAAAGAAAATACTCCCAGAAATCGCCATAAAACTCCCTGATGGATGTGAAGAAATACTCCCGTGGATCCACATCCAAGTGGCCAGGTGGGTGTGAAAGAATACTCCCATGGGTCCACGTAAACACCCCCATATGAAAGTAATGAAACATTTCCATTGATCCATGTAAAAACTCCAGTACTGAAGAGAGCTTGTGTTTACTCCCTTGCACTCCTCAAAAACACCAGCCTGCACGGGTAGTAAGCTGAACTTCCTCCGCGGAGTATAATAAACTCCCACATGGGATTTCACTAGAGGGAAAGTGATATACTCCCATTTCGGTATAGTTTCGTTTACAGTGACAGCACACGCGCGCACACTTCCGACGCTCGCATTGCCGACCGGCGCACCGCAACACACCGGTGAATGTTCCCCAAAGAAAAGGAACGAAAGCTCGTTCCTCGTTCCTGTTCCTCGTTCCTTCTTATTTTTGGAAAACGTTCCCTTTACAAGTTCCATTTGTGAGAAAGGAAGTCGTTCCCGTTACAGTCTAAAAAAATGGAACGTATCATTACATATCCGTTACTTTTGTATTGTGCTAATTACCATATTTAAGTACTTCAAACAAATTTTATATATATCCCATCAAATGGCAACATACGAGTTTGACCGCCGTGATGAAAGCACACCAGGAGAAGAAAAAAAAACCGGAAGCAAGGTTCCATTTGTTGATATATTCACCTTTAAAAATATCAGCGTTTTACCATATGCCTTTGCACTTTGAGCCGGGGACGGGGAGCGGGGTTAATATTATTTATTAAAGGGTTACCCGACATTGCACGGGCGTTATACATAAACCTGGCACGTTTCAATCGAAGTCCCTTGCTTGAACTTACAACAGTTGCTTCTCGGTGTTGCTGTCCGAAAGACGAGAAATTGGAGAAGAGTGTAGGGCTTTTGGAAACTACTTCGTCAAGGTTGGATTCGTTGTTCAGTTTGAAGGTGGGGCCGGGACAAGGGGAGAGAAAATAAAGGTTAACTTTTGTGTATCTTTTAAGCGACCAATGTTCGAACTACAAGGGTGTGTTCGATGTCTGGTAACTTGTTCTTTCGTTGTAACTGTAGGTCTCTTTGTGGAAGTTCAGTGATGGCTGTAGTCGGCCCTAAATTTCTCGGCGTAGGAGCATTCGAGTAAGCAAAGAAAGTAGAGTTCGAAACGTTCCTCTTTCTGCGTCTTTTTCGTCGACTAAAAGTTGTTTTTTTCTGCCGTAGCCTCGGGCACTGAAAAAAGAATGTATGTCCACCAGCTCGCCAGCACCCGACTGTTACCAAAAGCGAGGACCCCACAAAATAAACCCTAAAATAAGTAACAAAAAACTTAACGAAATGTCGCTTTTCGTAAAGTTACTGTTTTTATATTTTTTTAAAGTTTCCCCCTCACAGTTAAATAAAAACTTCCCCACCGAAAAAAAAAAGGAAGGTCGTTTTATTATTATTATTTTTTTTTTTGTAAAACGGTAACGAATTCCCGTTCCACTTCCACCGGTGCAAGATAAAACGGTAACGAATTCCCGTTCCACTTCCACCGGTGCAAGATAAAACGGTGGCGTTCCTTTGTTCCTCCTAAAAGAAACGCGTTCCGGGAACGCCGTTCCGTACAACGCTGCGACACTGCGACGTTGGCGCCATCGGCGCCAACGTCGATCAAGGTCACGTCGCACGCCACGCCTTCGTATCTTTATTCTTCAGCAAGAGCGGCTGATGTCGGCGTCCCGCATTACCTGGAAGTTGGATCAGAAAGAGTCGCATCCCCGCACTTGCCGCTCGTATCTTTCAGCCCTCTCTCTCCCTCTGTCTCTCTCTCTCTCTCACACACACACACTCAAACACACTCAGCCAGGGAGGGGCGCGGAAATCAAATGGTAAAATCGACAAGACGGGGTGCGGTGGAACGCGAGGCCGCCGCTCGATAAAGAGCTCGCTCCCCCACCCGCGAGAAGGACGTGCGGAGAGGAGAAGTGGACGTGAGCATCGGCTGGTGGTTGGGAGGGCGGCCCGGCCCAAATTAGAACCGACGGGGGCATTCCCCGGACAACGGCCGTGCACTAAGCCCGCGCGGCACTCCGCCGAAGAGGAGGGCGCAAAAAAGGGCAAAGAGAATCCGAGATGGATGGATACCTGAAAGGCCTTTCTCAAAAGGGTCTCCGCTTCCCGTGGTGCGTGCGGGTAAAACGCGTCGGCATTTGCCTTTCACCGAGGAAAGCATTTATTTTCATTTTTAGATAACGTACTTAATTGTAGCTCACGTTAGCGCTAAATTTAGTTAGTCCACGTTACACGAGAGAGTTTTAGAATAGCGTTCTTTCCGCCGCGACGCAAAAACTGAAGCACCTCACGCTTGCAACGCCACCAAGGTATACAGTAACGATTTTTATTTCACCGAAGAAATGCTGCAGATTGAGGGAAACAAAATGTCTTTGGGACCGGAGTGACGTTTTAGATTAGTTTAAACATGAACGCGACCTGGGCGGTCGACCGGTCTTGTCCGCTCGCGTCGCCCCTCAGCCAGAGAGGCTTCGCGTACTGAACTTCTCACACCTAGATACCTTTGCCGAGATGCATTCGCATATCACAAGCAGCAAATTACCCGTGATCGTTGCCCACTTTCCAGAGTTTTCCAAAACGTTTGTGACGTGCACCTCCCGTAGGAGTGCAATGTCGTCTTGTATTGGAAAATTCCGGTCGTGAAGATGCAGCCGACGTGCCGCTCACGACGGCCGCCGCAGCAGCAATCCTGAGAGCCGCGATTTTGTAACTGTGCTCGTCTTGGTTTTAGCCAACTTCTCGCGCATCATAAATCCTCCTTAAAGGAACGCATGGGTCCCCTTCTCGGAGGCGCAGTGGGGGACAACAGCGCATATGATCACTGGGGTGCGTGTTAACCCACCCGGCAGCCCCGTTTACGCCACTTTGCGGCGACAGTCTGCGGGTGGCTCGTAAAAGGAATATTAAGCCACCTCACCCACCCATATAATCGCCGCTTCGCGGCACCCCGCCGGTGGCTCAAGCCCCGCTGTTCCCCAGTTCACCTCCAGAAAGGGAGTTCCGGAACACAAAGGCCCTTGGCGTGTGCACGCAGTTTCCGAGAAATGCGGAGTTTTAGTAGTGTGTATATCAGGCACGTAGCCAGGATTTTGATTATGGGGGTTTCACTTTTCTTTGACTTTTTTAAATAAAAACACTTGAAACACACTGTGTGAGCTTCATGAGCCCACTCCTTGCATTCCATGCGCTCGATTCATGCTGAATGCGGGGCTCCTTGGCTCCAAAGTTCACTGCAAACCAGGCACTGCTTTAACAAAAAAAAAAAAAAAAACAGCGCAAAAAAAACGAGAAAGGAAATGGAAGACAACAGTACGAACTTGTCAATTTGTGTTTTCTTTTAATAAATCAGTTGAGAGTCAGCGAACAGGGCGCTGACTCTCGACTGATTTACTAAAAGAAAACACAAATTGACAACCATCACGAATCAACAACAAAAAAAAGATCAAGTTATCGTTTTTAGCACGTGTCAGACCTGCTCAATAATGCCAACTCTTTGTCAAACAATACGATGGAAGGCGAACTGACGCCACCTATCCTTTTGCTTCGAAATATAGAAGTCCTCTTCAAATTTCACTCGTCACCTGTTGACTGTGTCGTCCTAAGATACTCGTTTTATCAAGAACGTGTTTGTAACCGCACCTATCACAGTGTACTGCCAAGTTTCATGCTTTCAATGCTCTAACCGATAGAGCATGCTCTCTTAATGATGTTCTCTGGTGATCCGTAATGCTCCTCGATTTGTCTTTTCGCCCAATAAATCAGTTAGTTGAGAGTCAGAGCTCTGTTTGTACATTTTATCTTGTCCTCCTTATTTTTTTTTTGGGGGGGGGGTTGTTTTATTTTTTGTTAATCATGTACCATTAACTCGCCTAACTTTCCAATATATTACAAGCACTGCAAGTTTCTTGTGGTGTGCATCGCATGGTCTGCAGAACACTCGGGCACTAATAATCTTAATCCTCGGTTTAATGTTTTTCTTTTTTTTAGTAGAGTTGCTGCTTTTTATTTTCCCCGAGTCGTTTGGCTCGTTTTAATGCGAAAGCATTACCTTTCTCATGGAGCGAGCCGACGTTATCAGCTTTGAAACCATGCAAACCGGCACCTTAATGAAACCACGCGCAAAGTATAGCCAACGGCACCTTTTACACTTCGGTCACATTGGCTGGTGCGCGTCGACGAGGCTCCCATTGGCCGCTGCGCGTCAGTTTTTGTGGTGTCATCCTGACTGTGTTATCACACTGTTGTCTTATCACTGATCATCGCGTTCACTCGCCTCTTATCGGTTGTGCTGTGCTGTGCGTGGCGATATGTATGGCTTATGGAATAAACCAAGGAGTTCGTTCCGCTGGGAACTTCGTTGCTCTCAGTTCCTTCCTCGCACCGCAAGGCACACGACAGTTTGAACGATCGCTCACCCGAGGGGGCTGCGTATCCGCGAGGCAGCGGCTCCACCGTTCCACGCCCAAGGTCAGCGCGTTGTACGCCGCAGATAAAAGAAGGGAGCGAAGAGCGGCGTGTGTGCTTTCGCATTCACAACTCATAAGAAGTGCTAAGGTGTACCTTGTGGAGGTCTAAAAGGGGTGACGCCGTCCGGCGAGGAGGCCGACCGCTCAACCTACCACTCCGCAGCGTATCATGCTAAGCGCTGCGGCGGGTTCGACTGTCGGCTGCAACCGTTAGCCGGGACTCTCAAAATGGAGCACACGGACACGCCGAAGGCAAGGGATAACCGGGTGTTTATTTTACGTGCTAATCATATGCAGATAAGAACACGCTAACGGCGACAAGGAAGGAACAGACCTTACCTTGTCGTGCCTTCCCGAGAGCGGGCTCGGAGGTGGGCCGTCAGGGAAGGCCGGGCCACACGTCCGAACAGTTGGATGCCCCCCGAGCAGTCCCCTCGAGCGGGGCGCAAGGCCCCCCTCTCTCTTCCTCTCTCTCTGCTGGCGGCCTCAGCTTTGGACCCAAAAAGGTCCAACCACCAGGGGGACGTTTCGCGTGTCCCCGCAAGGGGAGGGGGGGGGGGGGGGGGGGGAGGCATGCGACGCGAGCAGTGTTGCCATTTTAGCGATTTTGTCGCTAGATTTAGCGATTTTCTATACATTTAGCGACGGATATTTTTAATTTAGCAGCTAGCGGCTTTTTTAGAGACTTTGGTGTTCAACCGTATTCTTATTATTTTGAAAAATTCTAGAGATGCTCGCGGGCTAAACCCTGTTGCTTTTCTAGCCGAGTTGGCTTTGGATAGATGCTCAATTTTGCGGCGCGCTTAAAAAAATGTCAACACTGTCAACACTGCAGGTCATCTCTCTCGCGCCCACGTACCTACGTGCTGTCCGCCAAGCGTTGATAAAATTGTCGAACTGTTTAGGGAGGTGTCAGGTGAACTTAATTTTACCTGGGAATTGCCTCTGAATAACTGCATTCAGTTCTTAGACATTGTGATCCTTTTTTCTAAAGAATATGTCTGTTGGCAGTATTATCCGCCTACCAAGAAAAGAATAGTTTTGTTTGAAAGTGCTCACTTTAAACTGGTAAAGAGGGGTATAGCCTTTGACATGTCTAAGTGCGGCTCTAGAAAAAAGTTGCAATCACCAGAGGAAAATCAGTCTTGAACGACAAGCAAAAAGAGACGTTCGTAGTTACTGCCTAATCGTTTTCCAAATAAAACATTACAAAAAAAACTGTGCTAGTTGTTTTTCACTGTAAGTTTAACTTCTTAAAATACCTGAGATATGATTATTTGAGATTTAAATTTTTTTCCAAGAGTTTAATAAGCTCTTGGAATTCAGCGAATATTTTAGCGACTTCCTGGTGGATCTAGCGACTGTTTAGTGACTTATTGGTCTCAATTTAGCGGCGGGAGCACAAAAAAAGATGGCAACACTGGACGCGAGGGTAAACAGGCAAGATGGCTGCTCCTCCGAGGCACGAAACGGGGCGCTCCGGCTGACAGTTGGACAGCTCGGAGTGCTTTCCCCGCGGCCATAGGGCCTAATCAGGGAAGTGGAGCGGGCGGCTCCCACAACTTCGAGCCTTTTTGAAGTGCATCCTTCGGTACGCCAATAAGTGCGGCAGCAGTGCGAACAAAGTGACGCTGCTGCTTGACACTTCCAAGAGCTTTGTTCGTGTCACTTTTGCGCTATGAAGCCTTTGTTTTTTTTCTTTTGTACTTTCCGACCATCTCAGACACCAGGGGAAAAGGAATATCGCTCAGGAGCAACCAGGAAACTGCGCGTTATTGACATGCTCGTCTTAAGGCCGGTTCAGACACTTGCGTTTGAGTGCGTTTGACTGCGTTGCGTCGAGAACCGAAAGGGACTCACCGGCACATCTGTGCTTCGTATGAAGCGTGGAATCCAATCCAAGGAATCATCTTGGCACGCGATATAAGCAGCAGGGATGTCCTGGTTTGTCGCAGCCGCAACGCAGTCAAACGCAGTCAAACGCAACTGTCTGAACCAAGCTTTAGAAAGCCAGATGGTCGCGTTTTTCCCCGCGCATATCCCGTTACGTAAATAATGATGTTGCTAAAAAAAAAGCAATTAAAGATCGCCTCTCCTTTGGTCCGCGTGAAGCTAATAAAGCATACAAATAAAATCAAAGCTTACCTTGGAAGCAAAACCTCGCGCTGAATCTTGCGCCTTTTTGGCATGGATTAGAGGCATTATCAAACAAGACAACGTCAACCCCGCATTTCCTTTTCTCCATAACACTCCTACCAACAGCTACGCATTTTTACACACTCAAAAGTGTGGAGGTCACGACACCTTTCCGTGAAATCTGAACGTACTGGGATTGCTAGTCCAGGAGATAGATGGCGCTAAACACAAACTGTCCACATTTGCCCCGCGTCTCGCTTTACCACATCTTACCCTACACCTGTATCAAGCACAAACTTTACGTAAAATTTTTACCTAAAGTTAACCGTAAGGGCCAGATTTGTAACTCCAAATTAGTGCAGAAGGTCACACGTGTCCCGCGCCACCTCAAGGCTGCAGTGTTCGAGTGTATAAGTTTAAAGCAGCGGAGACGATTGTGAAAAATCGAAGGGTGTCTCTGTTTACGGATAACATCAACGAACCTCTGCCTCATGCAGATGAAATAATAGAGTGACTGTTTTTGAGCCCAGCCCTAATTTGTTTACGTTGTGATTAAACATGATACACACGCTGAATTACAATTGTATGGAAGGCCAGTGTTCTACCACGGGACAGAACAGTACTGCCGCATTAAATGCATAGAGGCGCAGTAGTAGTAAAGCAAACATTTTTACTTTCTAAAATTTTTAACTCAAAACTCAACGGATTGAACGCCTGAAAATATCGATCGCGATTAAACCATTATTCGATTAACTGGAAGAGTCGTCGATCACGTGTCCCGCCCTATAATACTGCTTCGCTTGCCTGCCCTCCAATGTCGACCATCTAGTATAACCGTATAGCTCTTGATTCGGTATTTTCCCAACCGCTCCCAACGTCAGCCTGCTACACAGCGTTGCTGTGCTCCTAAGCTTGCTTGGATATCGGATGTCATACACAGGACTGCATTTCCAAAAGTCGAATTCGGCACCATACATCCCTACCAAATTTCCCCCACCACTGCATACCCGTTATCATTCCCCAAAGCTCTAATCTCCTTTACATCTGCATTTCTGTTGCCCTTGCAAGTAATAGTAAATTATTTATGTTCACTAAGATTATCAGCAGTAAGCACTGTAATGAATCCATACCTCTATTTATTTAAATTCTTCCTATTTATCTACTTTCTTACGGGCGAATTCCTGCATTTTACGCTCTTCCTTCTCGCCACCATGAGAAATTATAACCACTCCCTTATTGTTACCAAATATCAGAACTACCCCTTGTCCTTCTGTACCACTACCACATATATTAATAAATTCCCGCAGATCCGTACTGCGATCAGCCCTTAAAGGGACCATGAAATGACCTTTTTACTTTTTCCAGATAACTTTTACATTAAACCGTCAATGTTCACTGAATGCCGAACAGGCATCCGTTTTCGTCTCGGTTTATTAACTTTTACACAAAAAATTATTGAAATATCGACTTTTTCATTCTCTCCAACTGACCGCAAAAGAAGCCGTGACGTAGAGCGTTTCCGGAACCGGAAGTTCTCTCGGCAGTAGGAGAATGGGAGTGTTAGCGGCAACGAGTTGGGGTGCGCCGGTAGGTTTTACTGCGCTGATGTCACCGACGTATTTCCTGAATCGGCGCATCTCATCGCCGCATCGCAGCTGAGCGAAATTCAATGAGATATGTTGCGCTACAGCGACAGCATGGGACTAGTCCCATACGCCGGTATGCCTGTTGGGAAGTGCAGCGAGTCTTGTCACCACCCCGTCATTGTTGGCAGAAGGGCCGGCCCGTGTCAGTCGTTTGCAAAGCGACGTAGATGGCGTTTTTCGCGGCCTCGGAGATGCAGGAGCGAGCCGACGTTAAAAAAGATACGTTTGAACTACGAGTGTCAGCAAGAGCCACGTAAATACCTGCTTACACTCGGAGCGGACGCGCGCGCTTGATGGAAGTCTTGTATTCGCGCTGTTGGTAAGCGCTTCGGGACCGTTCTTTTACGATTGCAACTCGATACTGACGCGACACTCGGCAAAGAAAGGTTGGACCGGGGTCGACAGTGACGTGCAGTCTGTCAGAATAAAAATGGCATACCAATAACAAAGTGTACATACCGTGTTACGAAGGCAATCCATACGGCGTTTATTTCAGCTCTATATCACACAAAACAAGAAGATAGAATCGACGAGAGTCCCTTTTCGACGTGTGTTCGTCAACACTGCCTCGGAAAACAAGGGGAAGAGATTGACCTCCTCACCTCTTAATCTAGAATTGAGGTCAGTGATCAAACTATAATACGGGAAGGGTCCACAAGGGTCGCGCGGGCATATTCCATTTAGCACGCCAGCCGGTCGTAGGCAGACGATCTTGCGACGAAGCAACGCAGCGCCGAGTCGGAATGCCTGCTAGGCCTATACGCTTCGTCGGAGTCGGTGAATCCAGCGTTCTTGTTCGTCGTGGTCTGTTTTAAGTACTGTTTTCTTGCTGCTTGAAGTCGGCACGCGCGGGAAGAACACGTAGAAAAATAAACGTTCAGTCAGTCAGAGTTTTGAGAGGAAGGAAAACAAAGAAAATAAATGTTCGTCGGTCGCCGTCACCCAAGTAACTGGCGGCCCTGCCCTACTGCGCACGCGCAGTAGTTGCTTCGTTTACCACACGATAGATGGCGCTTGGCTCTCAGCATTATCAAATTTGGCAATTTTCGCCACACATCTCTAATTATGCTACAAAATGTGGATCTGAATATTATTTAACAAAACTTTTAGGAAACATTCGCCGGCTATTTATTGTTTACGATCGCGGTGCTGGTGAGGTAGGCTCTTACCCAATAGGCGATGTGGATTCGGCTGACGTGCACCGATTCTGCGTATGCATCGTAGTGAACAGGCGAAGGAAGGAAGGCGCAAAAGAGTCCAGTTTTCTTTTAAAAGTTCTATAGCAAATAATTTTTTTGGGCTCCCTATTTTTGTGTTTTTGTGTTTCTTTTCACACCTTTTACGACGTGCGGTGGATGAAACTCGATTTTAAAATCATTGCATGGTCCCTTTAACACTATATCATCTCCATATATAAGAGCTTCTCCACTTTTCTTTCTACTTGAGTTGCTGAGCTCAAACGTCTTTTGACGCCCTCAAAATAGGAATCATTACGCTGAATGACTTTGCATGTCTATTCAAATATTGCATATTTTTTTAGAAACAACTGTCGAACTGTGCGTCGGGCGATTTGTGGCAAAGTTCCATAACCATGCAAAGTTCTACCATGAGTTTATGGTAGAGTTTATGGAACTTGTCAATGACCGGAAAGCTTTGTAAACTGATCTAAATGCTATTAATGCATGGTGCTCTTCCTGGCTAATGACCCTAAATTGCTCTAAAACAAAGTTTATGTCTTTTACTAATCACGTACCCCGGATTCTTACCTCCTATGTGTTAAATAATAATACTGTTGACCTCGTCTCCACTTATAAATATCTTGGAATTCATTTGCAACCTGATCTGTCATGGCACTACCAAATAAAGCTCACCCTGGCGGCTGCTAACCGCTCTTTCGGATTTCTCAAGCGTAACCTTAAACAGGCTCCTCCTAACATACGCAAACTTGCCTTTTCCACACTAATACGTCCAAAATTAGAATATGCATCAGCCATTTGGGATCCCGAACATGCTTACATCATAAACGACATTGAATCACTGCAAAATCGTGCCGCTCGCTTCATATTTTCAGATTATTCACGTCATTCCAGCGTCACAGCACTAAAACGCCAAGCAGAGCTACCCGAACTACTCCATCGTCGCAAACTTTCACGCCTATCTCTTTTCCATAAACTTTACCACCACGCGTCACTTCACGGTGATTTCTTCGAGCCACCTGCCGTTATTTTTCCACGCCGCGATCACCCCTACAAAGTTAAACGCATAACCTGTAAGTCATCTGCCTTTTCCCGGTCATTCATTCCACGTACCACAATCGATTGGAATAATCTACCATCGCACATTGCCTCAGAAAAAGACACCACGAAGTTTCAAGAACAAATTCAAAATACTGATGCCATCTAACTTTTGCTGTTTTACATTGTTGTTTCCTCTTTTCCGGAACGTGCAGAGCAAATGTGTACTATTTTGTTTTTACCTTGACTCAGCTTTATTGCTGTGTGATGAGTGAGTGTGTTTTTTATTCGTTTTTGAGTGTATCCTTTATTTTCTTTTTATTATTAAGTGTATTGATTGTTTTCTAGTATTCTCATATGTTGTTCAATGTGCACTAGTTCCTATTGGAACGATTTATGTACCCCCCCTATGTAATACCCTCTCACGAGGGCCTTTAGGGGTAATATGAATAAAAAAACAAATAAATAAATGTGACTTAACTGAGGTTTCCTATTACTCAAAATATTTCAAAATTTCTAATCATTAACTCATTTTATGAATTATAAATAAAAAAATGCGTCTTCAGAAAAACAAAAAAAAATGCGTTGCGTGCATTTTTTATTAGTCACGTACGAAATGTGTGTTTTTTTTTTAATCGGGTAAATGAAGTGAACGTGTCACGACCTTGTTTCGCTTTCTCTACCTCAAAATGCTTTCAAGCGCGCTTGGCGCCCCGCACTACCCCGCACCTCTCAGACCCGCTTGTACTGCTATTTACAGAAAAAAAAAAAAAAAAAAAAACACTAACCGGGAAAAGACGACATGCATCGAGTCATGTTGCTCGCTGATTGGACCAAAGCTCTAGAGTCTGGGGAGAAAGTGGGCACGCGAGCGCATCGCCCCCTTCCACTGCCCTCAGATCAACCCCTCATTTTTTATATATATATATTTTTTAAATACAATGACAAGCAGAAAACGCGCCCGCTCGGAGCACGTCTGTGCTCTGCATGAATGAACCCTGCCACAAAGGCAACGCCGCCGCCGCCGATTCACTAGCTCCCTCTGTTGGGTGAGGTGGCAACGCTCCGCGAAACGACGTCACCCACATCAAGAGCTGCCGTCGTCGCACTCTCTTTGAATGCTCCCTGTGTCGACACGGCCCCGGTGGCGGCCTTCTTGGAGGGACCGCCTGCGTTTCCGCACCGCTATAGCTTTGCGACTGTTGCACGAGTACAGAAACTTTGGTGCACCCTCAAGCCCTTCCCACCTGCTTCAGGTCGTTCTAAAAGTGATGGATTTGGTGGTATTTGATGGTGCTCAGCGAGTGCTTTATTGGAAGTTAGAACAATATATTTATTTGCACCATTTAAAATTTATTTAAGAGAATGAAGTTAATTACTCCGCTTACCGTGAGGACCAGCCCCCTATATTATGTCACCCTGGCCGTATAACTCACACGCACAAACGGCATCACTTGGTATATACATGTTGAAGGAAGCGGTATCACATAGGGACACCCCATCGCTCGTTGAAAAAGACGGAACAAGTAATTTTAAAACAAATGAAACGATTAGCAAATGGCACCTGGTAGCAGGCACGTAGCCAGGGGGAGGGGGGGGACCACGGGGCCCGCTCCTCCCCCCCCCCCCCCCCCCCCGAAGTCTTCCATTTTGCTGGGAGTCTGGGACCTCCTCTCCCCCTCCCCCTCATACAGCATTTTGTCATGGGCAGCCCCCCCCCCCCCTCCCTCCACCCCACCCCCCCCCCCGAAACAAAATCCTGGCTACGTACCTGCCTGGTGGATATGTCACTAGAGCCACGTTTGTAATGCCCGTCTAGGAACACTGACAGGTAGTGACCACGCCTGTCTCGCCTAGAACTATTGGCGGCGAAACCTTTCGGTGGCGACCTCCTATGGTTTCCTCTCGTGACGTCATTACCTTGCGAACAACAACTTACCGGGTGTTTGTAGATAGCACGGTGGAAGCTTGAAATCTTTGCGCTCTGAAACCAGCACTGCCAAAAGTGTCAACATTGAAGTTATTCCATTACTCATGTTTTCGTCGATGAGAAATCCTTTGCTGACGTCATAGTCATCATTCGACCAATCGTGGCAGACCGACCACTGCGACGCTTTCAATCGATCACGTCGCCAGCGGCCTCACTGGTGCCCCATGCGTGCAAGCATGTGCAGGGTGCACGTGAACGTAGCTTTGGCAAGGTTGTAATTGCATGCACTTGCCCGCACGAGCGAACAGATGGCGGCGGCCAGATGCCCTGCTTGCAATCGTCTTGTTGACGTCAGCCTCGCGCCGCAGCTTTGCTCGTCCTGAGGCAAGCTACGTCACGATTGCGCCGGATGTCACGTGCTTTCCGGAGGCTGCTCTCCGAGCGCTTGCCAGAGTGGGCGTTTATAACGGAGAATATTGCCATAAGATTCAAAATACAAACGTGCTATTATCATTTACGGATACTGTGGATGATATTTAGCCTATTTCTGAACACAATGGTTATATTTCAAATTTCATTGAAGTACCCCTTTAAAACACCATCGTTTTTGTGTCTGCTGTTTCTGTTGAAAACTCATGAGGGCAGAATAAAAGTTACTGTTAAAAAGTGCCAACTTATATATTCTTTTATTTAGTGTTTGCATCCGTAAATTGGTCTTCTAGTGACTAAGCATTGCACAGCTTATCTCAGATAATGTGATTTCAAACTATTACAACTGCGTGGTTTATGAGACTTTCCACCAGTTGCATTTATTTTGTCCCTGCATGCGGGATTCTCATCTTCATTAGGCTGCGCTGCATCAATGCACAAAGATTTTTTTGTTCCTTTTAATACGCCATGACAAAGATTGCAGGCCTAAGCAACAATGTTGCTTTCTGCTTCTTGTGTACTTGAGGCTTTAGGCATTGCTTTAGGAGAACCTGTGGAGAAATTATGTAGAACTTCTGTGTTAATGGAAGCATGGGAACATGAACTCGTAACCAGCTGTCAAGAACCTGTTCAGCAAAGCAAAACAAACTGCCATTTTTCTGCTTTCCTAAACCACCTCTTTAGCACGTGCAGGATCACTATATTCTGGTATCATTTAAGCACTAGGAGATAATTTTGAATACAAGAACTAAACTGTGGAGCGAAATTCACAGGCATGACTCCCTGCGTGGCCATTACATTTTGCAATAACCGCAATTTCGTAATAAAACATACTTAGTCTGGAGGCAAGAGTTGGCAGTGCGAGTCAAATACTTAGTCCATCGTACTTAGCCCGCTAAAACAGCCTCCTATATATTGTCAAAGCCTGGCAGATCGCCACGAGAAGCGGCCACCGAAATGGAAAAGGTGGAACGGCAGACAACGGTTGAGAGGAGAGCCACGCGACTGGCTCCCCGCTGCGGCGAAACGCCGAAACGCACTTCTCCCGAACGAACAAGTGAGTTTGGGGTCGTCGCCGCTGCAAAAGCTGTGCGCTGACATGCAGGTTCCCCTATAGTTCCTGTAAATAGCTAAATACGGTAGCAGAGTTGCACATAGGTCCACCATCTTGCCCTCAAAAGCATCCAGATGTTTTGTAGGAACGCCACACTCGGCGCAGCGCCAACGGTGAGCGCTCGTTCGTTCCGCTTTATATTTTAGGCAACCACATTACAATTTTTATGCACGTGTAAATAAATGCTCGTATAAATATGAGCCTGTACACCATGCTCTTGTAAATAAAGAAATATTCCAAATAAACAGGTTGCAAAGAGGTTGCCGTCAGGCGGCGGTGGCGTCGTCGTCGCCGTGTTCGACGTTCCGGCTTCTCTGCAGCGCGTGGATGCTTTTTGAACCTCGTGATCCTGTTCGGCGAATAGATGCGAGCGGCGCGGGGAAATCAGATGCGCCACTCTGCTCCCACTTCGGTTGAGTATATACAGGGAACTCTAGGTTCCCCGAAAAATGGCTCTTTGATGCTCTGTGCTACCAGATCCTCGCGCTCCAAATCTGCGACAGGGCACTAGCTCTATGCAGACTTGTAGACGTTACTGAAAAAAAGTAACCGATTACAATTACAATTAATTCACTATAAAAAGCAACCGACTACATGTACAATTTTAAAAAGGTAATCGAAAAATTACTCTAAAGAAATCGATTACTTGCCAAGTTACTTTTCATTCAACTTTTTTCTTATTACAGTAGCATAATCCT
This sequence comes from Ixodes scapularis, assembly GCF_016920785.2. NCBI lineage: Eukaryota > Metazoa > Arthropoda > Arachnida > Ixodida > Ixodidae > Ixodes > Ixodes scapularis. Next base: position 2,331,818 of record NW_024609873.1, read on the forward strand.
TGGAGTCTCGCGCTCAGTAAATTGTTCCGAAAAAAAGAAAAGCCTAGATAGTTTTAGCTTAGAGCTGAGTGAGTGTTGCCAACACACCCTATCCCTCTCCTGAAAAAAAAATAAACAAACTAAATTGAGCGCTGTTTAAACACATTACCCAAAAGAGGCTGGATAAGGTCATTTTTCATACCACGACGTAGTCTCTAGTGTACAAAAAAAATGTACTCAGGAAACGAAGCACAGTGCAGTGGCCTCGAGATCCTGTGCTTAGGGGTTTCGAAAAACAAAAATAGAAAAAATTGACCGTCGCCCAAAATTGAGTGACTCCCAGCACTACTACCTCCTCCCCCCCCCCCCCCCCCCACCAAAAAAAAAAATAAATTAAATAAATTTAAAAAAAATTGTAATGGGTAATTTGTAATCGCTTACAGCCCAGAAAGTAATTAAATTACAAGAATCGTTACTCCTTAAAGGAAGTAATTGAATCGTCACCGAGTTACTGTAAAATGTAATCGATTACAAGTAATCCATTACTTGTAACGCGTTACGTACAAGTCCGGCTCTATGGCTCCGTCGTCAAACTGAGGGGCTTTGTGAGTATTAGCCCCAAGAGCGAACACAAGCGTCACTGCGGTCGCCGCGCCCTGATTGGGTGAGGCGTACCGTGACGTCAGGGGAAGGACTCCGCTCCGCGATCTCGCATCCGGCTCGCTTCCCTGCACAGGTTTCCTGGTTTGGCGTTGTGTGCCGCAAGCACTTCGGGGAGCGGGACCTCGTTTACCCGGTGTACAAGTCGCTGGGTTAGTCCGATATTGGCGTGCTTCCGTACATTTCATAAGCCTGCTTGTCACTTTTACCTTTATAATTGGGCTACAAATCACGAAAGCTATTGCCGGAGGCAATTCCGCCGATGAACCTCCCCGTTCGTCCACATGACACAAGGCAACCTTGCGAGGGGTCGGTGAAGCGGCGGCGTAAGTGTTTGAGACGCTCGAATTCTGTTCCTTGCATGTTCATTATTTAGGAGAATATTGCATACCGCTCTGCAGGCATTTGAAATGGCACTTATATCAAGGGCCTTTTTGCGGTCGGGAAATTAGGTCGCGCGACCCCGACTCTGCGCGTGCCACTCTGCATGCGCTGCGTTCGCAGATGTTGTAAAGGCCCTGGATCTGAAGGCCTTTGAAGTGCTCGTGGAATAAAATTGGTTTACATAAATGTAGCTTCTTCGTGAATTATTGATATAGTTCATACACGTATGCAGGCATGTTTTATTTTTTAGAGGGTGCACAATTACTGGAAATTAGTTTGTACTATAGCGGGAAAAACTGCTGAATTGTTTCCCGCTGCATGTATCAGATCTAGTGAACTGTCCAAAATATGTACAGCAGTAGCACTGTAATGTGGAATGTTTAAACTTTTTCCTGACAGTCTTTCTTTATTCCAGCCTTGGGTATACTCATAAAATACACTGTTTAGTTGCCATTTCCAGTTAAAAGAGACACTGCTGCAGGTCCCCAAAAGCTTCCTCAGCCTCTAAACTCTCTACAGCTGGACTCTGACAACAGAGGAAAACAGGAGGAACAGCAAGCATTCGAACGGCAGTCCAATGGTAGATGCTACACTAGTAAAAGAAAATGTGGAACCTTTGAAGGGTGACCATTTGCGAAGTGCTCGCAAAAAGCTGACTCACAAAAAGGGTGACTCACAAAAAGGGTCACTCACAAAAAGGGAGACTGAGATGCAGATAACCTGGCTGGAATTCACAAATAAAGGGGGCCAACCCTAGAAGTTGGACTACAAAAAAGTTAGTAGCTTTTAAAACATGGTCAAATAAGGTGAAAGAAGCAGAAAAAGATACATCCTGATTTCTAAGAGAAGATGATAAGTGTGCAGCAACGAACGAGGATGCTTGTGGCAATAACACCTTCACATATTATCGCATCTCTTTTAGTGGATTTTAGGGTAGACGGAGCTTTGTCTCGTGTTGTGACATTATGAAAATGGTCGTAGTAACTATAACCAAGGAGGGCATTGTTACTTCTTGTCTGTGCACTTACCGCCTCGAGCTTCTCGAATAGGCATACAATCACTTGGTGTCCTCCTCTCCCCGCCTTCGATCGCAAAGAAAACACAAAGACACTAAAAAAGCGGATATAACTTGCCCCCCCCCCGTTTTTTTTTTTTTTTTTTTTTGCTGTAGAAATGTTTATTTGGATTTTTTTACACTGTTGTTAGGGTGTAAAAAAAAATATATATATATATTCAAGGGCTTGGTGTTACAAAAAAAGAAATTGAGGGACTGGAGAGTGCCAAGCCTCCCTTCAGTGTCACTGCCCTCAACTTTACCACAATAAAAACTACCTTTTCTTTAGAAGAGGGGGGGGGGGGGGCTGATCTTAAAAAAAATGTAACGGATTACGACGAATCCGTTACGTAAAAAAATGTAAGGAAATTAAAATTCCTCTAGAAAATATGTAATTATTCCGTTACTAAATTACCGATAAATGTAAGAGATTACAAGTAATTTCGTTACTTGTAACGGATTACGTACAAGCCTGCATACACACCAAATCATGTTTACAAACAAACCGGAGCGCCCCTAGCGGATGCCACCGGCGCCGCGCATGCGCGATGGGAGGGTGGGCAAGAAGCTTGCCGTCGCCCACAAACAAACCATTGAAATGCGATGTTGTCTGCGTCGGTGTGAGTACCCCTGCCCTTTTTCGCGTTAGAATTGTTGAGTCTACGTCTTCCTGGGGGCAATGTCTGACTACTTGAGCGGCCTCGGCAAAATTAACGGAGGCTGGTTACACAGCAAAACTTCGCGTGAATAATGTGACATGCGGCGATTCATTCCGCGTGGACGCCGCAGAATGTATGCTGAAGCCTGATTCGCAGAATGAGACTTCGCTCGCAATTTTCAGTCGCGACGTCGCTCGGGCTGCAAAAGCGTGAACCGTAGCTGAGATTGTCGATGTTGATACTTAAAATCACAAGCAGAATCGGACCAAGTGAATCAGGCATAACAATTAAGTCGGTGATGGCCACTGGTAACAATTATCAACATCTCCTTTAACTACTGTTTACATCTAGCCTGCTTACCAACCTGCAAACCGAAGTGTTTTGAGGCCTGCGCTTACTTCTTATCGCAAGTACCGGGCCCACGTTTGGTCTACGGGCCGGGTTCGTCTAAAAGAGCAGACGACAAGAAAAAACGTTTGAAAGAGCAGAAGACAGTTCGAACGATTAGGCGGCCGTTTGAACTTCTATACGCACTGAACGTAGTCCGCAGGTTGTCCATACAACTTGACGGTTTTCCGGCGTTCATGTTGGAACAAAACAAATTAATCTGATGACCTGTCGCGTTCGACCAGAACGGTACACGGAATCAGTGGAGGCAGAGGTCGAGCAAGTAGAATAATTAAACATATATTTACAACGTAAAGAACACTACTGTTATGTACAATAAAGTAAATCCCAAAAGTCAAACCCTATCGGTTCCCGTGACCCAGTCCCCTGAATGTTGATCGTCACTCACGAGCTTGAAATGCTGAAGCCGGGCCAGCTGCTTCTCGTGGTCGTCTCTGGGGTGCGATGTCGCTAGGTAGGAGTCTTGGAGATCGGTGAGGTTCTTCGCTACACTGGAGCGTGGCCAGTGGCTGGTGGCCTCGCCTCGGAGCAGAGCCAAGGACGTCCTTCTCCAAGTACACCCTTTGCTTCTTATATCCTCTTCTTCCTTCTCTCCGGCTTGCCTGTAGGCCGCTCGCCCTTCCCTAATTCTTCTTTCTCCTTCACAATCGTGACAATGCCCCCGACGTTCCAGAAATTCATACAATGAATTTTCTTGCTTCTTTTTTTCATTTTCTTGTCCTTTCTCCGTAGGCGATTGTTCGGCAGCTGTCACGTGCCCGGCACATCTGGACGCTTCACTCACAGCACACAGCTTCTCACGCCCAGCGCCCGCGTGCCCAACCCAGCACAAAATCGTCGGTGCGGAACTAGCCCTATTCTATCTCTCAACACAACCCGCACTTGTGTCGCAGCAGGACTTTCTCAACCTCGAAAACGAAGGTACTTAATTTGACCTGCAATTACCCTATTCACAACAAAATATAGGATTGTGGACTCTTCAATCCTCAGTGCCTTAATTCATGTTGAATCATCCCCCAGCAAACAAAAAGTTAATCCGAAACATACTAGGACACACTCCTCCGTGATTATCATCTAAATCTGCTCCCTCGTCTAAATCCGACTCAAGAAATCAGCGCCCACATTATCTTTCCCTTTGATGTGCTCCACGTGGAAGCTGTAATCTTGTGGCTTCATGCTCCACCTCATGATACGGCTGTTCGTGTATTTTGCCTTATTAATGAACTCTAGTGGTTGATGATCTGTCTGAACCCGAAAGTTTCTACCGTACAAATAAATCGTGAATCTTCCCACCGCCCAAACCAGTGCTAAACCTTCCCTTTCTATTGTTGCGAAGTTCTTCTCCGCCCTACTAAGTTTTCGGCTAGCGTAAGCAACTGGATGTAGCACCCCGTCTCTCTCCTGTAGGCGCACCGCTCCCAAGCTTGTGTCTGAAGCGTCAGTCCGCAATGTAAATTCTTTTCCTAAATCCGGAGCCATAAGGATGGGTGGCTCAGCTGGCAACTGCTTCAAGTGAGAGAACGCTGCTTCATGTTCCTCTTCCCACTCCACGTCATTTCGTGCCCCCTTCTTTGTCAGGTCTGTCAGGGGAGCTACGAGCCCTGCGTAGTTGGGTATAAACTCCCTGTAAAATCCCGTCAGTCCGAGAAATGATCTTACTTGTCGTTTCGTAGTTGGTCTCGGTGGAGTCCTGTATTCTCGTCAGGATCTCTTGTTTCGGAGCAATTAATCCTAATCCTATCCGATGTCCTAAAAAGCTTATCTGGTGAAATCCAATTTCACACTTTTTTGGTTTTATCGTTAGACCGGCAGAGCGCAACCTGCTCAGAACTTCCCTCAGTGTGTCGATGTGTTCTCGCCACGAGTTTGTCGCCACCAGCACGTCGTCAATATAGTGGTATGCGTCCGGTATACCCTCTAGCAGCTTCCGCATCAACTTCGTGAAAGTTGCTGCTGCGGTTTTCAGGCCGAAGGGCATGAACCTAAATTGATACAGCCCACTCGATGATGAAAATGCTGTCTTTTCTTTAGACGCTTCATCCATGGGGATCTGCCAATACTCTCTGACTAAATCAAGTTTAGAAAAGAACTTTTTGCGTCCCACCTTCGCAAAAGTGACGTCTACCCTTGGTATGGGTTCTGCATCGGACACCAGTACTTGATTCAATCGCCGGAAATCTATGCAAAACCGGTTCGAACCGTCCGCTTTTTTCACCATCACCATAGGGGCGTTATACGGCGAATTCGATCTCTCTATAACGCCCATTCGCAACATCTCCGTTATTTCTTCCTCCACCACCTCATGTACTTTTAACGGCAATGGGTACTGTTTTATGTGCATTGGTGTTTGGGTGGTCAACTTGAGGTCGCACTTGATCATGTTAGTCTTGCCTGGTAGATCTGAGAAGACCTCAGTTAAAGCCCTCCCGGAGGTGTGAGGGAGGCAGGTTCCGCTTCGATGGTCTGGAGCGTGGTGGCACGAACGTCGCTAATTGACGGGTCGACTCACTGCTTGTAGAGAACTATGTGCATTTATTTACACTCTAGTTACAAGTCCCAACTTGGGAAACCATCCTGCCTCGCCTAAAGTCTCGACCCCCGTCCCCAATTTCTCTCCATCAAATCTAAAGTCCGAATCCCTCAAAAATCCTCTCCGCGCTCTTTTTGTAGGTCCGTAGGGGCCTCCTTTCCCCTCAGGAACCGACCAATCTCTTCAAATTCCGCCACTCACACGTGGTACACTGTTCTCCAATGGTCGGCGAGCTGTCATCCTGGCGCCCTAACGGTCAAACCTAAATTCCTCGTAGAGTTGTTCTCTGCAATTTTCCCAGCCTGACTGGCGCCAACCGCTAAGTTATTGCATCGGGCAAAAAGCGACAATTTTATACAAAGCGGCAAAACCCTCTGCATACACGAACATTCGGCTATAAGCCACAAGCATCTTCCAGCGCGGGCTCTTTCGGTCCCGGTCCGAGCAGACCCCCGAAACCCGAGACGCTTCTTAACGACCGGCGGGGGGACCGCTCCCGCGTCGCGGCCGCTCTGGCCCCGCCGACCCAAACGTAGAAAGCTAAAAAAAACACAATGCCGACGCAACTCTGGAAAGATAAACTTTCCTAACCAAAAGAAAACACCTTAATAAATAAGCATGATTTCTATCGTTGACACTTGATGTAAGCGCAACATAAATTCCTTCCCCGAATATCGCACTGGCAAATATTCGAACCGACCGCTTGTCCCAAAGTTAACCAAAAGCAACAATGTCAACATTACGCTCTAAAAGTTCACCAACTGCTCATCCGTAAGTGTCAGCAAAATCAAACGGCACCGATAAAAAAATAAGAAAATGATTACAATTCCAAAACCAGAAATACTAAAACGGCTGCCGTAGCAAAACGTCCAACACACACCAGAATGGGCACACAAAAGAAAAATTGCCGTGATAGCTGTCATGTTCAAAGTCAAACTGCCACCCAAAATCACACACAGGTTGGACCCACTCCTGTACATTCCAGGGTCCCGCAAAATCAGTGGTGGGAGCTCTCAAAACTGTGGCATAATGACCACGCCCTAATCATGCCTGCAGGTCTAGCCGCAACATGCTTACCAACGCTAAAGCTACCAAACATGTTTCAATTACGTGGGGACACTCAAACTTCTCCGCAGAGAATAAAAACCGAACACAAAAAATATATATTTCGTAGAATATAATATACCGAGGGGCCAACCGAAGGCCAAAAGAACAATGAATCAGGGGGGCCGTGACATAAATGTAGACTAAAAGTGAAATAAAAACCTAGTAGCCTGGCTAGCTACCCCCCTAATCGTGGCCGTTTGGTCGTCCATCTCGTCGCCGTTAAAGACGTTCTGAGGACTACCTGGGGCGGCTCGCAGTGAGTCGCTTCCGCAACACCCGCCGATCCCGAGCCCAAACCTAAGTCTGCTGTTCACGCGTGCGAGCTCTGGGCACCGACCGGTATGGCTTCCTCGTCTCCTCCGTGTTCATTTGGTGTTTGCCGCCCCCGCAGCACTTTGCGTCCAGACTCCCCCTTCTGGAGTAGCGCGACGCAACCTTGTCCCTGGGCGTCGCCCTGCGATGCACCACCGGCCTGACCTTCGGCGACGACACGGCCCTAGTCCCGAAGTCGGCACCTCTCCGCAGTCGGAGCTTCCGTCTCGACGCCTGGATCGGAGAAATCAAGGCTCTCTTCGCCGTCCTCTCGCCGTCGTTCACATCCTCTGCATGACCGTCCTTGTCGTAGCCCGGAGCCGATGCAGGGTTGGACCCGGAGTCCTTGTTGACCGCCGACTCCGACCTGGCGATGCGCTTCTTGCGCAGCCGTTTCCTCCCAGCCTGGGACGGCCCTTGCCTGCCCAGTGCTGCGGTGACCGGTGCGCCGGGGTTCCCTGGATCCCGGCGCTCGATGTCGCCAACCGGGTTCGTCCCCTCGTCGCCGCCGTCACCATCGCTCCCGCTCTCGCTCTCGCCTCCTTGCGTCACCAGATCACCGGCGGGTGCATCTGCCTCGTCCGCGTCAGCTCTCCTATTAACGGGCTTCACCTCGCGGCCACCGCAGTCATCGCCGTATGCGTTCTCCTCGCGGTCTTCTTCCGGATTTTCAAGCTTCTGCCGCTCGTTCAAGATTTCGGGTAACCCGTCGTCGTCGTCCGTTTTCCCGGTGGGCTTCTGGTGCCCCTTGCCCGTCCGGACCGCCGGCTCGACCTCGATGTCGCCGCAGTCATCGCTGTCCGCGTCTATCTTCTCGGTGGGTTTGGAGTGTCCGTTGTCCGTTTTGACAACCGCATCGGATGCGCCGCCCGCTCCGACCCGGCCCTCGTCTTTCCTACCGCGGCGCGACTTCTCTTCTGCCTGCTTCAGATTAAATTGGGCGGTCTCGAGCCTGGCTTTTAGAGCTGCAATTTTTAGCTCAAACGCGTTGTCGCCCTCACTCCCTTCGCCGCTGTCACCATCGCTCACGCTTTCGCAGCGGGCCTCGATGTTCACCTGTTCCGGGCATGTCGTCCACGGCAGCAGGATACTTTCCCACTCCACTAGGTGTTGTTCGCCCGTCTTGACGACCACCTCGAATGTTCCGTTCGCTCCAACCTGGCCCTCATCTTTCCCACCGCGGCGCCGATTCTCCTCGTCCTGATTAGCGTAAAATTTGGCTATCTCGAGTTTGAGTCTTAAAGATGCAATTTTTAGCTGGAGAGCGTTCTCCCTTTCACTCCCTCCCCCTTTTGATACGCCACCCAACATCGCCGGGCTGTTATCACCGTTCTAACTCATTGTACGTCGAGCTCTTTTAGTCATCGACCGCGACACCACTGACATGCGAAACCCGGAGGAAACAGAAATGAGTCCCACCTGTGTCAGTGCGCCGCTCCTGAGGCGATGCCTCTCCGGTGTCGCTGGACGTCACCCACCGGAGTCGGTCTTGGGTTCGGGCCCGGCTGGCCCGCTCTTCGGATTGCAACACCACGCGACCTCTCACGTAGACGATGCTGCGTCGTCGCTGTATTTTGGGCCGTAACCCACGAAGCTTCTCGCGTGGATGTTGCTCCGTTCACTCGTTCTCTTCGGGTCGTAACCCACAAGGCCTCTCACGAGGATGTCGCCTTGTTCACATCGGGTCGAACCCCACGAGGCCTCTCACGGGGATGTCGCCTTCTTCTCTTCGGGTCGAAACCCACCAGGACCTCTCACGTGGATGTCGTCCTGGTCACTTCGGGCCGGAGTCCACGAGGCCTCTCACGTGGATGTTGCCTCGTCCACCGTTGACGTCGGGTCGAAACCCCCAAGACCTCTCACGTAGATGCCGTCTTGGTCACTTCGGGCCGGAGCCCACGAAGCTTCTCACAGATATGCTGCCTCGTTCACCGTTGAGCCGAAGCTCACGTAATTGCCCGCAGGTCGCCGCCACGTCGTCTCACCGGAAATCGCGCCACCATCCTGTCGACTGCGCCAGTTAAAGTCCTCCCGGAGGTGTGAGGGAGGCAGGTTCCGCTTCGATGGTCTGGAGCGTGGTGGCACGAACGTCGCTAATTGACGGGTCGACTCACTGCTTGTAGAGAACTATGTGCATTTATTTACACTCTAGTTACAAGTCCCAACTTGGGAAACCATCCTGCCTCGCCTAAAGTCTCGACCCCCGTCCCCAATTTCTCTCCATCAAATCTAAAGTCCGAATCCCTCAAAAATCCTCTCCGCGCTCTTTTTGTAGGTCCGTAGGGGCCTCCTTTCCCCTCAGGAACCGACCAATCTCTTCAAATTCCGCCACTCACACGTGGTACACTGTTCTCCAATGGTCGGCGAGCTGTCATCCTGGCGCCCTAACGGTCAAACCTAAATTCCTCGTAGAGTTGTTCTCTGCAATTTTCCCAGCCTGACTGGCGCCAACCGCTAAGTTATTGCATCGGGCAAAAAGCGACAATTTTATACAAAGCGGCAAAACCCTCTGCATACACGAACGTTCGGCTATAAGCCACAAGCATCTTCCAGCGCGGGCTCTTTCGGTCCCGGTCCGAGCAGACCCCCGAAACCCGAGACGCTTCTTAACGACCGGCGGGGGGACCGCTCCCGCGTCGCGGCCGCTCTGGCCCCGCCGACCCAAACGTAGAAAGCTAAAAAAAACACAATGCCGACGCAACTCTGGAAAGATAAACTTTCCTAACCAAAAGAAAACACCTTAATAAATAAGCATAATTTCGATATACTTAACTACCTCTTTGTAGTCAGCCATCAAGTCCAACACTTGGCGTCGTTTCTCCGTGTCCAAAGTTGCCTCAATGACTACATCTTGCTCATCTTGCTGTTTCTTTAGAGACAGCGTTGGGACATCGTCCCCGTCTCCATCGTCATTGACGTCATCGTCACCGTTGACTTCTACTGCCAACCCGCACCTTAGGGCGACTTGTTCGTGCTTTTCTCTTTCTTCATACTTCTTCAACATGTTCACATGGAACACTTTTTTCTTACCTCCTATATCAAACTCGTAATCTACCTCGTTTCTTCTGGCAGTGACCTCGAATGGACCCTTCCACTGCATCAGCATTTTGTTGTTGTCACTTGGGAGGAGTATTAACGCTTTGTCTCCTGCTTTCATTTCTCGCTTCACACTCTTCTGGTCGTAATGGCCCTTGTATCTTTCTTTAGCCCCCTCGAGACAGCGGTGTGCCATCTCGCACGTCTCCTCAAGCTTATTTCTTAATTCTAGGACGTATCCGTAAGAGGTCTTCATTTCTTGAGTCATTGCCTCATTGGACCATACTTCTCTTAAGATGGTCAACGGTCCTCGTACCCTCCTTCCATACAATAGCTCAAATGGAGAAAATCTTGAGCTGGATTGGGGCACCTCTCGGTAAGCAAAAAGTAGTGCTGGTAAGTACCTGTCCCAATCTCGAGGTCTCTCTTGGCACATTCGCCTGAGCATCTGCTTAATGGTGCCGTTGAACCTTTCAACCAGGCCGTTGCACATAGGATGGTAAGGGGTCGTTAGGAGGTGCCTCATCGACAACAAACGGCTCACCTCCTTCATAAGATCCGATGTAAAATTGGATCCTCGATCGCTCAGAATTTCTTCCGGTACACCGTACCGCGTAAACATGTCCATTAGGGCTTCTGCCACTTCAGGGGTCCCGATTTTGCGCAATGCCACAGCGTCCGGGTATCTAGTGGCTACATCTACCATGGTCAGTATGTATCGCTTTCCCGAATCTGACTTGGGCGTAATAGGGCCAATGATATCGATGGCTACCCTTTGGAAAGGCGTCGCTATGGTTGGCATTGTGCCCAAGGGCGCTTTGCCCACTCTTCCTTTGGGCACTGTCCGCTGGCACACGTCGCATGACAGCACATATCGGCGAATCTCGCTTTGCATTCCTGGCCAGAAGAATTCTTCCGCAACCAGGCCTATCGTATTGTTTATTCCCTGGTGACCCGACATTATGCCATCATGGGCCATGGTGACGACAGTTCTTCTGAACTTCTCGGGGAGAACCAGCTGTTTTGTTTTCCTTCCCGAGCTGAAGGTACAGCTCCTGTAAAGCAAATTGTTCCTTAAGAAAAACTTCAGCGTCGTTCTTCCTCCGTGCTTAGCAGTCACCTTGCCGATGTTACGGAAACATTTCGTGAGGCTTTCGTCATTTCTCTGCTCCGTGAGCATCTCTTCCGCTGTTGCCTCTAGTGGTGAAACCTGCGGTACTATCAGCCCGGTTTTCGGTTGTCTTGGTAGATCTTTATTTCTTCCCGTCTCTATCGTGTTCGCAGTGAGCATAGGCTCGTTACTGCGCGGCTCAAAGCTTGGTGCGGCCGTTTGCAATGGTTCTGAAGAACCCTCTTGAACTTTTTCGACAATACTTTCCCGGCTGTCCTCCTCTCTTTCTCCTGTCGACGTCTGCGCTACCAACCTCCTAGCTGGTCTCATCTCTTCAACCTGATTCCAATTTGGGTCGGGGTCGTTCACGCCTCGCACCATGGGCACGTTCCCGAGCACTAAGTCGTACAACGCGTTGCTCAGGCATTTCGCCATTACTTTTCTCGTAAAGTATGGGGTCCTTACCAGAATCTCCGCTTCCAGAACATACCTTACGGTTCTGTCCAAAAGGAACACCGGACTCAACGTTCCTGTGAACGACTCGGGGGGAATCATCTCCTTTCGAACGACGACCGTGTCACAACCGGTGTCTCTCAAAACCGTTATTTTGCGGCCACCCAGACGTCCCTCCACCACAGGCATGTTTTCAACAAGAAATTTTGGAGCTCGTCCAACAGCAGCGTTCACCACTGGAATCTTGGCGCCGTCCTGAAGTGTCACGTAAGATTCATCTGCCTCGGTACACCTCGTGTGGCTTGGCACCGTCCATACACAGGACGCCTGAGGTCGGTTGTCTAATGTCGACCCGCAAGTGTTCGCTCGGTGCCCTGTGCGGCCACAGCTCCAACAAGTCAAAGTCTTGGACGTGGACGGACAACTGCGGCAGTTTTCTGCCTTATGGCCGACCTTGTTGCAGAGAAAGCACCGGATGGTCTTTCTACTTCCACCCCTCGCCGCTCTCTCTGTGTCTTCGGTGCTCGACTTCTTAGCCAGCTCTTCCACCTTCGGCTTGCTTGCTCCTGTTGGTATCTGGGCCTCCAGATATAAATCGGCTTTGGAAGCTACCTCCTCTAGTGTGTGACAGTCTCGTTCCCTAAGGAACACCGACAAGCGACTAGAACAACTCTGTAGAAACTGTTCAACGAGTACTTTGTTCCGGAGGGCCTCGAACGTTCGTTCCACGCCTGCAATCTCTATCCATCGGTCGAAATACCCTGCTAGTCGGGCGGCAAACTGCTTTCTCGTTTCCCCGTCATCGGGTTTTGCTTCTCGAAATCTTTCTCGGTAGCCCTCTTTCGTGTATCGGAATCTCTGCATGAGTGCCAGTTTCACTTTCGAATAATCCAATGCGTCCGCTGGGGACATACGGCCGACTACTGTAAGTGCTTCGCCGGTCAAGCACAGACTTAACGTTGTGGCCCATTTTTGCTGGGGCCAATCAAGTCCCGCCGCCGTACGTTCGAACCGCTGAAGATATGCATCCAGGTCATCCCGAGCATCGTTAAATTGGGGAATCAGCTTGTGCGGACTGAAGTGATGTCTCTGTCCGTTCGTCCCTCCTTCTCCATTGTCCCTACTTCTCTCAGAGGAGGTCCCTGCGGCTTCCTGTACCGCCAACCTAAGTTGCAAAATTTCCCGCTCTTTCTCTAGTTTAGCGCATTCTAACTCTCGTTCCTGTCTAGCCATCGCTCTTTCCTCCCTTGCGCTAGCCTTTTCGTTTTCTATCCATTTCCTCAACTCGTCTCCTTGGTAGCCTAACTCTTTCCCCACCGCCAATAATCGTTCGCTATCCATACTGCCTCACTCGACTCCACCAATCCGTGGACCTCCTATCACGCCGGCCGGAACGGCCGGCGTGATCAAATTAAGGGCATCCTGGCAGGCTCGCCAAATTGTCGCGTTCGACCAGAACGGTACACGGAATCAGTGGAGGCAGAGGTCGAGCAAGTAGAATAATTAAACATATATTTACAACGTAAAGAACACTACTGTTATGTACAATAAAGTAAATCCCAAAAGTCAAACCCTATCGGTTCCCGTGACCCAGTCCCCTGAATGTTGATCGTCACTCACGAGCTTGAAATGCTGAAGCCGGGCCAGCTGCTTCTCGTGGTCGTCTCTGGGGTGCGATGTCGCTAGGTAGGAGTCTTGGAGATCGGTGAGGTTCTTCGCTACACTGGAGCGTGGCCAGTGGCTGGTGGCCTCGCCTCGGAGCAGAGCCAAGGACGTCCTTCTCCAAGTACACCCTTTGCTTTTTTTTTTTTTTTTTTTTTTTTTAATAACGGAAGTAAAAACAAAGAGGTTAGCCCTGAAACTTCCGGGGCTGGCTACTTTGCTTTGGGAGAGGGAAGTGGGAAGAAAGGGGGAGAGAGAGTTTTAGTTCTGGAGGGAGCACTCAATGAAGCACGATTTGGATGTTGATCTTGATGGCGCACAGCACTGGAGAGTTATTCACTCAGCACACTTGAGTTTAGTGTAATACAGTTATGGCAGTCTATAATACTATTTCCATTCTAAATACACTTTCGTGTTCATAACTTTCAATACGCGACAAGTGATTTAACGTCTACACCCTTTGCTTCTTATATCCTCTTCTTCCTTCTCTTCGGCTTGCCTGTAGGCCGCTCGCCCTTCCCTAATTCTTCTTTCTCCTTCACAATCGTGACATGACCACAAGTATCCGTGAATTCAACCCAAAGTGAATCCCGCCCAAGCAATCGTGGTCCGACGGCGTCTGGTTTTCACCCTTTCACGGCACATATACGTTCTCGGACGAACCGAGCACTTGAAAACTGATCTTCCAAGCTTTCTCGACTCTTTTGGTACAGCCCCAGTCGCGGCGGTTTGAAGAAAAAACAGGTTTTTGTCTGGTTCCTTTCAAAACAACGCAGGAATACACGTCTCACATGGGGCCTTCCGCCCACAGCCCCAGACCGGAAGTGCGCCCGACGCGCCACCACCCCGCCGTGACGTAACAGAGATGAGTTCGTGTATAGGTACAGTTACTTCAAACATGCTTTCTTTATTTATTTCCCCAAAACTTTGCCAGAATATGTTGGAATTAAAGCTTTTTATACTAAGGATGCGCACAAAAACGAGTTCGATAAATGTGCTTTATTGGTGTCAATACGAGAAATAGGGAAAACCGCTTTCAGATGAACATTTTAGGACACGTTATCTTTTTCACTTACGTGCTGTATTTGACTTTAGAATCAGGACCTCTTCGAAGTGTTTATCTGACATCTTTGATGGCAGTTTAGTAGCAGTTGTTCCTTCTACGCTAAAAACACGCTCCACCGCCCCACTGCTTGGAAGCCCGGTGTTGAATTTTAAGAACACGCTTTTCAGCGGCGCCATGTGCTTGAAACACTCCAGACTTCTTGTCGGAGCAAGTTCGGTGTACTGTACAAACTCTTGCTCCCATGAAGCAGATGAGGACGACGTTTCGAAGGTAAAGAAGTACCCGCAGTCTTCGTCGTCACCATTTTGTTCGCCTGACAACGCTCTTACATAGTTAATGTCTGCTTAAGTTCACTCTTTAGATAATCCCAGGCCCGTTTCCGCTCCGCTTCGTTGTTTATCCACGCTGGCTTAAATTTTAAATGGCATAAGGCAGATATTAACAAATGTTTTTGTTCTTTCATATCTGCAAACCTCCCATCGATCGCCGCGAGTAAGCTGTCGACCACCAGGCGGCAGTACCTCAAGTTCTCCGTCAGCAATGCGGACATGCGGAACGGCATCGCTAATTTACCGTTCGCTAAAAGGAACACCGCCATTCGCTAAAGTGTCGTTCGATGAAACATCATGCGCGGGGCTTTGTTCGCTAAAACGTCGTTCGATCAAGCCAGTTGCCGCCCAGGTCGTACCCAACTGGCTCCACCGCCCAGGTCGTACCCAATCACGGCACATGGTAGTGCATGTGTTAATACTTCAAGGTTTATAGTTTCTACCATTTTGACGAAGTGAATAGAACAGTACCTGTAAAAAGTAACTTCACTTGGCTGCAGGTTACTGTAAAAATGTACTTAAGATACAGATACAGATATCGAGACATGAAAGTAGCTAGGTTTGTACCTCAGGTACAACCGATATTTTGTTCACCCCTGACAATTTTATGTACTGAAAAAAAAGAAGAAAAAAGAACACACACATGTTGGAAATATACAAAAAAAAATATGCGCTTTGATTTTGGCGGGTAAAGTGAAAAAGTCGCTCGTCGTTGCTGGCCAGCGCTGTTACACGCGAAATACATAATGCTTCTGTACTTATATTTGCTTCTCATCAAGAACGACCAGGCCAATGGTGGAAGAAAAGGGGAGGGGGTTGGGGAGGCGGGGGCGGCGAGCCGCGAGCGAGCTACGGCTGGCGCCGTTTTGACTACCTGCGCCCCTAGCGGCAGACGCGGGGGCTGAAAATAGCGTACGGACTCCGCATCTCTCCCCGTTTCCTCGTTTTTCGCCTCTTCGTTCACTCGTTTTCTAGGCCACAGCTGCGTAGGCAGGACGACGGTAACGGCGGTGCGTGCACAGCACACGCCACCAATCTTTAAAAAAAGAAAAAAAAGAAGGGGACGAGCGCGAATGATGCAGCTAAGGGCAGCTCGCGCCATCTAGCCAAGAGCAGCGGAGGCATCAATCAAGAATGCCTCAACTGCTGCTTACATTGTAGGCTGGGTGGCGCAAGCGGCCGCCCAATATAGTGGTGTTCTACTGCGTGTGCCCGTTGACGCAGATGACATAAGATCGCGTGCCATAAGAGCGCGTGTGTCTAAAACTGCGAGTATGTAAGCGAGCTGACTAGGAAACATTATGATCTAAACCGATACCAGAAAAAAATCAAATAACGGACATCACGACACGCTGAAACGAGGTTGTTGTGAACTTGTGACTAGGGGTGTCGCTAACTTCAGTCGGACCGGATTTTTAGGTCGAAATTTCGGGGTTCGACGAACCTTCAACTTTTAACCAGATTCGACCGGTTCAACTTCGTGGACAGTATGGCCAGACCTTTGTACAAGCATGCCTAGGTTCGGAGAATTTTTGTTTTATGCAGAGGGTTATTTTAGTTTTATGAACAGTTGCAATTAAAATAAACTAATTCTAATCACTGAAGAAGTTAATAACTTAATTTGTGTACTGTATTAACTGAAGCAACCAATCAGTGCTGCTTTTAATTCATCCCTCAGCAATCACCATCTAAACCGAAGCCAACTGGCCAGCCTGTCGCGCATGCGCACAGCAGTCGAACATGAATCGAAGATTTGTCGAACTTTTCACGAGAAGGTCCAAAAAGTCGAAACCTGGTAGAACTCGAAACTGGACCGGTTCGCGACACCCCTAGTTGTGACTAGTGATGGGACAAAACTTTTTCCGAAACAGGGGTTTCTGAAAGTGTCGGAAGACCGGCCGAACCCCGGCGTGTTTCGGATAGGTTCGGATCGGTCCGGATAGTTTCGAAGCGTTGCCAGGATAGACCATATTAAAGCCACTGAATGTTCCTAGAGTACCGAAACCATAACCTCCGAGATGCCGAAGCGCGCGCGGGCTTCGGGATCTCGGAGATTATGCCGAAACTCCCAAGCTTCGCTTCAGAACCGAGCCGCGGCGCAGCAGTCGCGATCCCCAACATAGTGCTGCCCTGTGCGGTCGAAGCGAAGCGCGCACAGTACAGCGTTCGTTATCGTTTGAGCTCTTCAATCCACGTTCCTGGCCTGTGGCGACACTGGCTTGTTCTAGAGCGCAGCTCTTAGGCGCCCGTTTCCGGGTTGATTGGTGTCGCCGTCGGCGTAACGGCGCTTTGGATTATGGGATGTTTCCCCGCTAAAGTTAGCGGGGAAATTGTCGTCACGTGATTTCAACAGCAATTCAGTTTCCCCGCTAATTTCAGCGGGGAAATTTTCGCTAAACTTTGCGGGAAATTTAGCGAAACTTTTTTGCTAAATGGGAGGGGAGCCGGAGAGGAGGAGGGGAGGCTACAGAGGGGAATTCCCTCCCCTCCTCCTCTTCAAGAGCTGCGCCCTAATTCGGCGTTACAGAGAATTGTAAACGTCTTTAGTAAAGTTATTTCCTGCGTTCCGAGCGATGCGTGAATTCCTCCTGGCTGTTTCGTCTGTCTCCCATTCTCGCCTCGAAACCAGGGACTCAAACCGTAACCGAAAGCGAAAACCGTTTATGAACGAAATTTTTTCACTAACCGTAACTGGTACGAAACTGTTATTTTGAATTTCTGAAGACCATAACCATAACTGTAAATTATTTACAGGTAACCGATTAACCGAAAAATAGAAATATTATTTTTTCTCAATAATGACCGCGAGGGACCTTGAAATGTCGTGGCCATTTGACAGAGTTACCGACAGCGAGTGGTGCATCTGGTAATACATTTCCGTTCAATCTAAATTTAGGATTAAAAGTACTTGTTGGGTGGTTTCAGGGTCTCAAAGGGTCTCAAATTTAATTTTGACGCAAAAGTTATATGTTTTGGGGGCATTTCTCGAATGAAGGAGGGCGCAAACCACGTGTTGCCCAGATGTTTTGTTCTCGAGTTACGAAGCGTAGAAGCCGCAGTGGCAGAAACATATTTTTGCCTGCCGTCGCAGGTCGCGTGTTTGATGCCCTCTGCTGCCGCTACTGTTTTTTCCTCAACCATCTTAAAGGGGCACTGACACCCCAAAGGTCGTATTTATTTTTATTGTCTAAAACGATGCAAGTTGCAGTCATAGACACGCAAAAAAACCGCATCGCGAAAAAAAATTTTCCCGCGCGCGCGCGTGCCTTTTTATTTTTGGCGTTTGATTTTCCCGCCTCTCGCCTCCTCGCTTCTTTTGATCGGTGACGTCAAAAATCAGGAAATTTAGAAGCTTTGTAGGCGACATCTCTATAACATTTAATTACGGCAATCGTAAAACATGTTTTTTAACGCAATTGCGAACGCACTACGGCCCTTCTTTTTGAAATACCAAAAATCGGGAGTTCGTTGTGGTGCCGTCTCCTGGATTTGTATCCTCCAACGGAAAACAGGCGACACCGCTCAAAACCGGTCCGCCGTAACGCCGCCGCTCACTCCTTTTCTCCTCGCTTTGGGTCGCCATGGCAACAGCAGGGAGTGGTGAAAGAAAGTCGACTCTCAGGTCTCCGCGATTTTTGACGTCAAGGCACCGGCGCCGATCGCGCGGGAACTTCGAATTCGGCATTTGGAAATTGTTTTTTTACTTCACAAATACTGAGCTCCCAAATTTCAAATTTTGAGGGTAATGTCCCGGCATCGTTTTCAATCGTTTCGGATAATAAAAAAAAAATATGATTTTGATGTGTCAGTGCCCCTTTAACTTTTTCCCCTAATTTAATAGATACTATAAAGATACCCTGATTTACTCACATAATTTTAGGAATTTTATTTTTTCTAAAAAAAAAAAGTCAAACTTATTGCTTAGGTTGATTTTCGGTCAACTTCGACACGTTCTTACTTTGTCTGTGCTTAAGCTAAAGTTTATTGTTTTAGTTCTATAGAAAGCCCAAACCAAGCCCATTATAGATATAAAAATACCATTATGATCTGTCAACTAGCCGCTCCGCCACCTTCACGTAAACGTTGCGAAATGACTGATGTTGAAAGTTTGAAATCGGTTTTCTCAAAAACATTTTTTCGATTTTTAGCTTTTTAGTTTTTTTAGATATAAAAGTTTACTACAATAAAATACAATCTAGGAATGTAAGTTTAGGTTATATGTCCTCTACTTGAGCCGCTATCGTGTGAAATGTGTGCTCAATTGACTAAAATGTCGCAACACTACCGGCATTGTGCGCCTCTACGATTTCAAAAAATGTTTTTATTTCTGTTTACATTTTCAAAAAGGAACTTAAAGTAGGCGAACTTGTGACATTCATTGTAATTTAAGACTTGAAATAAGGGAGAAGTCACATAAGCATGCTACAAAACAAGGAATAAAAAGTATGTACAAATCAAAAGGCCACGCAACATGTCAAAAATTGTTTCTATATGGAACGGTTCCAAATAAACCAGGGTGGCTACTCATTATCTAGCCTATTACGACTAAATAATAAATTCTCACACCATTCAAATGCTGTACACAAATCTTCTGGATAAATGCACCGGGGTTTGTTCGCCTCACATCTTGCAGACCGCCGAGGGTTGACTGCACAGTTCTCGCACCTCAGTCATGTAGAAACGCGCGCACAGAACCAGTAAAAAACACAAAAAACATTGGTGGCACATTTTCCGAAGGCAGTACACTTTTTTACCAGTTCGACGTAACTTCGCACTGTGTAGGAGCCATGCAGTCCACATGCACGGTCGCAGTTTTGAACATGCCGGTACGCACTCACTGATGATCTTCTAAATTTCGGGACAAAAAGCGGTACGTGCGTGCCTTGACACGTATATACAGCTCCTCTGGTCTTTCGCAAAGCATTTCTAGGGCAACATTCAAGGTGCCTTCCTCCAGTGTCTTCCTCCACACGTATGAGGATCGGATGCCCCTTGGGTGGGTTTACCTTCTCCCACTGATTTTTTCTTGAGCTCCCGGAAACGCGTAAGCTTCTCTCTGGCGATTATGAGTAGAACGATCCCTTTAACTTTCGGTCTGAGTGCCTCAACGACGCTTTGCGCGTTCGTTAAGGGGTATTCACACGAGGGAGAAATCCCGGGGATTTCTCCCCGGCACGCGCGCATCACGAGATGAAAACGCGAGGCTTTTGCACATCGCAAAGCCTGACGTTTTCGTCGTGGGATGCGCGTGCCGGGGAGAAATCCCGGGGATTTCTCTCTCGTGTGAATACCCCTTTATGGAGCACAATACTTTAATTGTCAAGCTACACATGGATGCCTGATGCTTGAGACGCCATCACACGAGCTTTTCCCGTGCCCTGATGCGGAGAATATCCACTTGGTGATAACCTTCTTTATCTGGAATTCGTACACCAGGTGCCTGTTTTTGAAGTGGCTTGGAGCACCGTTTGAAATATAAATGAGTTGCGTGAAAATAGACATTACTTCCTTCAGTCGCCCTTTCGCAATGTTGAGCGCAAAGAACGCATGGGACCAATCATGGACGATGTCGTCGCTCACTAGCCACGCAGGCAAAGATGGAAGCCATATCTTGCTCTTCCAGTTATGTCCTTGCACGGCGCGCTGAATCACGGCACTCCAGTTTTCAGCCAACTCGAAGTGCAAGATGACGGAACGTGACTTCACATGCGCTTTCTCCAGCCATGTGGCTTTTCGCTGGGCGCGTCTGATGAAGAAGTGGGGAATGTATTTTTGTTGTCCCTTTCTGAAACTCGTTAACAAAACCGTGGCATCCAAACGTCTTCTTTTTTTTATCACCTTGTTATTGCATTCCCACAAGGCAAGCACCAGTTCGCCTTCGCGTTCGAGTCCTAGCTTAGCCACAGATGCGTCATTCGTTTTCAAACAGACTTCACATTCTAGCAAGAAGCAGTCTTGCGGAGGGGCCTTTTTGAAGACGTAAACAAAAATAAAAACATTATTTCGAAATCATAGAGGCTCATAATGCCGGTAAGGTTGCTGCATTTTAATCAGATGAGCACACATTTCACACGATTGCGGCTCAAGCAGAGGACATAAAACCAAAATATTACATTTCTAGTTTTTTTTTCTTCTTATAGTAGACTACGATATCAAAAACAAAATTTACATAAATTTTTTTTTCTTAGAAAATCGACTTTAAACTTTTGACATTCGTTATTTCTCACAACTTTAACCTGAAGGTGACGGACCGGCTAGTCAACAGATCATAATGGTATTATATCTATAATGGGATTGCGTTGGGCGTTCTATAGAGCTAAAGAAAGAAAATTTACCTTAAATACAAAGTAAGGACCTGTCAAAGTTAACCAAAAATCGACCTAATTGAAGAGTTTGAAACTTTTTTTAGAAAAAAAAAATTCCTAAAAATATTTGAATGCATCAAGATAGTTTTATAGTACCTATTAAATTAGGAGGAAAAGTTAAGATGGTAGAGGAAAGATAGTAGCGGCAGCAGAGGCTGTTCAACACGAAACCTGCGACGGCAGGCAAAAATACTAGTTTCTGCCACTGCGGCTTCTACGCTTCGTAACTCAAAAACCAAAAAAAAAAAAAAAAATCTGGAGAACTTGCGGTTTACGCCCTTCTTCATTTGAGAAATGCCCCCAAAACATTTTTTTTTTCGGCAAAATGAAAAAATTAACCCTTTAGCCTGTTCAATTTGAGATGAAACCACCCTTGGAATCATTGGTCAAGCTTATAATGAAAGATCTATATTTATTTACTTATTGTACATACCCTCAAGCGCCGAAGCATATTAGAGGGGAGGGGCAAAGCAAACAGAAATAAAACAAAATGACAAAACAAAAAACATTCGGCAAGAAATTCAAATATCAAAAATACACTGCGATTGGCAAAAGCTGTAAGCAACATCTGTTATGAACAAAATGAACAAAATAAAATGACTCATGTTGGCTCATCAAACAGAAATGTAAACAAAGATTGGCGAAAAAGGAAATAATCAGGTATAGTTGCGATATCTGCTGGAAGGTGGTTCCAGTCATTTGATGTATGCGGGATAAATGAATGAAAAGAAGTGTTTGTTTGGCAACGTGTTAATTTAACTTTATTCTGATGGTTCAAACGGGAAGAGAATGTAAAGAAAGGGTCTCGCAGCGACTGATAATGATACACTTTATGAAACAGGCACAGTCGAAAAAAATCTTTCTACACAATGACAAAGAGGGTAACAACAAACTGAACTTCATTTGTGATATGCTGGCTGTTCGATTATAATTAAACAGAATGAAACGTACGGCGTTATTTTGAACTAGTTCAAGAGATTCATGTATAAAGGCGTGGTTAGGATCCCAAATAGAGGCTGCGTATTCCAATTTTGACCGTACAAGTGTGTTATAAAGAAGTTTTAAGTTAACTGGGGCCGTTCTGAAGTTCCGTCGTTGGTATCCTAACATGCGGTTAGCGTTGGCGATTATTATATCGATATGATGCTGCCATGTTAAATTCGATGATATAGTAACACCCAGATAACGGTAAGAGTTTACAGATTCAAGTTGAATGTCGGTTAGTGCATATGCTGAAGGGCGCGCGCCTTACCGAGAAACCCGCATTAGTTTGCATTTGTTAGGGTATAGTTCCGTACATCATTTTTTGCACTAAAACGTAATATTATTTAAATCAGATTGCGAAAGGCCTTCATCATCATCATCATGAACTTCCCGATAAGTTACAGTCATCTGCGTATAAATGCATGGAAGAAGAAACACAACTTGGTAAATCAATAATGATTAGAAAAAGAAGCGGGCCTAAAACCGTACCTTGGGGCACGCCGGATACCGCATCAGTCAGAGATGAATTATTGCCATTTAGAGTTACATACTGTGAGCGGTTAGCAAGAAAGCATTCCAGCCAGGTTAACAAATTAGGATCTAGGTTTAATGAAGAAATTTTAAGCATTAGTAACTTATGATTAACCTCGTCGAATGCTTTAGAAAAATTGAGAAAAATACAGTCAGCCTGGTGGTTTTTGTCTAGGATAGCATGCAAAGAATGGGTGAAATGAAGGAGCTGCGTTTCACAAGTAAATGAGCGACGGAAGCCGTGTTGAGCAGGGGCAAAAAATGAATTTGATTCTAGGTAATTAAAAATATGAGAGTACAGTATGTGCTCCATTATTTTACAGGGAATACTTGTTAGTGAAATAAGTCAATAACTTAATGGAGAATGCTTTTTACCGGACTTATGCAGTGGAACCACCTTCGCAGTTTTCCATTTTAGTGGGAGCGTTCCACACTCAAGAGATTGCTGGAAAAGTTTGGCCAAAAAAAGGATGAGTACATTTTAGTTTGTCTTAAAAATTTGGAGTTAATATTATCGCTTCCGCATGACAATGATACTTTCAAAGAATCAATTAACTTTACAATTCCAGTAGGCTCCATGACAATGGGAAACATAGGGCTAAACTCGCAACGTAGAACGTCATAAAATACACTTCCATCACCTACAAAAAAACTATTTAAAAAAAAACATTATTAAACACTGATGGATATTCTGCCGCAGGGATTAACGCTCTCCAGTAGGAGTGGGTCAAAAAATCTGCCATACTCCTACAATCGCTATAAGTATTCATTACGAGTCGCTTTCAGAATATTAAATAATAATTTAGAATTCTAAGATGTCCATCCAACTCGATTCTTTCATAACCACCGATATTTCTGACCTGCACAAGCCAGTATGAAGAGACGAGGTAAATGGACCATCATGCAAAGCTGGCGGAAAGAAAAAATGGTATTCATTTGGTTTTGGATTGGAAGGTGATGACCAAATGATCAAGTCAAACATTCTACTTTTAGTAAGGGCAGCACTGTTTGGTTGTTTTGGTAATATAGCAAGAATTGTTATTAACTTTTAAGATATTCGAATTATGTTCAGTTGATTGTAACTATTTATAAAATAAAACAACCTATTCCGTAAAAACATTTTCTCTGAACCTAGACATGTTTGTATCAAAGTCTGGCCACACCGTCCACAAAGTCGAACCAAGGCACATATTCTTTGGTCAAACCTTGTAAAACTTGGTTAAGCGTTCGAAGGTTCGTTCAACCATTCTAACCTAGAGGTTCGACGTAAAAATCCGACTCGACGAAAGTTCGTGACCATCTTTAGTTCCAACATATCTGCAGGAGAAGCTCCGCCTCGAAACCCCGGAGAAAAATGGCGCTACTAGATAAATGCACAATTTTTCTAGCGTCACATAATCGGGCGGCGGAGAAAAGCTCACCGGAGAAAAGCTCACCGAAAAACAAGCACATGCGGTGAAAAGCTCACCGGACCCTGAGCCGAGGTGGAGAAAAGCTCACCGAATGTTTTATTCTTTTCATAGAAAAGCTTTTAGATGGTGTTTCTCATTTCATTTTCACTAATATTAGAGTTCGTCAGTTTAGTAGAGAAAATTAACATTTTTATGTAATATTTATCAAATTTATCATGCATATTTCCTGCAAGTGAGGAATCCAGTAGTTTGTCTATTAATACCGCCGGAAGTAAAAAAAAAGAAACGGGATGCCTGTAAAGAGGACAACAATTTATTGATAGCATCACTTTTACCTAAGTCAAAATTTTGGCTCAAAAACGAATGCACTGCCCAACTGCTTCGAGGAGCACGGGGAGCTGCTTGTGCTGCAAATAATCCGTGCAGAGGTGGTGTAGTCGGCCTTGCAGTCGGCTTGTCTCCCTTCTCGTTTTCTTAGCGGGCGGCTCTCCACGGCTGACTTGCAGCAAGGTTGTACTGGCGGCCTCTTGGTCTTGCTGCAGGCACTCGATGAGCCTCCAAACACTCGGATGAGAATGCCCAACGAGGTGTTTAAAGGCGTTATTCCAGCCCTCGCAGGCGTTGTTTGTGCGGTCCTCCCCTCGCAGCGTTGCTTCCATGACGTTCCAGATCTCCGGAGGAAACTGCAGGGGCGTCGGCGGCGCACGGTGGTTGTCAGTCGTCCATCTGCTTCCGCTCTTGAAACAGTGCGAAACGTTCCGCTCACGTATGTGGAGTCAAAGTACGCGAGTATTTCGGCCATGTCGTCGGGTGCCATGTCACGAATGTGCTGAAGTCCAGATGGTACAAGGTCGGGAGGCACGAAGGCAAGGCCGTCAAGCATCCCGCAAGCCTTCCTGAAGGCGTCGTCGGTCCGGTACCTGCTGATCAGACCCAGCTCACGTAGCTGTGGTGAACAGAAATGTAAAATTAGCAAACACCTATGCATACACATAAATGCGAGCAGCGAGGGGGAACATAACATTTTAAACGCTACAACACTTTTATTGGTAATTTCATGTTGCGCATCCGCACCCTAATAACTCTCCTTGCCTATCGTATTTCACATTATTCCAATTAGCTTTCAATAAGGTGATATTAAATATATTTTGTTATAAAGGATGAAATAGAAATCATTGTTTACTGGAAGCTGTATAACCGCACGTTACCTTGCGATGGGTACTCTGGCACAGATGAAAGAAACACCCCCTGGATGCAAAGTCTGGTCCGAAGACTTCCCTTGCTGCCCGGATCGCAGCCATCTCGTAATCACTCACGATGACGCTGGGGTCTGGAGGGTAACCTTTTGATTCGCATGCGTCAAGGACGGCCCGAAAAAGCTCTCCATAAATCGCGAGGCTCTTTCCAGCAAGGAGAGCGTAGACGCAGGCGACCGAACTTTCTCCGACTGCGCACCTGAGCACGTAGAGTTCTTTGAACAGCGCGGGGCAGACTGAAAACGTCCCGTCCATATACCAGGTTGGGGTCGTGCTCAAGGCTCTGAGCTGCTCGCTGCTGGCGAAGACGAGCATCCGGTCCTTCCGCTCCGATCCGTTGTCATAAATAAGGAACGGCTGTGGCACTTCTCCTCCGGTCGTTGCCCAGATATCCTCGACCTCGAGCTTAGCCGTGGATTCTGGTTCCGCTGGGCGCAGCCGGCTTCTTTGCTGGCGCAAGTCGCGACGCACAGTCTCCAGGCTTGCAATATTTGCCCGCACAGCAGCTGACGAACTACATAACGCCTGGGCCAAAAGCTTGCTTGGTGGTTCCAACGTTTCTTGCGCCTTTCTTTTCAGGTTCATTCTTATCTTCGTCACCTTAACGTCGTTAAAGTCGCTGGCATGGTTATGCTCCATTACTGACCAGAAGCGAGTGGTCTGTAATGCCGAAAAAGGAAGATCGCCTTATGAGACGCTGCTTACTTAGAAAACACCATGGCAGTTTAAAATTTCATAATTCAACAAGTTCTTACTTTTTCATTGAAATATATCAGCTTGGAAATTACATTCCTTTGCCAATATTTAAAAAAAAGATAAAGTCGGATAATAGTTAAAATCGGTTCACGTTGGAAAGTGAAAATACGCCTAATTGCACGTGAAGGAAAAATTGTAAAATAGCCAGTAAGTATTATGGACGAACGGATAGACAGAAGTGGTATTTTGGGGCATGGGAGCACTCCTGGTCAGTTCTTTACACAGATCTTCTTCATTATTTTTCTATCCTAAATTTTACCTCTCTCCATCTCTTTATTGAAACGTACGTGCGGTGCGTCTTCGTTGTTCAGAAGATATATTTTTGCTAATAGGCAACATTAATTATTTTGAAAAGTAAAGAATCAATGAATAAATAAAACATTAGAGTCTAAGCACATCCACAAAATCATTTTTACCCCAAATAAATGCCAAACCCCTATTTTCTGCTCAACAATGTGAAGAAAACTACAGATCCCATAATAGCATGCAACACAAACATAGAAATATGCCCCAGCCCGTAGCTATTCTCTGCTGTTAAAACAAGGATTGTTATACTCACACCATGGTCCGTAGTTATTGCTCCCTTGCACCCGCCTGTCCGCTGCTTACGGCGCTGCCACCGGATCCACTCCTTTTTTTACTGCTTTTGCACGTAGTCGAAACCGTTAAGCAAAACTTTCGCCTTACCCTTGTTCGAACGAATTACCTCCATGATGACAGTCAGAATACTGATACGGCTAAAATGTTTGCTTTATACAGCAAACGTCTTCAGGAACTAGCGTTCGACTGTACCACCATCAACCAATAAGATAAAGGCAAAACTTTCCAATGTGTGATTCAAAAAGGAACCGCTAAGCGACAAAAAATATCTTTTTATCCTACCGGCTTGGCTTAATAAAGAAAAAAATATTTCTTAAACCAACTTTGAGAAACAACACAACAAAAGGTGTGAACCCTGCTTTGAAGTTACCATGGAAGGGGCTTAAAGGGACAATGAAGGCAATTTCGGAGATCTTCTTGGCGATTGAACTGGGTTCCAGGCACGTCTCAGGCCACGTTGCTCAAATTTCAGCCGAAACCGGCGCTTGTGTGCCGCGCAAATCAATTAAACAGTCGCGGTAATAATCGTACCGGGATCGACTGGGGCGACGCCCCGAGAGTTGCGGGAGAAGCCAGAAGAAGCTGAGCTCACGTGACCGATGCGGGGCCAAGGAGCGCGACGTCACAAGAGACGCGTCAGCGATTGGTCGAAACGCTTTTGACATCGCCGCATTTTTTAGATAGTCCTTCGATTCTGGGCATTCCTTAGCCTAAATTAACGCGATAATTGTCGGCATGGCAACGTCTTTGGAAAGCGGATTGCCTTGACTCAATCGGTCGGGTATTGATAGCACACAAGAGCAGACAGCGTCCCAATAGACTTTATTCTAAATTATCCAAGCATCGCGAGGAGAACGCTGGAAGTGTAATTCTACGGTCCACGCGCGCTGGCCTTCCTCTTATAAAAGATTTGAAGTAAAAAATCATAATAAGGCTTTAACTAACGCTCGTTCAAGGCAAAATTTGTTGTATACTTTTTGCTTTAGAACGGTTACTACTGCAGACGCCAGCACGTGCGACGCGTGCAACTACAGTCGTAGCATGCACCTCGGTGCTTGGATAATTTAGAAAAAAGGTATATTGGGACGCCGTCTGCTTTTGTGTGCTATCAAGAATCCGCTTTCCAAAGACGTTGCTATGTCGACAATTATCGCGTTAATTTAGGCCTAGGAGTGCCCAGAATCGAAAAACTATCTAAAAATTGCGGCGATGTCATTGCCCATGCTTTGCGGTTTAAGTGAGGTAAAGCAAAGCGAAAGCCTCCTGCACCATTCGTTGCTGACTAACGCGCCCGATATTGCAGCTACAACGACATATTATTTCCAAAGCGAGCGGCGCTCACTCACTGGGGCCCCGCCATGTTTCCCCGCATCCCTACCGAGCCCAGTCACGTGATTTAAAAAAATCCCTCTCCTAGATACTGCGGCTAACTTTAGCCGCGATTAGCGCTTCGAGCAAACGGGCCCTGAGCTGTCGATGAAACGATTTGTCGATGAAACAATCTGTCGATAAAACATCGCCGGTCGATGAAACACGATCAAGAACGCGATCGATGGGTCGACGCGCCTGCAGCCTCAGCTAGGATCTCCGACCCCACACACCGCTCACCACCTTGTATGTATTGCTATAGCGCAGAAAATAAAGCAAAAAACTGATCGAATTTCCGTATGTATCAATGCTTAAGATTTT
Organism: Ixodes scapularis; assembly: GCF_016920785.2. Taxonomy (NCBI): domain Eukaryota; kingdom Metazoa; phylum Arthropoda; class Arachnida; order Ixodida; family Ixodidae; genus Ixodes; species Ixodes scapularis. The sequence goes on from NW_024609873.1 coordinate 2,360,161, forward strand.
TGAACACTCACAACGCCATGTTGGCTAGATAGCAACAAAACTGCTGAACCTTCTAAACAATCGAAATTCCGTCCAAAAGTTTCGGAATCTTCCGAAACAGTCCGAAACCCAAACATCCGGAGTTTCGCCCCATCACTATGCTCCGTTCATCGAAGCTCTGCCTTCAGCACGAGCTCGCAGGCTTCCGCAGTGCTTTGGTTGCGCGTGCCTGCGCGTTCACGCTAGTGCTAGCAAGGGCAGAAAGCTCGTGCTGAAGGCGGAGCTTCTAGTCTCAGGCTAAGCAACACCACCTAGACAGAAGGCCTCCACACGCGTCATCATAGTCAGATCGATCGAGGCGAGAGATTGGGCACGAGTGCTGCGTCAGTGTTCGGCTGCGGCTCGTGGCCAATCAGCGCGTCGAAGGTCGGGCTCGGGTCCAATAGCCGACCGAGCGCGATCCGACTGTGTTGACGTTTCATAGAGGAAGAGGAAACCATGCGGAGGCCTTCTGTCTAGGTGGTGTTGGCTTAAGTGACCGCGATCTGCGGCGTCGGTTCCCGTCGTTCCAGCGACATGAGGCATTGTTGTCAGTTCCCACGTGTTTACCGCACGCGATAACTCAGTCCCTGACACCGTGGTCCCTGACCACGATCTACAGTATCCACGATCTGCAGTATCGGTTCCCGTGACATGTCGGTTCATGGCAGGTGCCCTGGGGTTTATCACTAATTTGAGATGCGGAGCATCTCTTGCTCGGGTCTATGTCCCGCGGCGTCGTAGTCCGCACTCACACTACGCGTGCGCAACTCTCCTCCTTCCCTCTCTCCAACAGCTGCGCGTTACTCTCTCCGCTCTCTCTCTCTACCAGCTGCGTGCACTTCGCGTGCGTTCGCTTCTACTCACACCACGCGCGCATGCGCAACTCTCCTCCTCTAGTCTCCTCTCCTTCAAGTGTGAATATAAGCAGCGGCAGGGCGCGCTTTTTCGATCTGGATGAGTTTCGTACCGGCACGCGTTCGTGTGATCACTACTGCGTGATGCACGTTAAAAACCCCAGGTTAGTGGTTGTACTGCACTGGCTAAATTTCTCATCTACAGCTAAGAGACCGATTACCCGTTGAGGCGCATCTCCATCAAGGCTGTATAAACATAAAGAGCAAACCAATTTTTTTGCGCGCGTTCAGTTCACCGCTGTTGACTCCGCTTCACTCCGTTCTTCCGATGAAGTGTGATGGAAGCAACAGTCCCGTCAGTTAGTGGGTTGGCGCAAGCAAGCGTCAGCACCACCCCACAAACTAACAGCAACGCTACGTCCACTGAAAACAAAGCTGCGCAGCGAAGGGCACGCGACGCTGAGCGCAAACGCTTGAAGCGAGCGGCAGACACCGAACTACGGCAACGAGAAGCGGCGTCCATTCGTCAACTTCGAGGGGCGGATGCTGAACTACGACAACGTGAAGCAGCGGCGGTTCGAGAACGTCGAGCAGCAGAACCTGAGGTTCGGGACCGTGAAGTTCAACGTAAACGTACGAAGCGAGTGGCGGAACCCGACCTTCGAGAACGGGAAGCCGCGTTGGTTCGTGAACGTCGAGCAGCAGAACCTGAGGTTCGGGACCGTGAAGTTCAACAACGTTACTAACACCGTTAATAACGATCCGCGATGCTCCGCATCACCCTATGGTTCCCCTCGGGAAGATGGTGTAATTTTTTTTTTTTAATTAAATGTTGCTGTCGCATTTTCAAAGATCGTCCACCCGATATTTTTCACGAGTCCTTAAGAGTTGACGTAAGTCGTAAATTATTTTTTTTCAACGAAAAGGAAAATCTTTTCGCCACTCTTCCGATTTCCCCCTCTCCCACTCTGGTATCTCGACGACGAGCGGTTTCTTTTGTTGCTGCCCGAGTACGACCGAGAGAGACCAGACCGGTTTTTAAGCCTCTTACGACGTCTTAAGGCGCGTTCACACTCTTGCGACCGAGAGAGACCAGACCGGTTTTTAAGCCTCTTGCGACTTCTTGTGACCAGCTCCGCTGCATCGCAGGCGGTTCTAAGAAGTCGCAAAAGGCTTAAAAACAGTTCTGGTCTCTCTCGGTCTCTCTCGGTCGCAAGAGTGTGAACGGGCCTTTAGGACCAGGGGACCTATGTTGGACAAATGTTTCGTTTCTCCTAAAAGAAACGGAAGTGACGACATCGCGTCTGATTGGTTGAGGCTCGAATGACGAAAGTTCCCTACAAAAATGTGGGCGGAGACGGCGAACCGCCCCCACCGGAAGTGACAACACTTTGACGTATCGTTTCCTCGGTGTTTCGTCTGAAAAGGGAACGTGTCTGTCGATGGTCTCTTCGCGGTAGCGAAATTGGAAACACGGCGTCTCGGAGGCAGAGCGACAGTCTTTCTATTGTTCAACTTTTTTTTTCCCTCCGGAAAGGCTCCGCCGGCAGCACCGCGACACCGCGATGCCTTTGAACTACCGGAGGAAGCTTTTCGGAGGCAGTAGCGTCTCACCAAGAATGTGGTCCGTTGATTGTGCGACCTAGGGTGCCTCAATGTCCTTCTGTTTAGGGTGATATGCCACCCTTTGTAGTACCAGATGCCGACAGCACGCGCTCACGGGCAAAACGCAAAGAAATCGACGAAAACAAAATGTCGCCATAGCACAGTCAGCGCCACAAGCGCGTGCAGGGACACGCTCTTTCACGCGCTTCTGAACAAAAAATAAAAATAAACGTGTGTGACAAAATGGCGAGATGCCACCACCCTAAGCAAAGCGCACATGAAGGCACCCTAGTGCGACCAACTGCGCGAGGAGCCAGAGGTGATGTCTGTGGAACAGCAAGTGTTGTGCGCACTTCGCTTTTAGCCACGGGGAGCAAACTGTGCGGGGAGCTTTCAGAGCATGGGTGGCGAGCGACGAGCACATAGCGAGGAATCAGGCTACAGTCAGCATTGTTGTGCGGGCTGTGTCCCTCGCTATTGTGCAGCCCCTGGGGATCCGGCGCGGCTGGATCGACTTTTCCCAGACAACCGGCAAGAGGGAAGACGTCGAGAGGGGCTTCCAACGGCTCGGCAGGATACCGGCGTCATCGGTTGCGTCGACGGGACGATGATCGCCATCGTCGGTCCGTCACAGAACGACCCCACCGTCACGAAGGCGGCGTAATGGTGCCGCAAACAATTCTACGCTCTGAACGCGATGGAGGTACATATGATCACATATATACTACGTCTCACCTTAGCATGAACTAACTAAGAAGACTGCAAGCGCGAACGGCTTGACTGGAGCACTCGCTGCACGAGCGCTCGTGCAGCCGCTGGGGCTTTATCCAAAGCAGCTAGCTCGCGCTTTTAGTTATAGGTCAATGCCTGTTCTGAATGGGTTTGAAAAAGAGCGTAACGCTAATACGGTGTGGATATGCCGTTTTAGAGAGTTATGAATTGTTAGCACTCGTTCATCCTCCGCACAAGCGTTTGTTCGACGAAGGAAGGGAGGGTTTGTTAGCTGAAAAGCTTTCGATCTGTTTGTTTGCATGTCGTGTTAGGCTTTTAAGCATTAGTCCCTGTCCTGCATGATAAAGTGTGAACTCTCCTTTGAAGAAAAAAACAAATTTGCCTAAACTATTACGTGGATCAAAGGTAGTGGCTATTTATCATATAATTTTAATCTTTGTAACACAGGCAGCGCTCTGTCTGTGTCCTCCTTCATCTAATATTCCGTCGTTTTTTTGCGCTGTCTTAATATTTTAAGTTTGTAAACCACAAAATTTATGGTGGTGTGTTGTTCAACATGTAAATAGTGTTTGACAGGGCCCCATGACAATGAGTGCAATCAGCTGTTTGTGGATTCAGTTAAATTAATGTCTACATATGTCTCACTATTGCAGGTGTGTAACGCCGACTGCCGGGTGATGAGCATCGACCCACGGTATCCTGGGTCGGTGCACAACTCCTTCGCGTGGCGCTACTCGTGGCTCCGGAGCAACTTCGAGCAAGGCCGGCTGATAGACGATGGCAGGCTCCTGCTCGGTAAGCATACTCCATTTGTTGGTTCTATACATGATGGCTCTGCACCACTTATAAGCTACAATATCACACATATTGTTTCGAACATGGATAACTGGCATGCGCTCTGGCCATACCTGTGACAGGTCTCCTTGGAAACACTCCGACGCAGCTGTCAACTACACACTAAAAATTTCAACACCCATGTTCGTGTTAAAAGGGTGTTTTTCCGAGCTCACACCCTTCCTACACCATTTTTACATGATTTTTGAATATTCAAGGGTGTACGGAAAGGCCTACACCCTTCGTACATCCTTGTTACACCCTACGGCTACCGAAATCGTGTTAAGAGGGTGTTGCGGTGGTACACCCATGATTTCCGAATCGTCGAACTCGGAAACCGCCGAATGGACTACTTCCAAAACCGACGCTTCCCATCGCGGCGAAATTCCACGCAGTGCACTCTGGGAACTAGTTGGCCACTCAGTTTCGGTTTCGACTGAGCAGCTTCACCTCATGCTATCACTCCGCGACCGAACCCGCTGCTTGCGTTTTCGATTATCTGACTTTTCACGAACGTACAATAGACTCATTCTCGAGGGATGCAAAACGAAGACCGGGACACTTTTTTTGGTTCCCGAAACACCGGATATTGTGCGTCCGTATGCGAACGTAGTAAGACGTGGCTTAGTCACCTCACCCTACGAGTGCATGTTTGAGCTCAATTTCAATAATCCCGTCTAGTACCACTGAACTAGAACTGAAATTTGTTCATCTGGGCCTTACACGTATTTTGTTTGCTCAACGGCCGCTTCTTGTTACTTCATTGGGCGAAAAGAAAGCCGCATCCTCACAGGGTATCAAAGTTTAGTCCAGCGTTTACGCATGAACTTTTAAGGAAACGCAATAAATTCGACATAACTACAGCACAAAAGTTACTATGATGTCTTCCTCGTGTCATCATATATCTCCCACTCGAATTTTATGCTGGTAGAAGATTAATTTCTCGCAAATGCTGAGATCGGCTAGCTACGACGGAGGCCCTAACAAGCGTCCCCTACTCCTCGCTAAGCCTTTTTGGACGAGCTTTTACTGACGCCCAAGATCTGTGCCTGAACGGTGCGTCTGAAATTATCTCGGCATACTCAGGCAGGAGAAAAAACAAACACAAAACAAATATTATGGCCATTAGCAACCGTCAAACGCGCTTTGAATTCGTTCGAGCACTTGTGTGAAGAATGTCGCACCGTGCGCCGGACGGGCATGAACCCCTATGTGGTGCGCATAGGGGTTCATGCCCGTCCGTCGCACTTCCGGGGAACGGTGCGACACTCTTCACACAAGTGCTCGACTTTTGCTTTTTCAAAACGGTCTGTATGTGCGAATTTGCCTATATGATTGCAGGATAACTTTATGTGCATACGCGATGTTGAATATTAATGGAATGCAAGCGGGTGGGGACTTCACTTCGTGCAGTGCTGCGGGTCAGTACAGATAAGAGATAAGAAGTGTGTCAAAATTGAGCTTTTCAATGGCGCCTCCGAGTTTTACATCGCATACTCAGGCGTATTAAGAAATACAGTAATTGCAAAAAGTAACATTTCGTCTATGGACGCACGAAACAAACAAACTTCCTGATCAACAACACTAATGTAAAGGCGCGAGCTCGATGAATGCATACTTATTGGTTGCTACAGCTTGTTGATTCGTATACAAGCAAGATCCCCGAGCTTCGCAGCGTCGAGATTCCCAGCACTGGCTCGTCCACATACCTCGATTGGAACGCTAACAGGAAGGCTCAAGAACAAAAATACAATAAGCATGTGTTAAGACAAGCTATACGTCTCAGGCTTGTGCTAAAGCTTCGAGGCCTGGCCATTTAGGTTAGTTTAGAGACCACAAATGACGCTCTCGGGACCAGAAAATCATCTCTTGTCGACGTGTCGATCGAAACCGAAACCATACCACCCTCCTCCCTGGCCAACTAGTTCCCAGAGTGCAACGCGCGCCGTGTTGCATGCAGGGCTTTATGGAAGTAGTCTATTGCAGACATACGCGCCGACAGCAGAAGTCAAGAAGCAGCCTGCTCAATTTAGAGGATTTCGTGAAGTTCAAGTAAGCACAATGGGCAGCTGACATCCAAGCCAAGCCAACGCTCAAGTTGTTTTCAAGCCAGATGAATGCCGGTGTAGGACGCCGATCTCACTACCCCTCCGCTTCGACTACGGTAGTGGTTATGGCGTACGCCAAAATCAATATCGTAGTCATTTCGGCGTACGCCATAGTCAATACCGTAGTCTTTTTCGCATACCCCAAACACACTACCCTTACGCCAAATTCAATACCTTGAATAACGTCGGTTCAGCAGGGGTTGAGCTCCGCATTCCGCTAAAACTGGCGGAAGTAACTTTCTGCGGCAAAGTACTCTGATTGATTGTTGTTTGAATGAGCAGCGGAACGCGCGCGGCAGGCGTTGTTAATTTTGATTAGCGTTGATACGGCTGACGGCGCACAAAGCTGAAGGGCACAAGCAAGGAAGCTTGGAGTGATTCTGTGTCGATGTGATTTGACGTCGCTTCTTTCTGTTTCTTCAATCATGGTGCAAATGCAGGTGCCCGACTCCCGAACGATTCAAAGGCAAGAGTGGTAGCCCGCCTATCCGCTGGTCTTTCAATCGCATCCACTGTCGTCATTTTGGGCACAGCGGAAGAAAATAAGACGTTTACTATTTTAAATAGCGTGCGATCGGCCTGTCTAGGTTCTGGCGATACCGTTTCAGGCTGTAGATGAGAAAATTTAGCCACTACAGTACGACTGCTAGCCTGGGGTCTGTGCCTCACAACAGATCGAAACGGGTAGGGGTGGGGATCCCTGGCAGCGGGACCTTTCGCCGTACGAGCTGCGGTGCGCTAACACACTCGACCTCCGATACCCCCTTGGGTCACAGCGGTTGCTGAAAGAAATTTGGATCGTTTTACGCAGATTTTGCGGTGCGTACGAGACGCACAACTACGTACTACGTCCTAGATGCCCAAACTGAGGCTCGCTACGTGTTTGCGGCTCTCGTGATCTGGGGAACAGTATGCTCGCCATGAAAATGTTGCAGTGAGAAGTACGGAAAAGTAATATTATAAAAGTAGAGTATTTGAAACTGGCTTGCATTGTCGCAAAACATAAGAAAATAAAACTGATTAGGAATGCTGATCAGATCGGGTGGGAATGTGATAAAGATCTTTAAATAGGCTCGGGTTATATGCGAAGTTGCGTCGGAACAGGTGGGCAGGGGTGCTATACTCTCCATCCCCCACATAATTCAAATTCCTTGCCCCCATCCCTGTTCCTATATTCTTCTAATGTTACTGGCAGGTTCTTTTTTCTTTTTGTGCCTAAAGCTGCAGTTTTCTACACTTCATCTCCCCTTAGCATGGACTGTTGTTAGCCAGATTCTACAAGTTTGAGCTAATTGCTTTGGATCACACCATGGCGGTTGCACGAGTACTCATTCACTGCAAGCGCTGTGAAGGCAGTCGAGGCTATACCATCTTGTGCTTGCGCAGCCTTTGCAGTTAGGTTTCGAGGTCCTTTGTTTTGGCCTGTTCTTTTGTGTCTGGGTTTCATGTTTTTTTTTTTGTTTCTTGTTTTGTGTGCTGGATATGGTTGGAAGTTATGTTACCCCTAGTAGTAGGATCTTTTGTAGAAACATTGGTTTGAGAGTAAATGGTTCTAGTACCTTCTTTCTTTTTCTTCTGGCCGAGCAATGAACCTTTTGTAGAAACATTGGTTTGAGAGTAAATGGTTCTAGTACCTTCTTTCTTTTCCTGCTCGCCGAGCAGAGAGGGGACATGGTTTCTTCGTGTCGACTTTGGGGCAGAAGATAACCCACGATGGGGACAAAGGCAAGTTTGGGGGAACCGTGTCTAGGTCACAGCAGCTCAATGGGCGAACAGGATGTGGCTCACGTTTTACGTGTCGAACAGGTTAGAGAGGCCTTGCACGCGCGTTGTTTTCTAGCCATTTATTCTCAAACCCATTCGCGTGCCTAGGTGGCAGCACGTATTCGCCAAAAGGTGAATTGTGAAGGAGGTATGGACGTGTATATAAGGCAGTGTTTGTTGAATAAACTTCAACCTGTGTCCGATACTTCAATGTTCATTTCATTTTTTTTTTATTTTCCTAAGTCTCGGGTTTACTATGTTTGTCATTCACCAGCTTGCCTGTGTTTTCTCCCTTTCTTCACTGAATAATGTACTGGTCAAGAATTATCTGGTCTTACTCAAAGTCGAAGGAAGACCAATGGAGTTTGAGGTAGACACAGTAGCTTTCCACCTTGACCAGGGCAAGACCCTAGATGACGTGTTGCTGACGCATGAGGAAGTTCTTGACCCAGGGATGAGCAGGCACAAAGAACCCTCGGTGAACCTGGATCTGAAAGAAGATGCAGCACTGCGCTTTTTGAAGGCTAGCCCTGTTCCGTTTGCAATGTGTACCGCAGTGGAGGCAGAACTCCGGATGCTCCAAAGCTAAGGCACACGCAACACTGAACGCGGTTGAACAACTGGCGGTAAATCTGATGCGGGCTGTAACAGATTTTGTGGCGAGCGTGCTTGGAGGCACTTGGAGGCACCTTACTAATAATAATAATAATACTTTTTATTTGCACCAGAAAGTTTGCCTACTCAGCGGCTTGCAAGGCTAGACAGAAAGGTTAGTACCCTTATGCATATTCACCTGCTAGCCCGCTGCTGAGTAGGTGTAAACATAAACAAACAGTAGTCGTAAGTACAAGATAACGCATATACACGTATGGAAACAACGAATAATCATAACCCAGAGAGGAAGGTAAGAAAAATCGCTGTGCCCCAACCCACCCCCATGCAGACCACAGCAGAGGCCCCAGCCAGAAGGCATTCCACTAGCTGTGTGTGACGGTGGAGACAGCAGATGTGCTCACCATAAACACCATCAAAGGACTACACAGAGTGAAAAGGATGTTCTTGAAAATTTCGGCTGCCGCGGCAACTTTCCAGCTCTACAAGGAGACAGTCCTAGCAGGAAAACCAATCGTGGAAATTTACCTGGGTAATGTTATTGTGATGATCTGGATCGGTCATCAAGATAAATGGGCACCGTGCTCAGGAAAGACATGTCAACGTCATCAGCTGCCATGCCAAAACTACTTTTGTTTCGATCATGAGCGCTCGCACGAGCCGCTTCAGAGCAATGTCTCTTTTGCAGCTCGTCACATGCCAAGGTTTTTAAGTGTCAACCTGATATCACGCTCCCACGCGACAAACACTAAACAAATACTGCATTGAGCAATAAACACATGATTCAATAATGATATACATGCGACGTGATAAATGAGAAGAAACCGTATAAACAAGTTTGCGTGCTACACATTACAAAAGTTCAGTCCCCAGGTAGAGGCTGCACAAATTTGACGACCGGCTTCAGTTTCTCCACGTGCACTACATCGCGGCCAGTGCTGTCCACGAGTTCAAACTCGCAGTTCACGGGAGAGAGCCGGCTCACAATTTGGCGAGGGCCAGTAAATCGTAGTGTTGCCTTGACTCTGATGAGTGGGGTCTCCTACAACACGAGCTAGTCCTTCTTGAAAAGAACATACATGTGCCACTGTCAAAGTCGCTTTCTTGCTTTTCTTGAGCAAGCTTGATTTCTCTGGAGGTCAACTTCCGAGCTGCATACCGCTGTTGAATGTGACACCAATGTTGGTGCTGAGGGTTGACAACTTTCCAAGGTTCTGAGACAGAAGTCCCCTGGCAAAAGAAGGCTTGATCAATCCGAAATTGGCTCAGTGTCCGCATTGCTAAGCTTAATTGTCTTGATGCCCACTGCAGCAGCAGAGGTGATGTGACAAACTACTGATGAATCCTTCCAGGCGGTAGGGGCATCAGGTTTTCACTTTCCTTCGTCAACAATTAATTCAACAAACTCAAGGTGCCGTTGCCATTCCAGAAATTCTGGGGTCAGCTCTTGCCGGCATCGTGTGACCCCCCCCCCCCCCCCCCCCCCAAAGTGGCCGCTCGTCTTACAAATGAGACAGAGCGGACGAACTTCAGGGTATTAGGACGAAGAACACCGAAAGTCCCGCGAAGTTTTTGACGCATGCTGAAGCGACACATGCTGCTTCTCTTGCTTCTCTGTTGCAAAAGGGTGCTGATGACGATTGCTGTCGTCAGCGTTCCAATGAGGCGGTGACCGGCCCTGCTTCGAGAGCAGCAAGGAGCGCACTTTCTTTGCCCCTAGCTACACAGCTTGCACTGGCTCTGCAGCGAAAGCCAAAACCAGTGTCTTTGGTTGGCTGAAGACAACCTGGTCAAAGCCAAGGAAAGAGTCCAGCAGCTCATTTAACGAAGCCAAGCGCCTGTCGAAGCATGCTTTCGTGCTTTGTGAAAGAGTGTGGCCAGGATAACCTTGCATTTCTCCGCCTTCGTCTGTGGGTAGCTGCACTCGTAGATGAGCTCCAGTTTACGGAAGGCGAAGTCGGTGCAGGACTCTCCCGAGTGCTGACTTGTGCTGATCATCTTTTGTTTCACCCCAGCTTCGTTGTCCAGGTTGTAACGACGACGGAAAGCTTTCTTCATTTGCTCCTACGTTGTTAGCTTGGCTGTCTTGAGGTGGTACCTAATCCACATGGAGTAATTAGATGGTAGCTTGGATACAATCAATGGGATGGCCTCACCTGGTGCAACTTTAAACGTCTGGAACCAGAAATCTATCTGGTGAAACCAGGCGATGATGTCCGTGCCCAGCTGAGAAACCGAGCTGACAGTCACATTGGTCAGCGACTGCAGTGTCTTCGGCTGACTCAGCTTGAGCAGGAACATTCTTCCTAGGCGCCTTGGACCTTTTTTTCTTTGCGGACTCTTGCAGCAGTGTACGTCAGAGTCCACGCTGCACGAAAACTCCGAGGACGAGGTTTTCGGCATCCTTGCCTCAAGCTGATCAAGACGATCCATGATGATGACTGGTGCCAGCAGGTTACTGATCAAATTCAGTGTTGCCTGTAGATGTGCGTTGAAGAATCTGAACGCAGATATTTTGAGCAGACTGCCTTTCATGCGGGCAATGAAGAGCCCAACCCTCCCACAGTTCTGCTCACGTTGCAAGTGTTGACAAGGGCGCTATAGTCTGTTGGAGGTCAAGAATAGCATGAGTGGAGAAGAGGAAACCACCTCTACTTGTCATGATAGGTGGTTTGCTCCCCTCCAGTGTTTGCTCCGCCAATGTTGGGAGAGAGGGACAGAGACTTCTCCTGAGCTATTCTTGACCTGCAGCAGACTCTAATTATGTTCCAGAAGCTGGCAGAAAAGACCACATAAAATTTCACTCTTTCGCACGTTTCCGACGCAGTTTGGAGTAGAAATGTCGGAGGCCCCAGAGAGGATATTTTTTACCTATTCAAGAGTTTTGTTACGTTGCTGCTGCCGCTATTTATTCTGGGAACTGCAGTCCCGTGCACGCGCGATAACCCCGCTGAGGGCCTGTGCGTGCAGCACACGAAACGACACCACCTGTCTTGTGCACGGCCGTCTGTCCCCTGTGAGGAGTTATGGCGTCGCCAAGCATGTGCACAATAGCTGGTGAGATCAGTGTGTTGGTGACATGATGTTGTTTAAGGCAGGGATCATGTGTTGTGATACCAATGGATCCACGGTCTGGGTCGCTGACTCTGGTGCGCTCCGTATACTGCAGAATCATTGCCATGAAAGCCTGTGCCAGAAGCTATATATGTGATGGCCAGGAATTGGTGAAAATAGCATATATGGCAGAGTGTAGGACAATATGATCCCGGACAATATGGTCCCAGACAAAATGGTTCCGGGCAAAATATTCCCGAACAGTATCATCCCGGACAATGTGATCCCGAACAATATGGTTCCGAGCGCAAACCTGGACAAAATGGTCCCAAGTAAAATTTCCGACACTTCTGACGCACTGTCTGAAATGTCGCTGATATCTGCAGCGATTACTTTTAAGGTGAGTGATAGATATGAAGTACGGTCCATTCGTGACATGTCGATTCGTCATAGGGGGAATAAAGGCAATTTATTGTGCAGATACCGCATGTTTCGATGCAATGTTAGAAAATAAGAATGGAAAATAATAAACATGCTTTTGAACACATGACACATTTTATTACGTTCCCACAAAAGGTCTATCCTTGTTTGATGCTGTTTGGCCTCAGCAGCCCTTACGCCATAAAAACACAATTTCCAATTCAAAAGGTCTACGATCTTGAAACGGCACTTAATTGGCCCACGCCCTTCAGAGGTTCATTCATGATACGGCTCCCTTGTACGTACTGTGTGCAGATTGTTTGAAGTTGCTGTTGCAATTCTCAGTAGACTGGTTGAAACTCAAGTTGAACACACGAAAAGTAGTACAAATGGCGAAAATTATGCGTGAAAAATATAAACTCTAGATTGACAAACGGCTCGATATACAAGTATTTTGCGAATCACACTTAATAACATAAACCTGTGAAGACCAAGCAATAAAAAAGTAACTTCAAAATGACGAACGGCTCATATGTCACAAATTTTTAGCAAAAATAAAGCAAAAAAGCAAGAAAAAAAAAGAAAATTGCTGCGAAAATGACATGGGACCATTTTGTCCAGCCTAGCACTTGGGACCGTTTTGTCCGGGACCATATTGTCCGGGATCATTTTGTCCGGGACCATATTGTCTGGGACCATAATGTCTGGATCCCGTACTCATGCAATGCCAAACAACCAGAAAACCAAGCTAAAAGCACTGACACATTGAGAATGGCCAACAGCCTGAAATGAAATTCACTCAGGCTTTGCTGGTTCAGTGGAAGGAAAAGCATTTCAGCTGTTTTACACCAAGTGGCTGGAGGTGTGAGTGGTTAGCAGCATGTCGTCGAGCGTAGTAATCAAGTATCTATGGTCTTTGTTAGACACAATTGAAGTGCTAATGAAGGTTTGTTTGGGCAACGGTATGATTTATTGCATGAATATCATCTGAGTCACCAGCGCACCTCATCACCGGCAACTCACAGGCTGAGCAGATGGTACAGGAGCTCAAGCAATTGCAAGGGCAACTACAGTAGATCAAAACATTTCAGGTTTATGATTGGTTAAACGTCATGTAGGTACAACAGCGCAAAACAAAGAGGACTAAGGAAAGGGACATACACCACAGGACGAACGCTGCACTAGTCCTGTGGAACTAGTCCTCGTTGTTTTGCGCTGTTTTATGTTTAGCCTTCAATAAAGTGACCAGATGTCTCCATTTAGGCGGGGACAGATAACGCTTTTCCGACCAAGGTCGCTGTCCCGCCAACGGGCTTGTGGGACAGCGCGCTTTTTCTTTTTTTTAGGGGCGAAGCTCCTTAGGGGCTAGCCATGGATGTCCGTATGTCCATCCGATGTCTGGCGTCGGGTGCGAAAACAACCGCATCTCCACGTGGTGAATGATGTTGATGGGGCGAAGCTCTGGTGGTGCTTGTCTGCGTAGACGCGCTGAGCCGCAGCAGGCCGAGCCTTTCGTTCGTTTTCATCCATGCATGTCAGAAAGAGAGTGTGTGGTATGGGACGTGGTTATAAGCATTTGAGCATTTGACCGCAGCGTGACATGAATGAAAACTAGCGAAAGGCTCGGCATGCTGCGGCTCAGCATCTACGCAGACAAGCACCACCAGAGCTTCGCCTCAATCAACATCATTCACCACGTGGAGATGCGGTTGTTTTCGCTTCGGCTGCCCCGAACCCAGAATAGATGAAAGACACGGTTAAACGAAACTATCGCACCAGTTGCTTTCCCTGATGAAGGGACAAAATATGCTTGGCAAAGAAGATGCTGGTGCTGAAGGTTAACTTGCATATGACATCCCAGTTGAGAATTGGTTTTCAGAAAACCAATTTATCCCTGCCAAATGGCAGCCGAATTCGCTAAAGGGAAGCTCATTGCCATCTTCTCTAAACTGGGTTCTCCCGATTCGATAAACCAGGGTCGATAAAACGGCGTTCGCTAAAACGAGATTCTCTAAACCGGATGCCTCCGAATTATTAAATTCCAATTGATGAGACCCATTGGCCAATGTGCTGATTGGAACCCACTAAAACCAATCGATTCCGGTTAAAACCAGTTAAAATTCCAATTGGATCTAATGGGAATTTTAGCTGGGGATCTACTATACTAAGAAATATTCTAACCAAATGTATTAGATGTGTATACCAAACAGTATGCAAATGGCAAGGAAATGTTTTCACAGTGTATACGGAATAATAAAAAGGAGTGATTAGTTACCAAATTTAAACTTTTCAAGTCTCGTAACACAATTTAATACCCCCTCCCCCCACCCCTCCCCCTGCAACACTACGATTTACTCATGTATACACCGTGGCGCGTAGCCAGGAGAGACCCATGGTGCCCAGGCTCCCCCTGAAATCTTCCATTTTGCTGGGACCACCTCTCCCCCCTCACCCTCATACAGAATTTAGTCATGGGCGGGCGCCCCCCGAAACAAAATCCTGGCTATGTGCCTGCACCGTGCAATGGCTTAAATGCCGGCTAAATATTGCTTTGAGGCGCTTTTGCAATATGTGCCTAATAACTAGTGCATGCCTACCCTAACCGATCTGTACCCGTGCACAATCATCTCCATAATACCTCACCCCCTTCCTCCTCATGCCTTCCACATCTGTCAGTTGGAAGAGCTGGACCACCCCACCCCGGGAAGCACAACTGACACCATGGCCCCAATTAGTGTCACACATTCTCAACGTCGCAGGGACCATGCTGCCGCCCTCACTACCAGCATCTTTTTGACCGCTAATGAGATGCAGATAATGCGGACGAAGCATCATTGTAAATAAAATTTCTCTCTCTCCCTCCTAGCTGTTAGCCAAACGTCTCCAATTAGATAAAAGTAATTGGTTTTTTGGCTAAATGGATACAAGCTCAGCATGTTAGATTTCCTCACACCTTAGCATGGACTAACCACTAGGGCTGCATGTGACCCCCCCCCCCCCCGAGGTCACATGACCCCCCCACCTCCCCGAGGTCACATGACCCCCCCCTGAGGTCACATAACCCCCCCCCCTCCCCCCCCCCCCCCCCGGACGAGATTCAAGAATGAGGGGAGGAGGAGGATAAGGAGGTGAAAAGGGGTATACCTTCCCCTCAGTACTTCCCTCCTCCTCCTGAAGAGCTGCGCTCTAATTCGGCGTTACAGGGCGTTGTAAACGGCTTTCATTTTTAATTCGAGATTAAAGAAAGAATATTTTATATGGCAAGATTTGTAAATTCACTCAATTAGGTATGATTGGCTGTCTCTATAGGATTCATTCTATATCAGATCCGTCGTTTACTTGTCATCCCATTACATCAGACCTTCTGAGGTCACAGTTCATAAATATTTGATAGTTAAACTTACCTTATAAATGAACAAGTAGAACAACCTTCACAATTTTAGCTGGGTTTTCGTCTAAGCATATAATAAAGTGAAAGGCGTGGGAAAACTTTTCAATATTCAAATTAAAAATATTTGGCCAAAACTTTTCGCTTCAAACTCAAAATCCACTATTTGCATATGACTATAACTTAGAATAAACCGTTTTTCAAAATTGTCATCGGCCCGCTTCAGTTAATATTTTTGTTTATTTTTGACCCCGAAACGACTCAGGACACGGATGATCACATAATTACCTCACAGGAAATACTCGGAAGCAGGCCTGAACGTAGCGGGTCAAACAGTTTCGAAAGAATATACAGGAAAGGAGACAAAGTGAGGCCTTCTGGTGCTCAACGAGAATGTACGACGACCACTGCGGGGTCTCTGTCCAAAAAGCCATCTGTGGTTCGACAACAAAGCGTCCAACCATTGAGGTGTTTCTTGAGGTTATCAACGAAAAAGGCAATTTCATTTGAACCTGCCTTCGTGTTTACTCGAGCGGCTCTGAAGAGAACAAATAAGTGAAACAAGCGCCGGCTTTCTGCACAATGTGGGGACGGCTTCCTTGAAAACTAATAGGGAAGAGGAGACAATGACCTGCTGGGTGTAAAAATGACAGCGCATATCCTACAAAGGCGAAGGGAGAGGGGGGTGCAGACACAGCCCAGACGGAACACTCAGAGACATATTGCACGAGCACCGACACCTACAGATGGTCCCCACATGAGAAGAGTGAGACAAAGTCGGTGAAACGAACATTGTTTGCCGCCCCTACAACCGTGGGTGCTGCTTCCTTTATCTCCCGGTTTCGTGCTTACTCGATTCTCAGTCGTGTGCTAAACCAGACAATTTTTCGTTTGTTTAATGCATGGAGTTACAGTTACAGTTACCCAATACAAAAGAAACAGTCTTACAGTTACAAGTTACCAGCAGTAAAGAGTAACTTGTTACCAAAAAGTAACTCTAGTTACCAGTAACGCATTACTAGTAGCTAGTTACTGCCCAAGACTGCTTGTCATGCACGGTCTGGATACGAGTGCTTCGCTCTTACCAGCGTTTTGGTCGTATAAAAAGCGGCCTTTGGAGCGTCATCTTCGATGTCGCTCATCAAAAGCATTGGCTTATCAATTATTGCAAATAAATTATGCACATCAAAATGCTGAAATGGCGAATCACGTAAAAAAAAGAAACACCCTTTGGGTTTAAATTTTTCTAATTTCTCAGTTTACCTTTCTTCTTACTGTATAGTGTAACAAATAAAATAATATTGTTTTGGTTTGTGATTTCTTAAGTCCAATTTTTGTACTGTGACGAGAAAGTAACGGCGTTACTCTTTTTGCAGTAACTGTAACATTTTACTTTTTGAAGCCGGTGACTGTCACTGTAACAGTGTTACTTTTCCCCCCTAGGTAACTGTAACTGTAACACTGTTACTTTTTGCTGTTAACGTGCCCACGACTGATGACTAGGTTCAATTTCTTTGTTATGCTGTGGTAGTAAACACCGAACCGTGGGGACAAGTTCAAATAAAGTACCCCTCATAGTTTGATCTCCTGCCCATCGTATTATCGGGCACCGAACAATGGTTCTGAGCACTGCGACACTTTGCACACCATACTGCTCGACATTTAGAGTCTTTACCCAAAAGGAGACTTTGCTATCTCTGACGACTTAAATTTTCCAAACATTGACTAGGTTCATCTTACCACGAGCAGCTCAAATGCTGCGCGAGACTTTTTCATGTTTCAATTTTGACCTCACCCCAGTTGTTGAACAACCCACCCGTGGCGACAATATTCTTGACCATACCCTTACAAGCACACCAGAAATAATAAAAACTGTCAACTGTGTTGCTGGCTTAAATGACCACGGCATCTTGATCATCGAGTTATCTATCCCTGTGCCGACGCTGAGCCCAACTGTTCAAACAATTCGTGAGCTATAACAAAGGTGATTACCACGTCACCGTAAATCGGAACGTGTCATCGTTCTATCAGTCGTATGTCGAAAACCTTCGTTCAAGATCGGTGGAAGAAAACTGGTTACTATTTAAAAACAAACTTAATATTTTAACTGAGCAATTTGTTCCGAATGTTATTGTACAGAGCGACGGGCATAACCCCTGGTACAATATAAAACTTTACAATCATTATAAATAACAAAAAGAAGCGCATGTGTAAAAGAGCTAAAAAAGTAAATAATAACAAAGTCTGGGACAAATATTTTTCATGTCTCAAATCTTGTACAGAGCGTAAGGTTAACGAAAAAAAAAGTTATTTTTTTTAGGCCTGCCAAAGAATTCTGCAAAGTAACCCCCAGAAGTTCTGGAAGGTATTTTCACCCAGAGATAATACTGACTCTATCCGACTAAAGAATAAAAATGTAGATGCCGTGTGTGAGCCACATTGCGCTACAGCTTTAATCAAATATTTCTCTTTCATACTATCAAACGAAAGCGTTGATCATATACCTATATAGTTTGCCTTGCTCTGGTTTTTAGCCCATGGCCCCCATTGACACTAACATTTCTGCTTCCAGAATACTTTGACTTATAGGTTTAAAACTCTCATCATCTTGTGGTCCAGACAATATTAGCCCCAAAATTCTTAGCAACACCAAAGTAATATGTAGTGAATTCCTCACATTCATAATTTCTTAGTCATTGCAGCAGTATTGCCTATACTCCGTTTCACCTTCAGTCCGAGCACAGCGGATGCTAGGAGCTATCCCAGCCAATCCAGCGTTGAGAGAGTGTCATGTGACCTTGAGCTCCCTGCGTCGCTCTGGCCAACTGAAAGGTCACACGATTTTCTCCCGACGCTGTATCGGCTAAGATAGCTCGTGGCGTCCAGTGTGCTCGGACTGAAGGTGGAACGGCGTACACCATTGGACTGGAAGCTGGGGAAGGTCATTCCGGTCTTTAAAAGCGGTGATCGTGTGCTGGCCTCAAACTATCATCCCATATCATATTTGGAAGCCAATCATATTTTTTACAATCATCAACATGAATTTCGTAGGGGTTTTTCATGCTAGACGCAACTCTTTGAACTCAAACACAAGTTAATCACTAACCTTGACTCGTAGGGCCAAACCAATGCTGTATTCCTCGACTTCTCGAAGTCATTCGACAGAGTTCCCCATCGTCATCTAATTTCAAAACTTTCTATCCTGGGTATCGACCCTTTGGTCCTTTCTTGGATTCGTGACTTTCTCTTTTCTCGCACTCTGGCTAACCATATGTCAGATTTTACTAACGTTATATGTGGGGTTCCACAGGGGGCATCACTAGGTCCACTACTGTTTCTTATTTTTATTAACAACTTATCAATTGTAGGCTTTGTCTCTTTGCTTATGACTGTGTCCTATATCGCAATATTACTTTGTCTGATGACCATTTGAATCTTCCGAGTGACCTTGACCTGATTCATGCCTGGTGTTTCAAATGACTTATGTCATTAAACATACCAAAATGTAAAGTACTTCGCTTTACTTGAAAACATGTAACACCATATTTTTCGTATTCCATTGGCTCTGGACTAATCATCTCTGCCTGCCTCCATCTATAAATATCTTGGTGCAACACTGCCTAGTGACTTAACCTGGAATAACCACATTGAAACAGACTCTGCAGAGGCTTCGCACACTCTCGGGTACATCAAAAGAAATCTGAAAGTGCCACCATCTCATCTCCAGAAAATGGCATACGAGACTTACGTTGGACCTAAGTTGGAGTATGCAGCAGCAATTCGGAATGCTCATCAAATTTATCTCATTAACCATCTTGAGTCAGTTCAAAATCGCACGGCCAGGTTGATTCTTAATGATCATTACCGAAGAACTAGAGTCTCTGCACTGAAATTCCAGCTGTATAAGTCGTGCCATAAGATATCATGCTTAACCCCATTTCATAAAATTTTCTATTATAATCCAATGCTTCATAACCCACTCCTAGTTCCTCCTAGAAGAGCATCGTCACGACTAAACCATCCATGTCACCATATCTCGGATCACAAACTATTTCAACCAATCGGAGAGGGAGAGAGAATAAACTTTTATTCTGAGCATTTCAGCACGATGGTCTCTGCCAAATGGAAGGGCTTCCCCCTTCACGAGATCCTATATGCTGCCTTGTGTGCCTGGCCCCTGTTGACCAATTGAAGCTGATTTTTCAGGGCGGGGCTGGACAGCAAGTTCTCCCATCGCTCTACAGGGGGAAGGGTGGGGGTAGTGGGTGGTCTTGATTGAATCTACACTCACCTATTTTGTGACGGAGGGTTCCTATCTCTTGGCACACTGGGCAGTTCCCACTGTATTGAGTGGGGAACATATGCAACTGAGTAAAAGGAGGTGAGGGAAGGACCCTGACTGAATTTGCCTATACGCTACCTGTTCCTCCAGCGTTAACTTAGGATGCGGGGCTGGCAGTCTTCACCTTTCCTTGCAGTAGAGTGTGACTAGCATTTCCTTTTAGGTCACCATGGGTTGGTCCTGCACCTCTTCGATGGCTGTGGCCCGGTAAGTCAGCGCGCAGGCCTGCTGGTGAGCAAGTTTGTTGCCCTCTACCACGAAGTGGGCAGGTACCCATTTAAATTCTATGGGCTCCTTTGGGGGTCTTTTGTTTTTGAGCACCTGCAGCGCTTTTCAGGACACCGAGCCCGACTGGAAGCTCCGGTATGCTTGGTGTGAGTCGGTGATTACCCTGGTTCTGCCCGGCAATAGGTGACCCCGTCTTGTTCCGCAATGCTTCGATTACTCTTTTAGCTAGTGTATTTATGTACCAGTTTTATTTTACACACACTTGTTCTCACTGTTTATATTACTCACCAGCCCTGTAGGTGTCAGCCACCTGTCTGTTCATATGTTGATCTTTTGTATTTTTCATGTACTCCCCCCCCTCCCCCTCCGCCCCTTATGTAATGCCCCTGCTGGGACTTTTGAAGTTACAATAATAATAATAATAATAATAAAAAAAAACTGCCAGTAACATTGGAAGAATTTAGGAGCGGGGGTGGGGCCAACAAGTTTGAATTCCTGTGCCGACGCAACTTCACAGATAACTTGAGCACATTATATCACATTCCCACTCGATCTGATAGGCATTCCTAATCAGTTTTATTTTCATATGTTCAGTGACAATGCAAGCCAGTTTTAAATACTCTACTTTTATAATATTACTTTTCCGTACTTCTCACTGCAACATTTTCATGGCGGGCATACTGTTCCCCAGATCACGAGAGCCGCGCACAAGTAGCGAGCCTCAGTTTGGGCATCTAGGACGTAGTACGTAGCTGTCGTGCGTCTCACCTACGCACTGCAAAATCCGCGTAAAACGATCCAAACTTCTTTCAGCAAGCGCTGTGACCCAAGGGGGTATCGGAGGTCGAGTGTGTTAGCGCACCGCAGCTCGTACGGCGAAAGGTCCCGCTGCCAGGGATCCCCACCCCTACCCGTTTCGATCTGTTGTAAGGCACAGACCCCAGGCTAGCAGTCGTACTGTAGTGGCTAAATTTTCTCATCTACAGCCTGAAACAGTATCGCCAGAGCCTAGACAGACCGATCGCACGCTATTTAAAATAGTGAACGTCTTATTTTCTTCCGCTGTGCCCAAAATGACGACAGTGGATGCGATTGAAAGACTAGCGGATAGGCGGGCTACCACTCTTGCCTTCGAATCATTCGGGAGTCGGGCACCTGCATTTGCACCATGATTGAAGAAACAGAAAGAAGCGACGTCAAATCACATCGACAAAGAATCACTCCAAGCTTCCTTGCTTGTGCCCTTCAGCTTTGTGCGCCGTCAGCCGTATCAACGCTAATCAAAATTAACAACGCCTGCCGCGCGCGTTCCGCTGCTCATCTCTAACCACCATACTCATACAAACAACAAACAATCAGAGTACTTTGCCGCAGAAAGTTACTTCCGCCAGTTTTAGCGGAATGCGGAGCTCAACCCCTGCTGAACCGACGTTATTCAAGGTATTGAATTTGGCGTAAGGGTAGTGTGTTTGGGGTATGCGAAAAAGACTACGGTATTGACTATGGCGTACGCCGAAATGACTACGCTATTGATTTTGGCGTACGCCATAACCACTACCGTAGTCGAAGCAGAGGGGTAGTGAGATCGGCGTCCTACACCGGCGTTGTGTACAAGCTCCTTGGTTGTTTACGTGCAAGCGACCACGAAAATAGCATCGGTTACTCACGCACTTCTGCTCAGAATGGTGAGACCACATCGGTTCTATTATGATACATTCCGTCTCATCCTGAGATGTACTAAAGCGAAGGCTAGACGTGCGAGACAATTCGGGCTCACAGCTTTACTGTGAGCCTGTACCGTAAAGGTCGGTTCCGACACTTGCGTTTGAGTGTGTTTGTCTGCGTTGCGTTTAGAACCGAAAACGAGTCACCGGCACATCTGTGCTTCGTATGAAGCGTGGATTCCAATTCAAAGAATCATCTTGGCACGCGATATAAGCAGCAGGGATGTCCTGGTTTCTCGCAGCCGCAACGCGGTCAAACGCAACTGTTTGAACCAGGCTTTACGTGGTTGTCCTGGGCTTGTCCCTCGCGCTTTATTCTTTCGATTTTAAGTATTCATTTTCAACTCGCTCGCTTTTACCAGTACTAGTAGATACTCAGGCTGCACGAGGGTTCGTGCAGTGCGACCATCCAGCGATGCTATGAGCTTGTGCTCGAGCCTTGGCTTTAATGCATCTTAGTGGGGAAGGCAATCATCGGGGATATATGACACACGATGATGCCAAGTCTGTTCACGGCGGACTCTCGTGCTGTTCTGATTGGAGGAGAAGGGGCGTGTAAAAAAATTGGCAAATGGAACATGGTCGACAGCGCAAATCTATGTTGGAAAAAGTTCATAACGTTGAAGTGTAGCAGCCTGAAACTTTGGAGTTAAGCAATTAGAGAATCATTTGAAGACATCTTTAGAGGTTCAGCCTTCTCTCCCCCCACACCAATATCGAAGGCTGTTAGGATATTGGTTCAGGCTAAGCCCTCTGTCTTTCAGTCAGCGAACTCGAGCCGTTCCACCTGACCTTGTTATTTCATAACAGATATGTTAGAAAATGGAATGCAGATTTTCTTTACACGGCCAAAACATAAAGTGTTATCAAATAATACCTGCCATATTCATATTCTACATTTACAGACCGGGGCTGCCCCGCCTGTGGAGGGTGAAGATGCGAGCAGCCTCGAAGCCCACCAACAGTGGCTGTGTGCTGAGAGCGAAAGCTGGTGCCTGACGAAGGCTAGATTGATCTTCGAAAGGATGCGACTGCCTGCAAATGGCTACATGCGTTGATATTGATGGGCATATAGACTGCACAGAATGCTTATCCCTACCTGATGGATGCTAGGAGGGTATGCATTCCATATTTTTTTACTGATCTCTACAACAATGCGCTTCCCCGCTCCGTGATTGCGGCTGCCGGACGACCATCTTGGGACACGGAAAATTAACCTTTTGGAGCGTTGCAGAGGCTGGCCGGCAGCGTGCTGCAGACATGTTTTTTGCTCGTTTGTCGTCATTGGGAGCGTTAAAGTGGCCCTGCAATAACTTTTTGACTGGTTTTTAGTTTGGACCGAACCTGAGCGCACTGAACGTAGTAATTTAAAAAAACTTTTCTCAAATTTCGCTTTATTTTAAAAGTTATAGGCAAATTAGACTTACAAAAACAAGCAAAAAATAACATCCTTCATGACGTCGTAGGTCCTGGTTTGAGTGGCCGTGAAGTAGTGAGCTCATCGAGCGCTCACGGCTGCCGCACTCAGTGTCGACGGCTCGAGAGGGTGCCACTAAAGCACGTGTTGACTAGGCTGTATGAAGTGGGCGGCCAGGGCAGCTCGCATTGCATTTGCCGCGCGATTAAAGACTAATTCGGCATAACACTTCATTGGCCACAAACGACGGTAAACACGGGGTAAAGATCAGTTCAGAACGGGAGCCACTTCGCGCTGCCATACCGCCAAAGGGTCAAATCGCCAGCCAAGCCCGCGCCGAAAGCCTTGGGAACGCTCGCAATCGGTCGGATCCTCGAGCCGGTATACGACCGCAGCGCCACCGCGTACATCCGGGACCTTTCTAAGCCCATTGTTCGTCGGAGCCTCATCCCACTACGCCTTTCTAGTACAGTAAAACCTCGTTATAACAAAACGGGATATAACAAAGCAATCATAATTCCCCTTGCTTGCTAATAGTGGGAAGAAATGGACATTGGCTATAACAAACTAATGGTTATAACGAAATAATTACGACCGCTCCTTCAACTTTGTTATAACGAGGTTTTATTGTATGCGCCGTTTTTTTCACCGCTTGGTGGCGGGTTTGTCGACGGGTCTTTTCTTGTTTCCGTACTTTATAAACTGTATTTGTTTCTTTTCTGATCTAAAATAGTGAACAAAAACTACTTTCATACATAATTGAAACGGTTCGCGACACTTATATTTTGTATCGACTAAAAAAAAGGCTTTTAGCGGCTCTGACCAGCAGTAAGCCCAGGACCAAAGACGTCACATATTCCGCGCTTTCGGCAACGCGGGTCGCCCTCGTAGGTGGAGGAGGTTTCCGCGTCGTCCGGTTAAAATATGACTCACTGATATTTAGTTATTCTCTCCGTGCCCGCTGGCTTACCCGAACCCAAAGAGACGTGGAAACCACAAGAGAGGTAGACGCTTAAGTATGATTGCAGCTCCCCTTTAAGTTCACACTCCTTTACTCCTACTCTGACGCTCCGAGTTTCATACTCCAGGCACAGCAACTAAACGGCGCATGGCGTACAGGAGCGCGACACACCGAATCTATTGACAAGCCGCACAAGCTCCTTCCCACCGCACGGTTATGACGAACCTGGCATCCCGTGGATACGGGTTGGAGAAGCCAAAATTATTTCGGTGGTAAATTAATTAAAGCCAGTGTAGAGCGGCAGGGTACAAAGTAAAAGAGACGGCGACGTTATGAAGTTTCTACGAACGTTTAAGTATTTCTGAGAGGTTTGGAGACTCGCTTCGAGCACGTGCGGGGAAAGGCACCTTGGCTGATCTATTTATTGACCGTGCAAGCTGTTTATATTTGAATTAAAGACAACATTCTTGAACTTGTTTGTCGACGCACGAAACCCTCACACTTGCCAGATGTTTCGTGGTTCCGTATTGCAGCGAGACGGAATGCGATGGAAGCTGTTGATGTGCTATGCCGATACCAGAACACTGTCGTTCAATAGGTAGCACGTCAATTCGTTTCAGGCGAGACATGAACATGATGTTTCGGCTTTCCATTCAAAGTATCTTGATTCTCTGGGCAAAGCATCCTAGAAAGGGCAGCGCTCCGACTGTCTTCTCATCTCAACAACTTTTCTGTCGCTGTGCTGTCGGTAACCTTCCGTTCAATAGATGAATTCGTTTTCAGGCGAGATGCACGAACAAACCTTTCCCACAATGCTAACTGATGCTTCGGCTTTCCAACCTAAGTATCTTTATTCGCTGCAGCTGGACTAAGCAGTTTAAAAAGGGCAGCCGTCCCACTGTCTTCTCGGCAACTTTTCTGTCGCCGAGCTATCAGCACGCTCGTTCGATAGATCACTTTGTTCTCAAGCAAGGCACATGAACAAACCTTTTCCGGAATGCTAATTGCTGTCTTGGCTTTCAAATCAAATTGTTTTTACCTGCTGGATTAACCACTAATGACTGAAAAGGAGCAGCTGTCCGGCTACGCCTTTTGTTTCAACAATCTCAACTATGGCACAGCCATCTTGTTTGTGGACGTGACATCACGGAGCGCAAAGAAGTCACTTGTGCTCCAAGAAATGCTCGGAGCACGAAGAGCACGCTCGAGTGTCAGTCTCCGGCGGCGCTCCCCTCTGTTTAGTGAAAGGAGCGCCAAACGCTCGCAATGTGTAAACAATAAGAATTTCCTTTGAAATCGCATAAATTTTTTTGCAACAGCGCGGCACCGCAAGAAAAAGGCACAACTTGTCGAACGTCGAGTCTCGCCGGTCTTGCGGCGTGATCAAAGCTTCCTTGGCCTGCCAAACTGCTGCGTCTCTGTGCCTTTTCACGCTTGGATACTTATCAAGAATCGATGCCATGGCAGAGCTTTGAAGGTATGTCGCACATAGGCGTCTTCTCTATCACCCAGCTGTTCCAGCGAGTTGCCATCAATAGGAAACGAAATCGGTGGTTGCTATTATGGATTAACCATGGCTATGTTCCAAATCTACTCAAATGGATCACATGACAGCACAAATAGAGCAATGCTGTGGAAGAAGGTAGGTTTTCAAAGGCAAAAGTATGAAGCGGCGATATCTGAAGTTTTTCAAACGTGGCCCGTCCATATGGTTGTGTGCAATCTGTCGTCATCGCCATAGCCTCCTACCCCTCCTTTGTCGCCACTGGATCATGCCCGCTTCTGGACTGCAAGTGCCGCAAATTACAAATACAGTCGTAAGAGTAAAGTAAAATGCTGCTCCAGAGGCACATGCATCTTCATGCTCTTTGCACTCACGAAACAAATCCACACGGCGTTAATTCTTGATCGGTATTCAAGCGTGCGAAGACAAAGATGCAGCACTTTGGCATGCCAAGGAAGCTTTTATCATGCCGCCAGAACGGTAAGACTTGCGTTAGATGAGTTGCCCCTTTTTCTTGCGGTGCTGAGCTTTCGTAAAAATTTCCACGTGTTTTCAAACGCAATTCTCACCGTTCGGGGTTTTAACAAACTTCTTCGGTAAATGACAACGAACGAGCAGAAAACATGTCTTCAGCTTACTGCCGCCCAGCCTCCGCAACGCTCCAAAAGGATGACTGATAATCTTTGTCCCAAGGTGGCCATCCGGTGGCCGCACCTGAGCTGCAACGACCAAGCGGAGACACGCGATCCAGCAAATTGTCGTGGAGATCAATGGTATTGCTTGCACGGCGTACTATTAGTCTTCAGAGCAAACACAAGTGTCGCTGCGGTCGTCACGTCTTGATTGGGTCAGGTGTACCGTGACGTCTGGTGACGGACTCCGCTTCGCGTTCTGGCATCTGGCTGGCTTCCCTGCGCTCGTTTCCTCACGATCGGAGGTTTGTGATCATGCTGACCTACTGTTCAGCGCTGCAATGCAATCTCCAAAAAGAAGCTGGTATCATATTCTACCACCCGCAAACTTTGAGATTAAAAAGAGCATGGACAGTCAGACTAAGGATGGGAAAAGGCACCGCCAACATCGGCCGTTGTGAGCTGTAAGCACGTCGAGAAGCGGGGCTTCGTTTACCCAGTGTAAAAGGCGCTGGGTGAGACTTATGCCGACAGAATTTTCATAGCTTTTCCAACCGTGTTTGTCACGTTTACCCTTATAATTGGGTTATAAGTATGGAAAGCTATCGGTGGCGGCAACTCCGTCGATGAACCCCCCCCCCCCCCCCGCCCCCTCCATACGATATAAGGCGGTTGTGCAAGGGGTTGTGGAAGCGGCGGTGTAAGTGTTTCAGACACTGAAATTCTGTTCTTTGCAGATTCATGAGTTAAGCACGAGACACATGCGCGAAAAATCCATCCGATCCGACGTTCGATCCGACAGTACGACTGCCTGATCCGAAAAATT
This sequence comes from Ixodes scapularis, assembly GCF_016920785.2. Classification (NCBI taxonomy): domain Eukaryota; kingdom Metazoa; phylum Arthropoda; class Arachnida; order Ixodida; family Ixodidae; genus Ixodes; species Ixodes scapularis. The sequence goes on from NW_024609873.1 coordinate 2,387,187, forward strand.
TGGTCGCTTCAGGCGTCAGATCGGCGATCCGACATGCGTCAAACGCGCCAGATAGTTTTGCACGGCGGACGGATTGTCGGATGCGTCCAGCCAATGACAGCACAGCTAGCGCGAACGTCATGATGACATACTTGGTCTGTCGGGACGAATAAGAAAACGGGACGGGCGACGGGAAGCCGGACGCGTGAATCCCGCTGATCCATTCGAGAAAGATGGCCCCGGCAAAGAATGCACGCGCTAACAAGAACGACCTCCTAGCTTCGCTCGTGCGAGCTAAACCATCAATCTGGGACCAGAGATCTATGAACGCGGACCTCCGCTGGAGTGCTTGGAAGTTGGATCTCCTGGGCGGAGCCGAACGGATCGTTGTGTCGCTTGCAAGATCGGAAGTGTGTGCGTGTGTCTCAATTCGGAGCGGCGTTCGGACTGTCGGATCGGATGATTCTGCCGTCCATTTGTCTCGCGCTTTAGGAGAACATCAGACCCCACTTTGCGGGCATACAAATGGCATTTAAGTCAAAGGCCTTTGGGCAGTCTCACTTGTAATTTTCTCCCCATGGCTCAGAATATATTTAACATGTTGCTCGAGCAGAGTGCAGCTTTTTCGCTGAGACGTTTTTGTTTAGAAACAAAGTTGAAAAAAACCTCTTAATTTATTCAAATCATCAGCAGCGTTGATTGTGCGGGATGTAAATATATTGCAATGCTCCTGCAAGTGTGGTGGCATTTCTTCCTTTTCATATACCATCTGTGATTCATGCACTGTCTGCCCTGGAAACCATGCTCGGAATGTTGGTTGAAGTTTCGCCTGCAGCTACAGACCATACCTCAATAAGGCCGCATATAATAATTCACATTTCCTACGTAAAATGCGAAAAAAAAAACAAAAAAAAAAACCCGAAAGTAATATGCCGACAGCTAACGCCGTCTCGGCCTTTGTAGGGCGAGTGAGGGGGTAAATTTTGTCCTCAGCAGGACGTCACCCCGGCTCGCTGTAAAAGGTCGCCACCCAAACTTCTCGGTGCTAATACTCTCACCATACAATGCACCTGTTATTTGTTTGGCCCCTGGTCATGAAATCATTCTCAGTTTGCCATTCCATCTCACCGAGAGCCCGATTTTGGTCATTGAGGTCTCAACCGGCTTGCACTGAAGAAGTATTAGCGAGTTCGTTTCACGGCACTCGTGCCCACGCGTGTCCACTCGCAGCGTGGAGCGGGTTCGTTTCAGCCGGCACTCCACAAGTGGTTGCACTCTCCGAGTTCGTTTCATTGCTGACACCCCACGCGTGCATGCACTCGCTGCACTGAGAAAATCGAGATTGCGCCAAAATGCAATCCCGTCGTGCCTCGCTCCGGCTAGGCCGGCAAGGTGCTGGAGCCCCAGGCGAAAATTTTCAACTGGGACCAGTTGGTCTCAGTTGCAACTGGTTTATGGAACAATTCCCAGTTGCAACTGGTCCCAGTTGGAGTCGTCCAACTGGGACCAGTTGGTCCCAGTTGCAACTGGTTTATGGAACAATGCCCAGTTGCAACTGGTCCCAGTTGGAGTTGGTCCCAGCTGGAATTGGTCCCAGTTACAACTGGTCCCAGTTGGAGTTGGTACCAACTCCAGCAACAATGAAACACGGCACAAAATGGAAGGTTGACAATACTTTATTGTCAAAAACTTGGAGGATGAAACTAAATAGGTTCGGTGACGTACACGCTCCGGGTTTAGCCACTTGCTTGCGACGGTTGAATCGCTTTTTCAGAGGTGGTATTCATGAGATGAAGGAAGATCGGCCGCTGGCGTGTTAGTGAAGACGTCCTCAGCTTCTCTTCGCATCGCGTGAAGAAAGGTGCTCACCCGTGATCCTGCGTTGCGCAGGTGAAGTCCTGATAAGATGCGGTAGCGCTCCCACCTTGCAATCTCTGTCACAACAGTCGAACATTTTCGAGGTAGACCTCCCGCCATTTTCGCCATTGTGCTCTCCGCGGCGTGTTCTCTTCCGTCCGGTCCTTCCTAAGTGCCCTCCGATCGCTGAACTGCATCTTTCCCTCCTCGAAGTTCACCGCCGCCACCGTGGTGTGTGTACAGTTAGGTTCAAAGAAGCGCAGCTGTAGTTTTGACATTTTCATAACGACGCCAACTTGGGCGATGGCGACCCTTCTCTACCGCGTCGACCGCGTCCGTCCGGTCCGTCCGACTCCGGCGTCATAACGTCCCTGGATAAGTGGAAAAACATCGAGGGACTTTACGGCGTCAGCATAGGCAGCGCCATCTGTCGACAGCGCGTACCACTAATCCGCACCCGCGTGCCACGGCGGCCGGCTAGCTCTGATTAGTCAAAAGATAAATTTATTTATTAAAAGAAAAAAAAATACTGTAGGTATTTAGATAAATGTTTTAATATAGTTTAATAATGCACTAAATGTTCATTTAGGTGAACACATTTTGTCACTAATTATATTTCCAATTAAAAAATTATTTAGTTAATTAAAATTTTTATATTATTTTTATAAATATATAAATGTACCCCAGTAATTAAAATTCCCTATTTGTATAAATCTAAAAATGTCAGTGCTTTTAGTTTTCTTCATTAGCAAAGGTCAATACACCCCCAACTTGTCCAAATTGTTGCCCAGTGTGAACTGGGAACGGGAAAGGCATTTGAAGTTCGATTGGGAATCGCTCCAACCAGTTACTTTCCTAACTGGTTCCAGTGCACTCGATTCCCAACTGGGAGTCAAACCAGTTGACTCCCAACTGGGAATGGTTCAAACCAGTTGACTCCCAACTGGGTATGGTTCAAACCACTTGACCCCTCAGCTGGCCCCAGTTGGACTCCTATTGGTCCCAGTTGATTCCCAGTTGGGACCAGTTAGTCCCAGTTGATTCCCAGTTGGGACCAGTTAGTCCCAGTTGAAACCAGTTGAGGTGCCAACTGGTCCCAGTTAGAAATTTTCGCCTGGGGCAGATGACGAAAGTTTGTCTGCTACGATGTGTCGCAGAACTGAAAGGAAAAAAAGTAGATTTTCTGATAGAAATTGCGTCCCGCGGGCAACGGTATCAAACGCGAGCTTGAACTGTGAGCGTCTCCTATTTCATGAAGGAAGCAGTTGACGAACTGTGCTTTATTTGAAGGTTTTAAGTCGCTCTGTTGCCATAAAAACGCTGGAATATACCAGTGTGTAAAGAAATGCTCAGAACAAATGCATCAGCGGCCCCCGAGATGTTTATCACCAACGTGTGCGGGTGAAAAATTGAACATTTGTCGACAAAACTGCCCCAGCAGAAACTTTGACTGCCCAATAAGCATCAGAGAAAGCTAAATTTAGTGATTTTACCCGAGGCTTGGGCAACATCATCATGTTTAACATCTACCTACTTCAGCTAACTTGCCCCGTCATATTTTGTTCGAGAAAGCTCTCGTTCTCGACGCCCTCACCAAAGCTAATATCTGATCCACCTGTAATGACGATCGAAATCGAAAAGTTTTGCTGGGTATTCCAGCAGACTAGTTTTAAGGCGTACCCTTTCAGTGGTCCACGCATAATGCCATGCTGAAATGGATCAAGCTTCTGCTCGGATAGCATCATCCATTTTCTTCAGTGTAAACGGTTATGAGGATTGAAAGATCGCAACCAGCTGCTTTGTAGACAGCTGGTTGCGGAAATTTACGCCGTCTGTAACTATCCCTATGACAGCCGTGTTGCTTGAAGTCATTGCAACTATAAACTAAAGGCTGCAGCGACCAACGTTTGTAGATCAACGTTGGTAGCGACTGTACTCTCGCATTCCCACCCATCACTCCGAGCAGCAAGGCGCCAGTTTCGGTTTGAGGTCGGTATTCTTTCTACAACATAGATGGCGGCAGCATCAGTCTTCCGCACTTGGTGCATTTGGCGAATTCGTTTGAGTCCAGTTCTCAGTGCAACACTCTGCGAGTGCGATGCATTCTGGGAGAGAACTCGAACGGTGCCAGTGCGTGTGAAACGAACTCGCTATAAAATGAACTCGCTATAAAATACCGCTATACCAGACGCATCGTCTGCTAACATGAGGGAATAATAATGAGTTTGTTTGCTACTAGGTATCATTCTCTGACAGAAACAAAACGACGAACAGACTGGCAAGTCATCTGCGAACAGAGCCAAAAAGGGACAATCGTCTGCTATGAATTGTGTGCTGCGCAGAGTGAGATCAAAAACTAATTGAAATATGGAACATCGGCTATTTTACGGATGCAATTGTCCTGTGCTTCGTTTGGCTATGCTGATTTGTTTTCTGGCTGTGTGTAACTTGACACCCACTGGTGCTAAAACAAGAGCTTGGGACAAGCACCCACCTTACCACGATATCAATCTCACTATCCGAAAGAGTATTGGATTTAATTACTGTGTGCCTTTTCCATTGACAAGAAGGCCCCAACATTTTTTAAGAATGCCAGTAGGGTTTTGTTGTTGCCTCTTTATACTCGCAACTCATTCACTTTGCCAATTTCGTTTTTCTAGCCTGGCTCAGCTGGCAAGCTGAGCAGCGAGTCTGAAACTGTACTAATATTGTTTCCGGTCAGACTGTCCATTATTATTTATTGTTCTTCCCTGCTATTGTGATATGTCTGCACTGTAGTCATGACAGGGGCTTGAATGGTGGCTCCTACTTCCTACACATGGGTCCTAGGAAACATTTTGTAAGTGATGAGGTGCCCACAATCATGGGCGTGAGCAAAGTGGCGGAAAAAGGGGGGGGGGGGGGGGATTATTCTGAAGGGGTGTAGCTTTCAAACCTACAACTTTGAAAGAAAACAAGGTTTGCCCCCCTCCCCCTCCTTTTCCTGCAAAACGTACTGCAGATGCCCATGCCCGCAATCTAGGCCAACGGTTCTGGAAAGAGGGTTTGTGGAACCTCTCCGTAAAGGCATTTTAGGAGTCCGCAAAACTCTGCCGGCAATAATTTTTTTTTTTTTAAATATGATTTGGGGCATTGAGTTGAGCCCAGTCCGGCCATGGCACATTCACAGCTCCGGGAGAAAAAGGAATCTACAGAAGAATACCTCTTTTCACTCTTCCCCCTTTTTATTCTTGGTAAACACGTTTGCAGTCCACCCCCCCCCCCCCCCTTTCCTTTACACTGCCTGGCGTCTCCCATCACTTCTGCCAGTCCAAAAAGGGTTTGCTTGCCACGATTGGCGGTTTCCTTCTTTTCTCTATAGCATCCTTTCTGCTAAAGTGGAAAGAGTGTAGACGGAGCTTCTTCCCCTCACCGTACCGTCTTAACCTGCAACATACTATACTCTCGGGAACAAGATAATAGACTTGTATCTTTTCTGCCGCCACAAATGCTGTGCTTAGCATGTTTTTGGCAGAGGCTTTTGCTGCCACCACATGCCACGCTATGAAGTGGAGTGCCACGGTGTGTGCGTGCCACCTGTCGCATAAAGCAGTGCACTTTCAAGCTGCGTGGATGCAATGACGGCAGAAAAAACACCAGCAGAGCGGACAATACAGAGCATGTTATTAACAGCACTGGTTAATTCCCAATAAATCACAATCTGAATCATTACTGTAAAACCATTTATTTTTGCAAATCGGTCACAGAGGACATCATCGCGGCCACTAAATTTTGCGAATTATAGACGCCTGCATTCAAACTCTTAAAGAGATTATAAAAGCAATTTCGAAAGTTTATTTGACGTATGAAACGGGCGTCGGGCTCATCTCAGACACTGTTGACCAAGTTCCAGCCCGAACAGAAGTTTGTGTGCCGCACCAATCAATTAAACAGTTGTGGTAATATTCGCGCGGGGACGATGCCTGAGACCCCCCCCCCCCCCCAAGACGGCGGCAGAAAGGTGAACTAAAGTGCGCCGTCAAAGCGTGACGACAACGGGCTCCTCGTCAGGCGATTGCTTCAAACGGTTTAAACGAATGATGCGCTCTTGGTTTAGAATTCGGTAGTGAGATGTCATACAAAAAAGTAATTTGAATGTTGGATAATTTTTTTAAAGCTGTAGTTCGGAATTAATAGGTTTCATAGTGTGTATAGGAATAGGTTCCATAGCATGTGTAGCGTGTGGGATGACAAGGAAAAAGACTTGTGGAAATAAATGACAGCTGTATGCTGTGCTGGTTTTGAGACGGTGTTGTGTATGTTCCTTTTTGTTTCCTTGTCTCAAGGAAACAAAATTTTGACAGCAAATTTTGAACCCTGCTAGTGCACACCTTTCTGATCCAAAACTGACTTCGAGACCCAGTAGGTTTCAAAGCCGGTTTCAAATAAGAAAACCAATGCAAAAGTCAACTTCGAAACCTGGGATGTTTTGAAGTGATTTTTGGCATTAGTTCCCTAAAAGATATGTCATCAGTTTGGTGGCTGGGAGCTAAAAGCATTTGATGCTTAAAATCATACTCATCAGTGCGGCCTTTATTATTCTCTGACTGAATCAATTCTGCTTTTATATGCAGGAGGGAACCATTTGGCTTTTCGAAGGCTTTACTGTGGTCATGGCGGCCTACTGGCTTTTCGGCTTCGCCCATGGCCAGAAGACGTACAATAGGAGCTGCCTTCTTGAGAGGCTTTGTCTTATTCTAATCTACTCACAGCTACGTCCAGTTGCAATCAAGGTGATTAATACAATCAAGAAAACACCTGTAGCCTGATTGCTGATCACATAGTGCAATCGCCAAAGTCTGTGAAACTCCTGCCAGGATTGTTCCGATTTTTGAAATCATTAAAGGCTTTGTTTGTTTTTCTTGAGATGGCAGCTGCAAGTTGTGTGGCTCACATACCTAAGTACGCTTCAATTCATGACCAGCTTTATTCGTTTATATTCATCACATTTCTCTAGTCCTCCGTGTTGTTTCCTAGTCATCAAACTAGGTATTAGGCACCTGTATGGAGTAGTTACATTTTGTTTTTACGTTTTTATCAAAACGGTTTCTGTCACCCTGTCTGGAATTCATCACCCTTACTACGAAATGTCAAATTAATCTCACGTTGAGATACTTTTTAAAAGTGGAGATGACCGGCATTAAATGTTGTGTTTCTTTATCACTCCTGTTCATACTTTGTATATTACTTCAGTCAAAAGACACCACCAGTGTTCAATATGCCCCGTCCGAGCACAAGCTTTTCAGCCTGGATAAGGTGAGCGTGAGTGAGCACGTACTAAGCAGTACCGAAGGTAATGAGCGTGCACTGCTGCATTTTCAAAGTTTCATAAATGCTCTTTTTTAGAAAAAAAATAAAAGCCAGGCATTGTTGTGGTATATTCATAACATTGTGGCTTTCTTGAAGAATGCGGGCATTCTGAAGGTGTTGCCGAAGGCTTGCCAGGGTGACAGCGCGGTCGAAGGCGACAAGTGCGAGCTAGTACACGCTCTATCGCAAGCTCTTGTTCTGCGAAAGCGCTTCTCAAAGTCGCTCTTGCATGCCTGTAGCCTTTGCTGCCCTACAGTGGTAATGGTAGGCAACTCCGGCTGACACAAGAAATCATCCCATCGCTGCCACACTCCGTTTCCCTTTAAAGGGCTGGTGAACCGAAATTTGGATTTCAGAAAACGATGCAGAAGCCGTAGGCAGGACGCCACAATCCCTAAAACACTACTCGTAGTCACAAGGCGATATCTCGAATGGACGGCCGTATTTTTGGAGAAAGAGGTTGAGATTGAACGAGGCCGATGAGGCGCGTGACGTCGAGATATCTCGTTTTCTCCCCTCTCTGCTTCGCACCCTCAAGGCGGCGAGGTGGAGAAGACGCGAGGTCGTTCCCTTTCCTTTTCGGAGAAACAAGACAAACAAATCTGTCAAATGCGCCTCCTATTTTTAAAAATAAGGTCATCCATTCGAAATATCGCTGTGTGAGTGATGTTTTGGTGTTTGTAGCATCTTGTTACACGCTTTTGCCGCCGTGTTTTATGGAATCCAGATTTCGGTTCAACATCCCTTTAAGTGCAAGTGAAACTGAAATGCCAAGAATGAGCACGTTGTCCTGAACGACAGTTGCACTGCACAAGCGCGCATGCTTAGCAACATTCAAAGCATGGAGCTTGCTCTTAAAGCCTCTGCATCAGGCTTCCTGTTGCAGCTCGTGGTACTGAAGCAAGCTTTTGGGCAGACACTTTTTTATAAGCAGAAACTTCACCTGGCACCGCAGAGCTCCGACCGGTACTCGGAGTACTTAGTTGCGGTATTTTAGATAAAACAGAAGGGCATTGAGCAGTGCAAACTACGATTATTGTCAGGTAAGAAGTATTCAGTTGCAGTAATTGTTTTGCTTTACATACAAAAAGGCTGGAGTATGCTTAAATGCTGGGCTAGCAACCAATTGCTACCAGGGGCCCTATGCTACACGACGGGACCAAGCGGAATCAAGGGACCGGGAGCCATCCAGCGACCTGGATGCAAAGATGGGTTCAGCTTCCACGGGATTGGTGCCACCTGGATCCTGTCCCAAAGGGCCAGCAGCAGCTGGATAGCCTCGCATTGCGATGCGGGGATGGGGATGCCGAGCGAGCTCGGGGCATGCCGCCCACTCAGTGTGAGGGCCAGGTGCTCCCACTGACTGGCTAGGTGCATGTTGATGAGTTCCTGGAAGGTGTTGTTTACACTTAGCCGCCGGAGCTTGGCGTTCGACGCGTACGGCGGCACCCCCAGTGCCAGCTAGTACCCCTTGCGAATAATCACGTCCATCTTGCCCTTACCTCTCGACAGCAGGTTGAGATACGGATTTGCGCAGGCGATGTGGCTCACGACGAGTGGTTGGGTCAGCCGGATCAGGTCCGACTCCTCGAGCCCGTGTCTGTGACTCGTTATCCTTCTCACCATGCGCATGACTTGCGTGGTTGTCTTGACGAGTCGGTCGACCGTGTACTTGGCTCCGCCGTCCCGCTGGAGGTGAAGGCCCCAGGATCCGAACCCGCTTCACCACCGGCACGGGGGTACCATCCTTTAACGTGAGGCGGATGTCCGCCTTCTTCTTCTTCGGGAATTGGCTTGCCCGTGCGGAGGAGCAACAGCTGAGACTTATCGGGGGCGCGCTGGAGGTTGCCGGCCTCGAGGTAGTTCTCCACCGTCTCAATGACTTCTTCGAGGAAGTCTTGCCTCCCGCTGTCCGATCCCAACGTAGCCCAAATCGTCAGGTCGTCCACATAAAGTGGCATAGAGTGTATGCTTCATCCGGGGAATCCGTTCCAGTAGAGGAGGCGGCTTGCACATCGCCAGCTAACAAGGTGGGTGACAGGACCGAGCCTTGCCGATTGCCCTTGCTCGGTATCGGGATGGTGCTTGTGCGGATGGACTCGATTCCGATGGTGGCCATCCAGTTGCTCAGGAAGTCCCGCACATAATCATACATTCGGGGCCCGCACCCAGTTGAGGCCAAGTTCTCGAACACCAGCGTGTGACTGACGTTGTCAAAGGCGCCCTTTATATCCAGGGCCAGGACCGCCCGCGTTGTCGTACAGGAGATTCTGTCAAGGATATCCTCCTTGATCTGAAGCAGGACATTCTGCGTGGAGGTGTGACCAGAACCCGAAAATGGTGTTCATGGTGGCATTGAGTTCAATACAGGATGGTCCCCTCAAATATCGCTGTAAACAGCTCATCAGGGCATGGGCATTTAAAAAACTGAAATGGAGTGTCGAGGTTTGTGACGCGCGGCGATATACCTGATAACCTCTATTTCTTTTGGATCCTTTTCAAGGGAGTATATTTTCCACTTCGGGGCACTTTTCTTGTTTCTGGCACTTACTACTGCAGGAACTGTTTCACCCTCACTTTCTTCTTTGCTTTCACAGCACTCATTTGATGTTAATGTGGAAGGGAATTGGCCGGATTCCACTCTTCGTTCCTACGTAAAATGTGCTGGCGTCCAATACCTGCCACAAAAAGGGTACTTAAGATTCCAAAAATAACTAAGAGAGTGTAAACATATGATGCCAGCATTTCTTTTTTTCATTTCCAATGAGCAACATTATATTATGCCAAAACTCTCCCTAAATGCACACTGCATTTCACAGCGCGCTAAACTCTGCCGGAAAAATCGGCGCCTGCACGCAAAGGGGCGTCGTTTCCTCAGCAGTGTATTTTACCTTGTGAATTAAGGCGCTCCTTTCTTTTGCAGCTAGAACATCCTTAAAAATACTAAAAATGCGTTCGCCACGGACGACCGAGTCTTCCGCTGGCAAACGCTGTCGTTTGCATACGATACGCCTTGAAATTTTCACCCCATGGTCGATCAGGCGCCGATTTTCCCGGTTGCTTTCCCATACCTTGAGCCACCCAAAACACCGCGCGCCCCCGTAGATAAAAAAAAAAAAAAAAAAGAATGGAACGGCATTGAGTGTTTTGTTTACTTACCGACTTTGTGCGTGGACCGCGCCACGTTGCGCTGCCTGATGCACCCGCGTTTTGGAACTAATTCAGTTGACAGTTCCCTCCGAAGATGAAGCCACTGAAGCCACGGCGGTAATCGGACTGGTAGGCTGCTCCCTTTCGAGCGGGCGGAAGAAGACTACGAAGAATTCGGCAGCGAACGGGCGGAAGAAGACTACGAACAATTCGGCAGCGAACGGGCGGAAACTCGATTACGTACAGCTTCAGTAGTCGACGCTTTGTTTTCTCGATTGCGTTCACCGTGGACTCGCGCACTCGGCCGTAGCCGAACGGCCGAACCAGCTGGACGGCTGCCGGCGCGCGTACCGACAGCGTCGCCATAGCAACCACGCCGCGAGTGTGGTTGCCAGACAGAATTCACACGATTTTTTTTTCTCGTCACTCACGTTGAGTTACTAGAAGTTAGGCGCGTATCATTATAATACATTATGCTGTAAGAAGTTATTAAGGGATATGTGTACCTACCTAAGACAAATGCAGAAAAAATATTTTTGAAAAATAAAATTGGCGTTATCTTTTCATATCTTGATTAAGACTAGCGTGGTCACTGGGCTAACCGATGCGCGAAATAGGAGGACATATATACCGCGATGTATGTACTATTTGTTGTGTACTGTGCAATTGATCTGTGCTTGTATGTCCGTGTGTATGTACAGTGTTGTGTGTATGTCCATGTCGTAAGTGAATGTAACCGCGCTGTGCACAGCAAAAAAACTGTTGTTTTCTTTTTTCAAATGTTGATCACTTTTTTTTTTCGTCGCTAGAGGGGGGTTGTCGCCGCCCAATTTGAAAAGTGTGGCGGTTGGTGATCTATAACTATTAGAGGGCTGGATGCCATTATCCATCCGTCGTGTTGATCGCTCCGAGTTGTTCGGTTCCGCTGGTAGCTGTGTCGGCTGTGTCGTCGAGCGCGATCCAAACCAACGCTTCTTTTTGCGCCTGTAGGTCGTGCGGCTGCGGATGTGACGCATTTCGTGGCGTTTTTGCTGTTTCCGGGCGCGCTTTCTGAGTCAGAACCGTGCGCTTTGGTTTGGACGGGCGAAACTTCGGGCGAGCGCGCACGCGCGCACGCAGGCACGAGCGCACAAGCAAAGTGCAACTGCGACAGACTGGCCGGCCAGACGGCGAGAGAAAGGGAGAGAGAGAGATTGCGTTGTCATGTTGGAAGAGAATAAAAGGGGGGGGGGGGAGGGAGGAGAGGGCAGCCAGACGGCGAGAAACGCGGAGCCGGAACTAGCTTGCCCTCCACCGATTGGCCGGGACACAGGGGCGTCCTACTACGTCACCGCGCGTTTTTGTGCGCGTTGAGAAAGAAGTTGAAATCAACCAACTTTCTTGTGCGCGTCCGGAAGGAGCAAAGAAGCGGCGCGACGTCACGAAAATACGTCACATCCGCAGCCGCACGACCTACAGGCGCAAAAAGAAGCGTTGGTTTGGATCGCGCTTTATGCTGCCTGATTGCAACAAAAGGAGGTTAGGCGGCTTCCCCAGCGCGTGTTTTAGGTGCTGAATGCCGCTGTTCACGCACAAACGTTCATGAGTGGATAACGCACGTAACAGAGGTGAGCACAGGCAATAGTTAATCGAGAGCCACACGGAGCGCGAGTGCGATACCTCCTAGCCGCTGTCGACAGAGGGTGTCGGAGCGATTCGTTGTCAACTTGTCGTCCACGGCTAGTGGGCGTTTTGTTCAATAAAGCCAGCCTGTCAGTGTTTTGTAAAGCTATCCCTTCTTTATAAGCGCTTCTGATGCGATGAAAATGCGACCGGCATTGAGCAGGCCGAGCGAGACTTCGGCGACAGTCTTGGCTGTTCATTCTCCAGCGGTTTCGGCCTTACTCGTATTATTTGCGGTGTTGACGCTTGGACATAGAGATGTTTGGAAAGTTTTTTGCGCCTACAGATGACACCAAACGAGCGTGCGAGCCGTATGCTTTTGCTCCGGCGAGAAGCCGCGCACGGCTCGCCAGGCTCGTATCGGCTGTCGCATACTGGCCGCCATATTGTTTTTAGGGTGTTAGCAGTTAACACGATTTTCACCACCTCTGGCGGCTAACACCCTTACACGAATAAAGGCGTTAGCCAGAGGACGAGCCATTTACACGAATAAGGGTGTAAAAATTTTAAGTGTGTACAGGGGGGAAAGGTTGCAAACAGCAGTTTTACCTGCGTAGTTGTGAGCAATTCTAAAGGGATACTACAACGAAATTTCGGTGCTTATTTTTTGGTCTATACGTGTTCAAAAGAGCAGTATCACATCGAACTCATCAATATCTTGTTGAAAAAGGCACCAAAAGGCATTTAAATAAATTAGGCAATTAGCAAAGAGCATGTTCTAGATGTCGCTAAAGCTGTAATGCCCGTCTAGGAACCTTGACAGGTAGGGATGATAACTGTCTTACTTAGAACTATACATGCTTTGAACCTGATGCCATCCCGACAGCTCTACGGCCAGCAGAAGAGAAAAGGGGAGGGAGGAATTCCACACTCGACGGGACTCTCTTTTGTGTGTCCCAAGATGATAGAAGATTAACCCGTCACTCAAAATTCACACAAAAGCAGCTTTGGGGTTAGTTGCGGTGGCCCGATCGCTGGCGTGCTTCGACCGCTTTGGTTGCTGGAACAGCTGGGGCATCCTGACGACGTCTGCCTCGCCGCAGTTTTGCTCATCCCGAGATAAACTACATCACAATTGCACTGGATGCGACGTGTTGTCAGCTGGCTGCTCTCCGAGCGCTTGCCAGTGTGGGCTGTTTATAACGAAAAATACAGCCATCAAGCTCAAAATACAAATGTGCAATTGTCATTTACGGGTATCGTGGATCATATTCAGCCTATTTCTGAACACGAAGGGTATATTTCAACTGTCGTTGAAGTATTCTTTAAAAAAAAAAAACAGCATTAATATCATACATTTCCTTCTCCGACTCTGCAGGTGACAGCGGCTATGCCTTGGAACCTTAGCTCATCACACCTGTCCCTGGATTCCACGCGACCTCCACCGCTTGCGGCCGGTTTAATAAGGCACATTCTTCAATAAGGTCCATTGTGGAGCGCTGCATTGGGCTGTTGAAAAGCAGATTCCAGTGTCTGCAAAGACACCGGACTCTGTATTATCATCCAACAACAGCCACCGTCATTATATTGTCTTGTGCAGTGCTCCATAATATGTGCCTTTCATCGAGGGAGGCAGAACCGGACCCTCACGAGCCAGGGTTGGAGTCTGGGCCGAGCTCGGAGGGGTCAGTGGCGGATGACGAGAGGCTAGCTCCTGCCCACCCTCGGGTCAGCCTCTCGGACAGGGGGAGGGCTCTGAGGCAGCGCCTTGTTGCCCAGTTCCGAACCCGCCACAGCCATGCCTCCCCGGTGCCCCACGCAAACCACGATGGCAGTCGCGCCCACCAGGGACACCACCAGTGCCAAGGAGTCCGTCGCCACAATGGAGGTCCCGCCCATCAGGGACACCATCGGCGACAGGGAGCCCCTCATCGTCCTCGCCACGGTGGCACTCCCGCACACCAGGGACGCCACCGGCGACAGCGCACCCCTCGTCCTCCTCACCTCGACTGACGCCCTCGCCACCAGAGAAGCCCCCAGTGGCAGTATGTGCCTCACGTGTTGCTCCACAGTCAAGGCCGTCCATAAGCTCCACAGTGTCAACTCCAATGCCTTGCGCAGTTTGTCGCACAACCACCGTGTTACCTTTACGGACATGTAGTACCGCCTCCGAAATGCTTTTCAATGCATCACGGTGATGTTGATAGAGGTTTTTTTTTTAATTTGCAAGCAGGGTGCATAAAATGCCTGGAACAATAACAGAATGTATTGTGGGTTATGTAGCTAGCCAACAGGGCATCTGGCTCGCCCTTGCAGGAAACGGATAACTCAATGAGGCTACTGGTGAGACCCGTTTTGCTTCTTTTACTGCAATATATTGTTCGTATCGGGTTTGGACATCGATTCATTTTCTCTACACTTCCATTGCCCTGTTGCATTTTACAATCTATTATGGTTACCACAGGGCCAGGTGTATTACTCGATAATCGCATATTGGATTTGTGTCAGTTTGAATGTATAAAGAAGACAACAAACAGTGTCTTTGAAAGTGCTTTCTTTTTTTTACAACAATGCCGTAACATGAAAAATAAACATGTTTGAAAGCACAGCTTGCAATACTTTCTTTAAAATTGAGCATGGACTATTAAACTCCGTATAAGTTCTTTGTCATTATCCAGGATATATCACAGACATTATTTCACACTACACTTCACTTAATTCAGCACACTGCCACTTCGTGTGTGTTTAGTCACACATGGAAGCATGAGAGATTCCATAGTAGAGGCCTGTTGAGATAAACAATGATATAAGAAAACAAACAAACGAAAAACACAGGGACACAGACGAAGGAAACAGGACAAAATGCACTGGTGAAAATTTAACTTCAGTTGAGAGTGCACCTTGACCTGTTTCCCTTCGGCGCTTTTTCTGTTTGCAATGAACAAACTGGCCCAAATCTCCACTTTATTTCGATAAAAGAAAAATGGCAAACCCGGAGACCAGTTTCAGGCGGGTGGCAAGTTGTGGCTAGAGTGCAGACCTCTTGGTTTCAAATAAAGAAAACCCGGGAGCGCCCAGGGCCGAGTCCTCGCCCACCAGCGCCAAAATACGCGAGTATGATGACGCCAGCGAGCGCACCCGGGCGCCTCCGCCCCCTGTTTGCCTGCGGGTAAAGGAAGTAATTCAATAGCTTGGTCCACACTATGAGTAAACTACGCAAATTACCTCGCCTGTTTCGCCAGCTCCGTAGCCCGCGCCCGCGCCTTCGACACCCGCATGGCTCAGTAGCGTTTCCAACCTTCCGGCTCCTTCCTCGGAGGCTTCCTTGGAGGCCCGAGGAAGTTGAGCCGGGAGGTTAGCTCGTTCCAGAGACGAACTTTGTCGTCTCTGGACAGCGCCGGGCTCAGCTTAGTTGCGCCGCGTACCAGAGAGGCCACATCCTCCTGTTTCTTGAGCAGTCATTAGCGCCAGTAATTTGAACTAGGCGCTCATCAACGTCCCGCATGTTGTTCTAGCCCTTTATGCGAGTTTACTCTATCTAATATTTTTTGGAACCGCTACAAAATCAGTTGTTTATTTCAATAGAACACGTGTATTTTTTTAGTTTGACAAGTTTCTTTAAAATAGAGCCGATGTGAAGGTCGCCGCCGCAAGGGATTGGCTGCCATCGCTTGACTAAAAGCAGAAAATGCTCCTCCGGTTGCCAGAGAAACGGACGCTTGCGTAGGGACTAGGTTCCAGATAGGTACCGCCGAGAAAGCGTAGGTACGGCAGGGGGACAGCGTAGCTACTTCCGCTCTGCAGGGGTTGGCTCTTGACGCCTCTCAGGTGAGTGACAGACGCCAATCTTGCAATGTCGTCACGGCGTCAAAGAGGGCGGTTTCGCGGTGCTTGCTTGGTTACGCTCCTCCTGCCGGTACGTCACTTCTGTTTCTAGTTTCTCGAAAGTCCAACATGGGTCCCCTCGTCCTAAGAAGTCGCAAAAGGCTTAAAAACCGGTTCTGTCTCTCTCGGTCTTACTCGGCTGCAAGAGTGTGAACGAGCCTTTAAAGCCGGGATAAGCTCATGACGTCGCTGACGTCGCACCGGAGCGCTGTACGGGGGCTCCGTCCGGCGCCGGCGTGCGGCCAACTTGCCAGATATCGCCACACCGTTGTCCGATTTTCGGAGGTTCGCAGCCAATGGCAGCACGGGTGGCGCGAACGTCATGGTGACGTCACCTGACGACCGGCCCACGAGAGCATGAGCTACGCGCGAGAGCAGCGAACTGAGCGAGCGATGAATGCGAGCACGGCGAAGCGCGTTGCTCAAAATGAGCTCGTGCTATTTGGGACCAAGAGTCGGTGCTGTCTGGAAACAGCGATTTGAAAGCGAACAGCTGGAAATTTGTCTCCACAGGTATGGGCCTCACGGAGAATTACAGGGTGTCACAAAAGAAAATTTACACTGTCTTTTTTACCGCAAAAATAAACTAGGCATCGCCGAACGCTCATTCTCTGCCCGAAGGTAGAGCTAGAAGTCACAACCAGATGCCAAGTTTCAGCCCGATTCGATAACTTAAAAGTTATAAGTGATTTTCTGAAAATTTCAATGGGAAAATGGGGCCCATTTTTTCCTGTTTTCGGTTTCTGGTTCCATAGAGCCCCATGTGTTTGAAAACTCCGTCGGCCGCCATTTTCCCGTTGAAATTTTCAGAAAATCACTTGCTGAAACTTTGGCATCTGGTTGTGACCTCTAGCTCTACCTTTTGGCGGAGAATGAGCGTTCGGCGACGCCTAGTTTATTTTTGCGGTAAAAAAGACCGTGTAAATTTTCTTTTGTGACACCCTGTACACGGAGCTTCAGCGATAAAAGTTTGTTTTTCATATCTTTTTTTTAAATTGTTTGTTCATAGATGAATGGCCTAATCATTAGCGGAAATCTATTTATGAACAGTTGCAACTAGAGACAGCTATGCGCCAAGAAACTGAGAAAGAGGTGGAGACGAGAGCGCGGTGACGCCAGAATGCCGAGCCGACTCTTATTAATTAGTGAGGATAGCTGGCTTTGTCACTACCCGCTCTTCGAATGCGAACGCTGGACGTCGGCATTTGTCAATCGAACCCGTTTGAAGTTTAGATTAAAAAATAGCTAGCTTTGCCTCCACCCACGATTCATTCCGACCAGAGCTCGACGATCTAGCGTCCCCGCGCGCTCTCGTCCGCGACTCCACCAGTTTCTCGTCGCTACTGTTGTTCTTGTTGTTACACTTTATTAAGAGAAGGATATTCAGATTTTGTCAGCTAGCGGTCGACTGAAATAATTAATGGTGCGTGGTGAATGCACACGTGCGGCCGTTGGTTTTCTGAGAAACACACTGATGTCGCGCTCGCGCGGTCGTCGTGCACCTTGACCAGATGTGGCGGAGAGCTCACGGTGGTAGTTGTTCTCTATCGTTCTGCGACGCTTCGTCGACGACGCATTTGATTTTTTTAACGATAGTTGTAAAATAAGATACGTTGTCGATATCGCCAAATGACTGACGAAAAAAACGCCAAAAAACTGCACCGTCTGCTTTTCGGATTTGACCCTGGGTTTGCTGCGTGTGAATCAGCCGTTACCTCAGACCTGCGCCACAACTCGGGCGGTCCCTTTTGACAATCCGTTTCATATACGTTTTTTTTTTTTTTTCTAATCAACTTTAGAAACCGCTAACAGCTAGCGCGTGATTCATTGAGGCATGTTTGCGAAAATCCCAGAAACCAGACAGGCAAAACGTTTCGCGTCATGCGACCCGAGCCCAAAGGGCCATGCCGCGGGTGTAATTTCACGCGTTACGCGTGCTGGCATCTGTTGCAGCTGTTCTACAACATAAACCCGAAATAAATTACTTTACACGTGCTTTATCCACACCTGATATTGAGGTAACTACATTCGAAGCATTCTCCATGCAATTTAGCTAATTTGGCAAAAGACCTATAATACCTGTAGCCTTTGTGACGTGAAGTAGCAGTGACTGCATGCACTTTTCTTGAAAGGTCTGCTGCAGCAGTTACATGATGCATTAACGTGGAGTGAGTGCCTTTAGTAACCTGCATGAGCAGAAAATTTGCCCCCCCCCCCCCCCCCCCCTCCCCCGCTGACTACACTGCACGCAATTCCATGAAGCATCTTTTCTCATACATTGGTATATGGTTCTCAAAAATGCCTGAAATGTGTATCTTTCCTTAGAGGACATCAGGGCTGTCACTAAAAGGTGGAGAAACCTTAGAGATACATTCGGAAAGAAGCTGAGGGAGATGAAGAAAAGGAGTAGTGCTGGTGCAGCAGAGCCCAGCTTAAAATGGACATACTTCAATCAGATGCTCTTCCTTCGGGACATCGTAGAGCCACGCATGTACGTATACCAATTTTTTAAGTGTTTATAAAATAGAAAATTTGAATATGTGGATGATTTTAATGCACTCAACAGCCAATGAAAAAAATGTTTAATCTGTGTTTAGGACCACCAGCAACATCAAACTCGACGTGGAGAATGAAAACTCAGTGCAAGAGGCCCTGCAAGGCTACGAGGAGGAGCTGGAGGACAGCGCATCGCAGATACTTTCTGCCATCGTCGACGGGCGTGGTGACGACTGCCCTGCGCACTCGGCCTCCTCTCCTCCCACCCACTCCCCGCATGTCCTTCCTACCTTGCCTTCTCAATATGCCTCTCTTCGCCCTCAAGCTTCTGCCTCTGCTCCATGCCGTTCCCTTCCTTCTCCTCAGTCCGTCTCTGCTGCTTTTGCAGACCCTGCCTCTCCAAACACTCTTTCAGACACATCACAACCACCCAGACGTAAGAGAACTATTAATGACACTGAGCTCATCCAAGACATTGGCCGGCAGTTACAGAACAAAGAAACTCCGTCGCAACAATTCCTACTTTCCCTGTCTAGCCAATTGGACAATGTGCCAGAGCACCTCTATGGCTACTGCCAGATACATCTCCTGGATGTGGTGTTACAGTACCGAAGAGGTGTAATACCTACTACCCTAATGCAGGTTCAAGGGCCGCAAAATAATGTACTGTAGTATACACATTCTCTCGAGTGAAGTTCTTTACCCCATCATCACATGCCCCTGTTGTATGTCCTTAGGAATGCTACTTCCCCGTCCTAGAGAGCAGATTGGGGAGCACTAAATGCTCCTATCTCGTCTGCTTTGGAGGACGGGCAAGTAGCATTCCTAAGGGCATTTGACATGTGCATGTGAGGATGGGAGGAAAGAAGATGTACAGATGTGTCTGTTTGCCCAATCCTTCGACTTATCCTTTATTCTTTGGTTTTACAAGATAATCGTAGCAATCACAAAACACAACCTCTAAGGGACACTTTTGAGTACACCACAACATAATGCCTAAGCTTCTTACTAACTTTCATCGCTCTTACTAACCAATAAATCAACCATGCAACGTCGGAAATAATAAAACAGTGCAACCTTAAAAAAATTTTGTCTTGAGTGCACCACTGGAACACAACTAAGATAAACATTGCACAAATACTCTCATTTGCACCACTGGAACACAACTAAGATAACACTGCCCAAATATTCTAATTTTACATTCCCCTAGACAGAGTTGAGGGAAAAAAATAATTTACAGCTTGACAACTTCCAGCCACGAAATAAGACTGCTCATGCAGCAATTTATTTATTTTATTTTGAGTGACCCACCGACAGCCTAACGCATCCTTTCTGGTGCACTTATCAATGAGTTAATTAGTAGTTAAATTTTAAACGGGATAAAAGCTAAATGTTAGGACAAAACAATAGTCTCAACACTTTCTAAATTTAGGCTCTTCATCAAAAATATCAAGACTAACATTCCCACAAATCCATTCTAAATGGTTATGCATCACTTGTAGGTGTGTCATGGGTGCAGCATGGTAAAATTCGGTAGGGTAAAACAAACTATAAAGTCTACAAGACCTATGAGGAACCTGCAAGTAGATGTGACTGAGTAGCTCTGGTGAATCAATTACACCATTTCCAATCTTGTACAAATGTGTCAGTCCACGAATTATTCTCCTGTTCTGCAACGAGTCTAACTTCACGAGTTCACAAATCCTCTCATAACTATAGAAATAATTTGGTTGAAAATAACGATGAAACAAAACACAAATGAATCTACCTTGAACACTCTTAATTACACCTGAATTTTTCACTCCAATACAGTCCCAGACAACAAACGCATATTAAACACGACTACGCACCAGTGAAGAAAACAAACGTAAAATACAAAGTGGGTTAGAAAAACTCCGTGTCACTCGCGTAATGGCTACCACCCTAAAGGAAACATTCACAATTGTAGTCGCGTGATGATTGAAATTAATTGCAGGATCCCTAAAAACGCCTAGATCACGGATGACCTCAATGCGAGTCATATCGGTGGAATCCAATAAATAAGGAACACTCGGAATTTCACACTTCCTAGAAAAGAACATAACTTTCGCCTTTGACTTATTTAAGAGTAGGTCATTGGAAAAACACCACGCCAAAATAGAATATATATAACGCTACAGACATTCGCAATCGTCAGCAGTTTTAATCGCCGTAAATATCTTAATGTCATCGGCAAATAACAAGAACCACGTGCGGTGTGTTTAATATAGGAAGCTAGATCATTTAGAAAAATTAAAAACAGCAAAGGACCAAGGGGGATGTCTTGAGGAACCCCAGAAGTAGATAAAAAAAGGAGCAGATAATCGGCCGGATGCTTGCACCAAGTTCAGCAGCTGAAATAGGTAACTATCGAGGAAACAACAGTACTAAAGACAATAGAACAACAGTACAGAACCAAATAGAATACATGTTCCAAGCAAAGTTACATCATGATTAGATCTATAGTTGTTGACAGGTTAAGAACACAGAAAATGCTACACCTCCAGCACACGCTCGTTGCCTTCTGCCGAACTTTGACAACTTATGAGCTGAAGCATCATCAATGTCCGAAGCGATGTACCCGAGACGGAGCGTAAAGATTTTAACCCGTCATTGATGATAGAGCATATCTACATTTCAATACTAGTATGGGACATAATGACAATCACCAATTGTTTCCAGGCTGTGACCCACAGGAGAAAGCTTCTGCCAAAAATATGTTTCTTAGATATTCTGCGTGCACAAGCATGTGGTTTTCCAGAAAGATATTTATGCACAAGTATTCGCACAAACAAAAAATCTGCAGTGCCTAGCTTGCACCGGAGCCTTTACCACCATTGAAGACGACTTGTGAGACTATACACCAATTTATTTTTACAAACAACCCGGAGCGCCCCTAGCGGATGCCACTGGCGCTGCACATGCACGATGGAGTGTGGGCAAGAAGCTTGCTGACGCCCATAAAGAAACCATTGAAACGCGATGCTGTTAGCGTCGGTGTGAGTCCCTTTGCCCTTTTTCACGTTCGAATTGTTGATTCTACGTCTTCCTGGCAATGTCCGACTACTTGAGCGGCCTCAGAGAAATTAACGAGGCTCGTTACACCGCAAAACTTCGCGTGAATAATGTGACATGCAGCAATTCATTCCGTGTGGATGCCGCAGAATGGACGCTAAAGCCCGACTCGCATCATGAGATTTCGCTCGCAATTTTCATTTGCAACGTCGCTCGAGCTGCCAAAGTGTGAACCACAGCCGAGATGGTCGACGTTGATACTGAAAATCGCAAGCAGAATCGGACCACGTGAATCAGACATAACAAGTCGGTGATGGCCACTGGTAACAACGATCAACATCTCATTGTATCTACTGTTTACATCGAGCCTGCTTACCAACCTTCCAACTTAAGTCTTTTGGGGCCTGCACTCGCTTCATATCGTAAGCACCGGGCCAACATTTGGTCTATGGGCCAATGTTGTCTAAAAGAGCAGATGGCAAGCAGAAACGTTTGAAAGAGCAGACGACAGTTCGAACGATCAGGCGACTGTATGAAGTTATAGACGCACTAAACGTAGTCCGCAGGTGGTCTGTACAACTTGACGGCTTTCCGGTGTTCATGTTGGAACAAAACAAATAAATCTGATGATAACAAGTATCCGTGAATTGAACCCAAAGTGCTTCCCACCCAAGCAATCGTTGTCCAATGGCGTCTGGTTTTCCCTTTTTGCGGCACATATCCACGTTCTCGGACGAACCGAGCACATGAAAACTGAGCTTCAAACCTTTCTCGACTCTTTTAAAACAGCCCCAGTCGCGGCGTTT
Source organism: Ixodes scapularis (assembly GCF_016920785.2). Lineage (NCBI taxonomy): Eukaryota > Metazoa > Arthropoda > Arachnida > Ixodida > Ixodidae > Ixodes > Ixodes scapularis. Next base: position 2,409,344 of record NW_024609873.1, read on the forward strand.
TGATGAGAAGGCAGGTTTTTGTCTGGTTCCTTTCAAAACAGCGCAGGAATACATGTCTCACATGGAGAGTTCCGCCCACAGCCCGACCGTAAGTGCGCCCAACGCACCACCACCGCGCCGTGACGTAACAGAGATGAGTTCGTGTATACACCACATGCAAATTATCAAATTTTCTCCTGTAGGTCATAGCCTGGAAAGTGCAGAATGCTGTACTGGAATGCTTAACCTGCAATAGACCATTTGCTTATTACCCAAGCATCAGGGAGAATGGAGGGATCGGTGTTCCACGTGCCACACGAGCACGCCTTCCCTGTATAAAAGATTCAAAGTAAATAACCAAAATAAAGCGTTGACGAGCGCGCATGCAAGGTGCCATTTGTTTTAGGTATTTGGTTTAGAAAAGTTACTACTGCTGAGGCCAGTGCATGAAGCACCAATCTCTGCATTCTCCTTGATGCTTGGGTAATATAGCAATAGGTCTATTGGGCCTCTTAGTTAACACTTCAGCACAACATCTTGCCAGGACACTTTGCCTGCAGCACTGTTGAAGTACAACTTTCACAGATCCCGCACATACCGAGCCATGTCGGCAAAGTTCCGCGCCAGTGTTCGCGCCACCTGCATTGGTGGCTGAACAAGCAGTTTGCGCCACTCGCTGCCCTGCCTCTCACCAGTCGAATCTACAAAGTCTGCGTATCCAGCTGCGCAGTATGCATCCTCTCCTGCGTGCTGCTCCATCAGAAAATTGTGGAGAACGCAGAGTGCCTTCACAAGGTCCTCGGCATTCTGTGGGCTCTCCCCTAGTAGTTTTTGCAGAATCCTCCAACGGGTGACCAGGATGCCTTTCTGCACATCTCCCTTAGGTGCGAGAAAAGAACAAAGCAAGAGGTTATTTCTTCAATTCCCACTTGAGAGACACAAACATACCTGTAAACTCTCTCAAAATAATATGTCAAGTTCAAGAATTTGGGCCTCATTCCAAAATTATTTTGTTCTATTTTACAATAAATCTTTTTGTTGTTAAAAATCTTGAGAAGTGCAGAGAAAGATCCTTACGATCCACAATGTGGTGTAACTAAGTCCCACAGATAGCTGCTTACAGGAGCCAAAGCCCACTCTCCTCCTTGAAGTTTGTCAGCTGTAGACCGAGGAGACAACTTTTTTGCACAATGTGCCCGCCACGGTGCTTTCCCCAGACTCTGGCACGAGGGTCCGCTTCGGCGGCCGCCAGGATGAACGTCTGCTACGGATTACCCCGACTGGAGATTGCGCTTATAACTTTGCGGTTCATATCGCCGAGCAGGTGTGCCAGGTATTAAAAAGAACCAAGCTTCTTGCTCAGTCGACTGTACATTACTTGTTACTTTTAAGATGCAATATCAGGACACAACGACAGCAGCAGGTGATTGCTGTTGAAGGAAATTTAACTGGACATTAGTCGTGACTTGTGTTTCAATTATTCAAGTTAACTTGCTTCATTCTTTTCGTTTTTTATAATGAATAAATGCCTTGTACGTGCTTTTCTTCTAAGTCTTTTAATGCTGTGCACATCCCCTGCACCCACCTTTGCAGAACGTGGTATGGGCTTTTACCAACAGCCACTGTGGGCAGATTGTTTGCTAGGTGAGATATTGCATTTACAGAGTTCACACCACTTTAGTTAACCATGTGACTTGCACATAATAAAAAAAGAAGTAACAGTCAAGTTGAAGCTCAGATTTTTTTCTAAAACCTGGTGCGCCTCCTCGGTGATATGTGCCACAAAGCTACAAGCGCCATCTCTATTCAGAGTAATACGTAGCAGACGCTCATCACGATGGCCGCCGAAGCGGGCCCTCGCGTTGGATTCTGAGAAAAGCACCGCATCGAAAAAGAGACGAAAGACGCATGCATGAGAAGCACAAAAAGGCTCGTGTGAGCTATCATATGGTCTCGAAACTAGGTGAGCCATTAGCAGATAGGTGCACCAATGTACTTCGGTGAATGCTCATGCGTCCAGGGGATGTTTGTCTGCAATAGTACATGCTTCCGGTTTACACGCAGCGTTCACGGCATTCCCATATTTTGTCAGGTTTTAAAGGGCAGTAGCACAGAAAAAACTTCCACAGTGAGATTTGTGTGCTTCATACCACCGGAAAAAAGATGTGAAGTGACGTGTAGTTGTAACATAGGAATTTTAGATAATGGCTAAGGCCGACATCAAACCGCACATTTCTGCATTCAGACACAAAAGGCACGTGCGAGCCACAGGTGTCCCGTGGGAGTTTTACTAATTTTCATGTCTGTAGGTATACTGTGAACTCTCTTATTGCATATCTTTTTTTTTTCTCTTTAAATTCAAGTTTTGGAAATAATTGCCAGATACAATATTTTGCTATTTGGAGTGGTATAGTATGTATTCATAATGTAGCGTAATATATTTGCGAGACTATTTTTATGCCACAGTTGTCAGGTTGCGAAATTAATGAAAATGACATGATTTACAATACATTAAACATGCAGATTTTCAAGGAACTCATCCGCCTCCCTCTTATTCACACGATCACTTCTCCAAAAAGAGGAATGGAACTCGTTTTAAATCGAAACACAGGTTGCAGTTTGGTAGACTTGTGCTACTGCTACCTTGAAAGTAGTTTGAGTTTCGTTTATTGGTCCGGACAAAACTTTACCCCCGCCCGCCCCGCCCCCCTTCCCCCCTGCGGTTCTTGGAAGTTTCGTGATTTTGTTTGCGGCTCTTAGCCCGGGTCAGCCTGGCCACGCCTGGTCTAGACCAAGATCATTTCACCTTGCTCGGCTGAGGCGGTAGTTAAAGATCCGTTTGTCGCCGTCAGGCCACGTCCAGGAGAGGGCTTCAGGAAATCCGGCCTCAGCTGGAACGCCTCGTCCCCCATGAACACACATGGAGCAGGGATTCTTGTGCTGGGCAGTGGCAAGTCCTTCGGCAGCTCCAGACGGCCTTGCTCAAGGAGCTGGCCGAAGGCAGACTGCTGGAGGACCCCTCCATCGCTCTGCTTCCCGTAGGCGCCAAATTCCACAACAACGAACTTGTAGTTGCTGTCGACTACGGCAAGCAGTATAGTGGAGTAGGTCGCCTGCAATGAACAACATTATTTTACTTAAGGGCGGTGTGGGTAACGTGGACTCGAAATAATTCAGACTCATACATTTTGTACTTCCAGTTAATTCAAAATATTTAAAATTTTGCCTGTCCCTCTATGATTTCAATGCATTTATAAGCTGCTTAATTCAAACATACTATCCTCCTCAGACCCCCTGTCCCCCCACAGGAACATTGGTTCACGGGCCATGAAAAAAAAAAGTGAAAGCCGCTTACAACTCCCTGTAACGCCGAATTAGAGCGCAGCTCTTGAGGAGGAGGAGGGAAGGGCGCTGGGGGGGGGGGGGTTAGACTAACCAGGGGGGGGGGGTCACGTGACCTTGGGGGGTCACGTGACCTTGGGGGTCACGTGACCCCCAATGCCGATGATGTCATCACTGACGTCACTGATGATGTCATCAGTGACGATGACGATGCGGGTACCGATGACGTCATTAGTGACGTCACTGATGACTTCACCAGTGATGATGACGATGACGATGCGAATGTCGGTGACGTCATCAGTGATGATGACGATGACGATGCGGATGCCGGTGACGACATCAGTGACGTCACTGATGACGTCATCAGTGATGATGACGATGACGATGCGGATGTCGGTAACGTCACCGGCATCCACATCGTCATCGTCATCATCACTGATGACGTCACCGGCATCCACATCGTCATCATCACTGATGACGTCACCGGCATCCGCATCGTCATCGTCATCATCACTGATGACGTCACCGGCATCCGCATCGTCATCATCACTGATGACGTCATCATCACTGATGACGTTACCGGCATCCACATCGTCATCGTCATCATCACTGATGACGTCACCGGCATCCACATCGTCATCGTCATCATCACAGATGACGTCACCGGCATCCACATCGTCATCATCACTGATGACGTCACCGGCATCTGCATCGTCATCGTCACTGATGATGACGTCATCAGTGATGATGACGATGACGATGTGGATGCCGGTGACGTCATCAGTGTGGATGACGTCATTGGGGGTCACGCGACATCGGCGGGGGTCACGTGACCTCGGGGGGTCACGTGCCCCCCACGAAGTCACGTGACCCCGGTGGGGGGCTCGCGCGGTGCATTATGGGACATTTCCCATGATGCACCGCGCAGTTACGCCGACGCCGACGGCGACGCCGACGCCGCTCAAGCCGGAAACGGGCCCCTAAGAGCTGCGCTCTAAAAACATGGCCCTTGCAGTGCAGAGACTCAATGTTCCTCTGGGAGGCCAATGTTTGTGGTGCCATCTATGAAGAGCTCAGCAAAATTGTTCATTCCTTTGTTGAGAAAACATGGCGGCTATCACCACGTCAACGTTTTACGCACGACGGTGGGGTAAGTCGCTTTTTTGTTGTTCATAACAGTTGTCATTCAAACCAATTGCGACGTGGCATAAAGGTTTAATGCCTAGAGAACACGTGGATGCCAGTTTTAGAAATATGTTGTCTCTATGGAGACATTTGCAGCTTATGGAGTGTAGTGTCCTCGCACAGGGACATCGGGTCCATGTGTTTGAACGTTTTGAAGTCGGTGCCCCTTGTAGAGCGTTTTTTTCTTGAAATTCAACAAGTGCGAACCATAGTCTAAAATAAACTTTGCTTTGTAGTTTCAGGGTTATCCACCAAGAAGGCTGACGAAGTTTTGCAATCAACTAGCGAACGGAAAACCTCCGATATTTCGGACTCGGAGAATGAAGACGACGTGAACAACGTGAATGGTGCGTACGATTCCGACACCGAGGAGTATGTTGGTTCATCTACTGACAGTGACGACGACTCCAGCGGAGCAGATATTTTGCAAAGACACGTTTTGTGGAAGGCGCCAGATTCTGCACCAGAGAACGACGTGGCTGTTCTCGAAACTGGGCGTGTATTCTCGAAAAAAAGATCAAAGTTCTCGCCTGTTGATTACTACAAGCAGCATGTAGATGACATCATGCTCGAAAAAATGGCTGAAAAAACAAACCAGAGAATTCTGAGGGTGCGTGGAACCATAGCTGAAGTCACTGGCCAGGAAGTGAAACAGTTTTTGGCTTGTTCAATGCTAATGGGAGTGACTGGCTATCCCAGAATATGATTTTTTTGGAAGAGCTTGGCTGTTAGTTCAATAGCTGTCACTATGCCACGAGATCAATTTTTCTTATTGCGATCTAACCTGTGTTGCCAACTTGACGACGACGTCAGTGATGACGATAGGAAAAAAGGAGAGACTTCAAAAGAGGAAGTAAGTAAGGGAGGAAGAAAGGAAGTAAGGGAGAGACTCGGAGAGTTTTCGGGACGAGATGCCTGTCCACGCCAAGCGCCCCCCAACCTCCCTTACTTCCTTTCCCGCCCCCTTCGCTCTTTTCTTTGATCTTCCTCCCTTTCTTCTCCCCCCCTCTCCCTCGCTGGTCTAATCTTTTCCACTAACCCTTTCCCCAAATCTTCGGCAGCTCGTTGCTCATCAGCCTGGCAATAAAGACCTCAATGTGTTGAAAGTCGAAAGATGTTTGTCCTGTCCGTCCTCTTCGTCTGACTCTTTCATATATTTTTGAACTTTGGAAGGTTGTGCCTTTCGTAGAGATGGTGCAAAAGGGCTGCTTGGGCTGGGAAAGACCCAACTGCTTTTGTGTGGATGAGCAAATTATCCCATTTTCATGGCGCTGCCCTATGAAGGACTACATTCCTAACAAACTGAACTCTGTGGGCCTGAAAAACTTTGTTCTCGCAGGAAAGGACGGGTTGATTTATGACTTCGTAATTTACAAAGGCAAAGAGATGTTTCCAGATGTTGGCATTGGCGTATCAGGCAACTCAGTCGTGAAGCTATTTGAGACAGTGCCTGCGTGACCTTCGTTATGTTACACGTGGTGCATTATGGGACGTTTTCCATAATGATGTCACAACCTTCGTGACGTCATTCGTTACCCTTGTGATGGTAACGTGTGAAGCCCTTATGGGAAACGTCCCATAATGCACTGCACGGTTACGCCAACGGCGACGCCGCTCAAGCCGGAAACGGGTGCCTATGAGCTGCACTCTAAAAAATTGTTTGGATGTTACTATCAAATCACCAGAAGTGACTAAACTGGTCCCATTCCAACCCAAATTTTTGGCCAGTAAATTATAAAGGGTAAATGCATAACAAAATGTGACTGGGTACGCCGTTTGCAATACGAGCTTGTACTTCCCATTGGATGGATCGCGTTCCATAACAACGCGACCCAAACATTTCCCGCAATGCTCACCCTTCCAGTAAAACCGGCAGACGACTCGGTTGTCACATTTGTATGCGTAACCACTGAGACAGAGTTTCGGCTTCCCCTAAGTGGTCTCCCACATCTCCATATTGAAAGTACAAACCATTACTGGGTGCTCCGTTCTATAGAGAATCATGAACACAAAGTTTGCAGTTGACAGATCTCGGATGCTGTGTGGTCTAGTATTACAAAGAAGATACCGGTTGGTCTCTCCTTGCATTGTTTGGGAAAGTGCACATGAAGGCACCCTACCTTCAATGACCTTATTTACTGACCTTTAAACTTGACCTGCAGTTTGCAATGCGATGGTTAACGGAGTAGCTTTCTGGTAAGGTTAAGTGGCTGTCCTCCACCCCATATTTTTCTACCCTCTTCATCTTCCTTTCTGATACAACCATTCTACACTGATATTTTTATTTTGTACTTTTGAATTTGTCTGTTTACTCATGTTTTCATTCCATCCTATGGAAGTGGCTTGAGAAGATGGCAGGTCTACCTTTCTGTGGACTACTAGCAACAAACGCAAAGGAGCGACACATTTTTTTTTTTTTGCTTCATGCGACATCGAGACAGTTCACTGATTCAAGCAAGGCTTCGTTCTTGAAGCAAGATAAATTTATTGAAGGACAAGGAAACAAACCTTTAAGGAACATATACTCATCAGTGCACTCAATAATCACATATCTAAAAATGAAGTCTTGGTTCCCCTTTTTACTGGCTACATAAATACCAAAATCATCAGTTCCTATTAAAAAAAAATTGAAGGAGAGAAAATAAATTTTCTTATTGTTAGCCCCTCACTCTGCTTAAAAAAAAAATATAGTTATTATTACAGCCCTGTTGCCTTCCAGTATCAAAGAAAAGTTAGTTCCTAGAACCAGGATTCCTACACTGTTCTAGTAAGTGGTGTTCGATGAAAAAGCATTTAGTGAAATGTTCGAACCTAGACATTGAAGGTACTAGGAAGCATGCGTTGGGTGTGTGGCAACTGAAAGTCCTCTCTGCCGTTCCCATCCTATCACAGTCAGTGACCATAGGTCAAGGGCTTGTCCGTGAACATAGAGACATTCCTCCTGTTAGTGGACTTGCCCTTTCTCCAAGCTTGTGGCTGAGTCCACTTCTTGCTTTCGAATCGACTCTTAAGGACAGAACAATATGTGTGCTTTGAGAGAGAGAAAGACATAAAACACACGAAACCTAATATAGCACCTTCCGTCTTTGTCTACGCAGACATTTGTTTTTACAACGACCACAATAAGATTGGGGATGTGAGAAATTCATAATGGTATTTCAATACATTTATGAAAATATAAATCTAATTTTTTTTTAAGGTACCTGGGCAAAGCCACATGAAAATAATTTCAGAGATAATGAGTAATCAATTTCTTCCAAATTACTAAAAGCGATTACTAGTAACGGTAATCCATTCTTTTAGGGCTGAGTGGCTCGTAAATAGTTACATCTTTCAAGCGACGGAAGCGAGTTCGATCCACACACGTGTCAAAGTCAACAACTCGTCCAGTGATGGATGTTATAGCTTGACAAACATACTGACTCCTCGGAGGTGCCCCCATATAATAAGCGAGTTTCTGCTTCTTGGAAATTGAAAGGTGCATCCTTTGCCAAACGGCATTACCTTCCAGCTGGGCCCATCATAAAAGATTACGCATAATTTTTTGCCCACAGGAAATGTGTTGTGTTTGCTCCGAGGTGACAAAAGTAACTGGGCTGTCTGAATGTTACACATTCGGAACTTAGCCCCATTGGGCGTCTGGTGCCTCTCCTGTAGATGAAAAATGTAACCAGTGCAGTCCGACTGTTAGCCTGGATTCTTTAACGTGCATCACACAGTAGTGATACACGACCACACGCCAATACGATGCTCATCTGGGTCAAGACGGGCACGGGTGGAGATCCAATCCACGATCGCCGCTAACACCTTTGGCCACTGATCCCCACCCCCTGAATTGACAGTCACTGGAAAAAAAAAGAAAGCCGTTTACAGCTCCCTGTAACGCTGAATTAGAGCTCAGCTCTAGAGGAGGAAAAGGAAGGGGTACAGAGGGGAGCGTAAACCCCTCCTCCCTCCTCATCCTGTCTGCTAATCCTCCCTCTGAGCGGCGTCACCGTCGCCTCACGAGGGTCACGTGACTTCACGGGGTCACATGACCCCTGTGAGGCCATGTGATGATGACGTCATCATTGACATCACTAATGACGTCATCGGCATCGTCACTGATGACGACGCGTCCCATAATGCACTGCGCGGTTACGCCGACGCCGACGCCGCTCAAGCCGCAAACGGGCGCCTAAGAGCTGTGCACTAAAACTTCTATAGAAGGCTTAAAAGAACGAGCTGAAGTCACTACAGTCATGTCTCGTTAATATGGACCCCATTAATATGGATACTCCGCTACATGAAGACCACTTTCGGGGACAAACTTGGAAAATACATGCATTTTTGTCTCATTAATTTGGACAATTCACATTATGGACGATTTTTTACGGGTATGGAGGTGTCCATATTAACGAGACATCACTGTATTAGCAGAAGGTGACCAACACGTTTTACAAGAAGGTACCCATTCTTTTAATGGAGCCAAGGGAGGACGTCATTGGTGTGACGCATTTAAACGTCGTCCAGGAGCGGTGTAGCTGGTAGGTCCGGCATCTTTTCGGCAGTCAGGTAACGGTCGGGTATGGAGTCTTGCCTCTGCTGCACGTAGCTGTCCGGAGACACCATTGTGTCCAGCAGCATTGTGTCCAGCTTCATGGGGGGCAGCACAATAGCGATGTACCCAGAAGACCAGGGCTGAAAACGAAGAAGAGGTGTTATGCGCAGCACACAGTGATCAAACGACCATGCGTGGCTTCGGTCATTAAAGGGGTGATGCAGCAATTTTTGTACTTTGCGCGAATACCGCTTAGAACGGATCCCTGACGTTAATGACCTATGAAACATGCATTTGTTTTTCACCCCACGCAATAGAAGTCCCAGAAAAAATTGAAAGAAAAACGAGCAACGTTCACCCCCTCAACTCGCAGCCAGAACAAGCCGCCACGTGATCTGAAGCCGATTATATGCCGCCAATGTTGATCATAGCCACGCGCTGGGGTTGGCAAAGCACAGGACACGCACTAAGTTCCAGACATTGTTATGCACCGACTGGACACGGGCCACTACCTGAATGCTTCTCGAACAAGTAATTATCACGAGCCCAAATCGAGTGCCCATGCAATGCTCAGGTCCAATCTGTGTACCGTATTCAAATATCGTCATTGGGGTGTACTGCGATCCCGACGTTACGTCATCACATTTTGCAAAGGAGAGATTAAATGAAAATGATTGCTTTTGTCCTTGACAGTAGTACACTGCAACAAAGGCGTTTCTTGGCCAGTGGCGTTCCGTGCCATTATCCTAGAGTCCCACTAGTGCCAGTAAGCTTGTGTAAAGTCAAAAACATTCCAATTGAATATTGTTGCACCGCCCCTTTAACTGTGTAGCTCAGTGGTTCTCAACCATCGGTGTTTCGCGGACCCCTTGTGGATCGGCGGAGACGATGGAGGACCGTTCGTGGTGAGGGGAGGGGAAAGGTATAGGTTAAATATAATAATTATTTAATAATTAGGTATAACTAAGGGCTAGTGTGAAGTAGACCTCTGTTATTGACATACACACGAGAAAACTTGCCTGCAAACTGAAACATTTCTTCTCGACCTCAAAAAGATGAAATTTTTATTGCCGGGTTGACTAACTTCGCGGACCCTTAGAGTGCCTTCAAGGGCCCCAGAGGGTCCGCGGACCCCCATTTGAGAACCACTGGTGTAGCTTATGGAACTCAAAGCATGTTACACAAGACTTTGTTCCTCATTTTTCTATTTGTGCTCCGAGTCACAAGCTCTGTACTTGAAACCAAAGAGGCTGATGGTATAAGATGCTTTTTCAATTACACTCATTATGGCTAAAGATACTTTGGTGGTTGCGTACATCAAAGTATGCAACCAAAGCGTGACTCTCCCATGGTTGTGCTGAGATTCGTTGTTGCTGTCTGAGCGGCATTAACAATAGCCCCCCTCTCAAGGATCCAGATAAGAGCACAGGGATTAAAACCAATGACACTAAGCTCTTGGTGCTGCTCTACTAATGGGAAAATGGTACACTGTCATTCTAAACAAAGGCCACTGATATCAGTTCAAGCACTTGAAGAAAGTGATTGCTTCTGCAAATGCTCAATTCCTGAAAACACCCTCTTGCATGTGGGCCTTTAGGGGTCAGCAATCAGCATGACCGATCAAACTAAAGCCCACTGGGACACATTGGGAAACCCTTAAAAGATGTTGAATATTACAACTGCAGTTCTCCTAGAAGTGACGGCAGTAACTAGCAGGATTTCAATCCCACTGAGCTCTTCCTTAAAAGTAACTAAGTTGTAAAATACAAAAACAAGAAACACTCAACTGGTTATTTTTGAATTTCATTCATAATTCGGGGCCTTAAAATGAATGAGGGCCCAATTTCACTATTTATCATTTGCTGACCAGGGGCTGATCCAGAACTCCGTTTTGGGGGGGAGAGGGAAAATTCATGAGGATACTATCCTCCCATTCTTTCTTGTGAACCAGGGGGTCCACCCATGTCAAATTGCCCTCCGAGAAGGGGAAGGGGGGATCAACTTTGTTTGGGGGGGGAGGCCACCCCCGTTCCCCCCCCTTGGATCTGCCCCTGTTGCTGACACTTATGCACGTAGCTTCCAAGGTTTGACGTCAGAATTAATTTTCTAAATATATGCTTACTGCAAAATACCGTATTTGCACGAATATAACGCGACCACGAATATACCGCGAGGGCAGGTTTTGATGCCCTCAAAAAAAAAAAAAACTATTATTACTATTATAACGCGAACCGAGGCCGCGTCAATTTCTCGCACTCGGGGGCATAGCAGACGTGAAAACTCAATGAAAATAGAAGGAATATCAGTTTATGTTTCGACCGCACTCGTCCTCACTCCTCAGGTCCTTCCGTTTACAATCCACTTGGCGTCTACCCAGATAAGTAGCAGCACGGCACCCGCTTGTCTGGTAGTTCCTTTTTCTTCCCTGCGAGCTCCTCGGCAGCCCACAATCCAAACAAGGCACGAAGTAGAAGCACCAACACACAAACACGAGATCACTCTGGAGCAGAAACTAAACAATGCGCAGGCAGAAAAAAGACTGCTGATTCCACTGATCTCTATGTCTATTTGCTGGATCACATTTGACCAGCTCCACCTATGGACGGGAATGCGGCCACAGTCGGCCATCTTTTTGGTAGGGTCATATTATCTCTAGCCATCACAGTAATATGGCGGACAGCGCAATGGCGGCAGGCTGCCATAAAATAGCCGTGGATCTAGTACCCTGTATTGTGGGGACCATGGGTGATATTTCGTGCTTGATCGAAGTTGTTCGACGAAGCAGATTCTTGAAATCCGGCATGAACGGTAGCCTCATCTTTGAGGACCCGGCGAAAGTTCTACGAAAGCGAAGCACCGGGGGAAAGCAGCGCAGCTCGCATCGAAAGCAGACTCCGTACCGGCATCTGCTTTCGATGCTTCTTTTGATGCGACTTTCAATGCGTGCTGTGCTGCTTTTCCCCGGTGCTGTGATTTCGTGAAACTTTCACCGAGCCCTCAAAGATCGGGCTACCGTTCACGCCGGGTTTCAAAAACATGTTTTGTCAAACAATTTCAATCAAGCACGAAATATCATCCACCCTATTCTGACGGCGGCCTGCCATTACACCTGCCAAAACGCTGTCTGCCATGGGTGGATGATGGTGGCTGCAGGAGCTGTACGTTGGCTAGAGGTAATATAACTCTACCAAAAAGATGGCCGCCAGTGGCCGCATTCGCGGAGCGGGCAAACGCGATCCAGCGATTGTCATAGAGATCAGTGGCTGAATCCGATACACGATCACACTTCTTGTTATGGTCCCTATGCATAAACAAATGCCTCGTGTTGCACGATTGCGTAAACACGGTCAATGGTCTTGGCTTGGCTTGGCTTGTGTTGACTTGACTTGGCCCGGCTAGGCTTGGCTCGAATTGGCCAGTGCCCGCATTGCAGCATGGCGCGCGCGCGCCGAGTTTCTGCGGTGTGCACGCGTTGCACAAACACAAAAGCGATAAAAACATTTTTTTTGTTTTTTAATTGCCCCTTCAAGTGGCCCAATAGCTAATAAATTCCCTTCCACACCCCCACTTCTTTTCCCACCGGATCTTTTGCATTGAGCCGGAGGGATGGCTTTCTCCTCTGGCTTTCTCCAGACTCGCGCGCCTCGTGGCTGAACTCGATTCCGAATATAACGCGAGGTGCATTTTGGAGCACGTAATTTCGGAAAAAAACTCGCTTTAAATTCGTGCAAATACGGTAAACATTTGGTTTGCATGCCTCAAACCTTCGTGCAACTGACATAAAAAACACCAAACAACAACAACAACAGGCCATCTGCACGTGAAATTTGCATACTAATAACTAGGTGGTACAGTCAAACCTCGACGTAACAAACTTCTATGTAACGAAACCCCCGATGCAACGAAGTACACAACCTTTTCTAACTGCAAGTGTATGCATGCCATGCATTGTTTACCTCTACGTAACAAATTCTCGTTTGCCGTAATTTCGATGTAACGAAGTTTCATGGACAATTCAGCACAAACTTTTGGGCCCCAAAGAGATTTTGGGAAGCACACGCACTGAAAAGGGCCCCCGATAAGGCGCAAAAGGTGAAACGGGCCGCCTAACTGGCCCATCTGGCCCAATGCACCCAATGCTGCGGAGGGTGCCCTCTGGGGAGAAGTCGGCGAATCTGGCGAGTGTGGCGTACAAAACGGCCACTAGAGGACACTAGAGCCACCGCTGTTTCGTCCGTCGGCTTCATTTGCACTGTGTAGATCGGTTGAGGCCTAACTGAAAGCTTGCTTAAACACCGGAAAGAATAAACACAAATTCGGGACGCAAACAGACGATACACCTGTTTGCGTCCCGAATTTGTGTTTATTCTTTCCGGTGTTTAAGTATTTACCAACACGCTCGTTTTTTAAAGTTGAAAGCTTGCGTTTCTCGTTGTTTTGGTCAGCCCATGCGTTCTGGTATTGAAGCCTAGTGACACTTTTTCGTGCATTAGTGCTTTAGCACTATGAGCTCCGGCAAGCGAAAGGTGTTGTCATTTGAGCAGAAAGCGAAGATTGTGCAAGCAGTCACCAATGGTGAAAAGAAGAAAGATGTTGCAGCCCGGTTTGGAATTCCTCAGAGTTCGCTGTCGACGATTTTGAAGGCGAAGGAGACCATACTTGGCTCATTGAAGAGCAGCATAAGCGGTCTACGTAAACGACTGAAGCTGGCGGTCTATGAAAACGTTGACAAGGCTGTTTTTAAATGGTTTATGTCTATCCGGGCACATAACGTCCCCACAACTGCCGCTGTACTGCAGTAGAAAGCGAAAGGTTTTGCCTGCCTGCTGGGTCACAATGATTTTCAGGCAAGCAGCGGAAGCCTGGACAAGTTCAAGGGCCGGCATGCGATTGTGGGAAAGGTAAACAGCGGAGAATCGTCTTCAGCCGACGCACTAGAATCTGCCGCATGGCTTGAAAAAGAGATGCCGGGAATGCTGGAGCGCTATGCACCTGGGGAGATTTACAACGCCGACAAAATGGCTTTTTTTTATCAGATGCTTCCAAATCGGACGCTCTCTATCAAAGGTGACCATTGCCATGGCGGTAAACAGAGCAAGCTCCGCATTTGAGTTTTGTTATGCGCAGATATGGACGCCAGTGACAAAAAGGTGCCGCTTGTAATTGGGAGAAGCAAGAATCCCCGTTGCTTTGCACACTCCCGGAAGCTCGACGTGAACTACACATCAAACGGCAAGGCATGGATGACCAGAGACATTTTCCGCGCTTGGCTACAAGCTTTTGATGCTGCCATGAGGGATGCCAGCCGCAGTGTGTGTCTTGTGCTAGATAATTGTTAGGCACATCAACGTTGAAGATGTAGGCCTCACCAGTGAGGAGCTAAAGTTCCTGCCGCCCACTGCATGTTCTCATCCAAACGCTCGATCAGGGAATTATAAACAGCGTAAAGTGTTTCTACCGTAAACGGGTCGTAGATAAACTGGATCTTCGACTGAACCGTCTGACGAAAGTGGACATTTTCCAAGCGTTAAAAATGCGGACAGCCTGCTGGAAGGTCACGCCAAAGGAAGCTATCGTTAATTGCTTCCGAAAAGCTGGACTTCACGATGTGGCTACCACAACCGAGGCCGCAACAGCCAGCAGCTGTGCCGACCAAGAGATGGCCGATGACCAGGCTCTTCACGAAGCGTGGCGAAGCCTTCAAGGCGATGGAGCCGCCCTTGACAGCGTCGACCTCGACGACTTTCTGTACGCTGACTGCTGTCAGTGCGACGGAGGAGGTGACCGACAAGGCGATAGCTAATGATGTTCGTGGGAACTTGCAAGACGGGGACGACAGCGAGCCTGATGAGCAAGACACCTGCGATGTCCCCAGTAACCATGAAGTGGTGGACGCGATCAATGTCTTGAAGCAATTCGCGAGCACACAGCAAGATGAAGACGCGATGCAGGCCGTCTGGCTATGCGAACGTCGTGTGATGCCAATAATAATGTCAAGAGTGGCCCAGAAAAAGTTGACGGACTACTTTCAACGGAAATAAAGGCGTTCTCGGTGAGCTTTGTGAACCCGAAAAACATTTCTGGAAACTTTTTTTAACGCTAGCCCCGAATTTCTATGTAGCGAAATTTCAATGTAATGAAGTAAATTCCGAATTTTACCTACTGTGTTACATCTAGGTTTGACTGCATAATGTGCCTTCAACTGGTGTGTTTAGCAACCATGAAGTGGCAACAAATTACATCAAAAGAGCCGGCGTGTCGCGCTGTCGGTGTTGCGATCCTGAAGGTTGATCGTAGGAACTCCAGCAAGAAAGGCGAGCGAACGCTCGCCTTTCTTGAATCCCAACTCCTGGCTGTTAGAGCCTCCGCAAACCGTCCGCCCGTAGAGCAAACCACGGCAGAAAGGGCACCTGCCCATACACCCCTGCTGTTACGCCGCTGCCAGGGTCGCGGTAGGCAACTGCACAAGACTCCCACAGCGTTGCTGGGCAAAAATTGCGAAACTGCACCGGAGAGCGAGCTAAACGCGATGGTCGGAAACACGTTCCAGGCCGTCGTACTACTACAACTGACCAAATACTGCTCGGTCAAACGAGTGCCGCCAGAGCCATTGCACATTCTCAGTACCGACACTTCCAAGCTTCGTCCAAGAACTGCGTCAGACCGCCGAGACGAACGGCTATGATGTGGTAAGCCTGTGCAATCAAATCAAATCGTTTCACTGTGTTGAGTCGGTGTTTGTGCGCGCCCTCCTCGCCCGCAGCCCCACTACAGTGACTGACAAAGCGAGAATGGCAGGGCGTGTCTTGCAAACGCCTGGCCTCCAGCGTGTGCTCCGTGCCTTCTGTCGTACTTTGGCTGCACGAGACACCGAAGCGTCGTTGAAGATAGGACGCTCGCGCGGGGGGTGGGGCAACCGAAACTCCTTTGTGCCATCCTCACCTTGCCAGTGGCAATGGTGTTTCTTAGTGTTGCGCGAATATCCAAATTTTGCAACAGTAGTTTCGAATAATATGCTACTCGATATTCACTTCGAGATGAACTACAATAATCTTACTTTTCTAAGCGTTAACCTTGACGGGTTAGCCTTGATGAGTGTGTTTTTCACCGAGCCCCCGTGCACGGCGAAGAAGCATGCTTCCCCGCAGTGCACGGGTGCTCGACAAGAAGCGAACTCAATGGGGCTAACCCGCCGCAATTACGCGGAAGTATATGTTGGGCGGCGATCTCTTGACAACATCCACTCCTTCCTGCTCATTTACTTTTGTTTGTCATTTAAGATGGAAGTGAGAGAATACGCTTATAGCCAGCAGATCTATAAATCCCGTCGATTAGGATAGCTGCAACAAATGTATCGTTTATGTGCCACAGTTTATATAGTTATATTAAAGTTAACTAAAGCTAGATGTGGAGAAGTGGAACGTTGGGAACACTCTTCATGAATTCAGCTGAATTTTTGTTCAAGCATCGTGCACAGTAGTGAAAGACTGAAAAACTATTCAATATTCAATTAGATAATATTTGGCCAAAACCACTATTTGCTTCAACCTCAGAATCCACTGTTCGCGCATGCCTAGTGTTTTTATTAAAGTTCTTTCCTTCGTTCAGAACAGTTGCTTTCTAATTCTCTCTTGTTTGCACTCTCCTCGAGGCTCGAAGGCTTTTCGAAGCAAAGTCCCAGGGTTCTAGGCCTAGTGCATGAACAGCATACAGCACAACCGAAGAGGTGGGGAGGGCACATGTGCTTTTTTTCCAGACTAAATTAAAGGCTACTGACAATGAAGACTACAGCTTACGTCAGCACACCTACCACGTTCCGGCCGGTTGTTCTTCATCAGCTGTTTAGTACTCCCATGCATAAACGTGGTAAAGTGAGACGAATTTCGTTAAATATTGAAATTTCTAAATTTGCTATATCAATTTGTACTGATTGCTTTGTGGAGTTATAAACAAAAAAGTATTGCACAAATATATCTGATGATTCTTAAAGTTCTATTATGCAATCATTCCTCAGATGTTAGTTAGCTGAAAGCACTTAATGACAAGATTAAGAGATTTGAAAAGTATTACTGATAGCGCAGTCACTGTGATTATTTAATTTTTTTCTTGTTAGTGATTATTTCTTTAAAAAGGGGTCCTGTCTTTATCTCAATAATACTTTGTAATCTATATTTTTTCAGTTAAAAAAATACTGCTATGAAATTTAAAGGGCAACTCTGCCTCATTTTTGTTTTTGAAAAACAAAACAATGGAGTCCTCTTCAGTATCACCTAGGAACACATGACAAATATTGCAAACCAGTTCAGTCTAAATGTTTCTTAAATGGTCCGGCAAGCTTTGGAACGTGCCGAGTTGCCGAGATCGGCTGACTTTAGCAGGCGAACTGAGGCGCAATCAACAGCGCAGTCAAGGCTACAGTGTTAGCGTAGACAACACTGAGCAAAACGTCATCAACGTTGCTACTTTCGTTTGTTTTTACTTTTCTGGGCAAGCATAAGAGGTGACATCAGCAGTGTCTCCTCTCGGCATTGGCAAGTTGCATCGGCTCGGCGGTGTCCACGTAATCGGCGTAACATGCCTGCGCAACGTGCTTCTCGGCCTTCAGAGCCGTTCGACCATCCCGCCATCTCCCTTGTCCCAAACGCTGCTGTTGTCTTATCGGCTGTGTACACATTTACACTACGCGTGCAGACTGATGCAGCACTTGTGCAGACACTGTCAGATATCGTAGACACCAAAACGTGGGGAAGACTGTGGTGCAGACGACACTTGCACCTTGTACACGCCGGCCACAATGGTGGCCAGCCCCGATTCCACCTGCTGTTGCGTAGAGAATTACGTGACCACTAGTACCATGTGGTAGCCATGTTTTTGGTGACCCGAAGCCAATGTTTTCGACGAAGGCGAAGGTTCGGTTTCAATTTCTGCTGACGTTCAAAATAAGACTTCACGAGATATATCATGATTTTAGAGAAGCAAATGACATTAGTGCTTTTATTAGCGCCTTTTAATTTTGTTGCGGACAAAGCAACCTCACCCTTCACACTACTATGTATATATATTTCACATTGTGCCCCAGGTTACCAGGTTAACCCCTCTGCCTTCTTATTCTGTCTGTAGTCCTCTATTTTGTCTTATTCTGTCACAGTTTATTGCCCAGAATTTTTGGTTGGCAACAAGGCAGGGGGGGAAGGCGGATGTGTTCCTTGGGACGTTTTGAGGCTTGCTGGGGTTCCCTAAGACGAAAAAGTTTGAGAACCCCTGCTCTACGTCATTAATCGTGTTGACTGAGACATGGCTGAATGACACCATTCTCAATTACAACGTTTCGGTCAGTGGGTCAGATTATATTTTTTATTGGTTTACCAAAGAGGTGGTGGGGTGCTCGTTGCAATTTGCAAAGAGCTCCTTGCTATTCGCGGCTCAAACTAACTAAGGAGGCGTCACTCATTTTCCAAAATGGCGGTTATAGTGAGGGTCGGAGATGTGCGCCGCTGCTGAGCCTGTCTACTGTGCTGGCTTCAATGAGCGACACAAATTATGTCTGGCAATACAAGGAAGCTAAATCACCTCTTTATCCTGAAAACAAAAACAATATTTAGCGTAGTATTTATGCAAGGATGGGCGTTTTAATTCTGGAGCGGAACTAAAGCTAACCTCTATTTTGGATTTAATTTCTCGATATAGGTCTTAATTTCGAATTCTTTCATTGCTCAAGATGTGTCTCACATCGTCACTATTTAGTTAAATAAGTTGTCCGTGAAAACTTTATTTTGTTCGATTCAGGCACTTCAAATATTTCGGAGATTTCAGTGTCCCTTTAAAGACGGGTCTTTCATACACCTCAGAGGTAACATAGAATATTGTAGTTGTTGAAACAATCAGTGCCGATATTTGTGCACTTTTGCTGTCTTCTCTCGCTCAGATAATTGTCATGAGAAATAATGAGCTGCGGGCCTTTTAATGGGTTTTGGGGTATTTAGATGACTAACTGATTTAACATTATTCCCTGCACAAGAATAAGAAAATAATTCAAATTTTTACAATATGTCCACAAAAGGTATAAATTAATAAATGCTGTTCTCACTACAACAACCCAAAGACAAAATCCGAGTCAGACAGCTGAAGTGTGTGTGTGTTTTTTAGACCAACGCGTGACCACGGGACTTTCTATTGCATCCAGTGTTTGACTGTTTGTCTATCTCGATAACGATGTCAGAGATTTTCATATGTTAAAAAGAAAAAAATATATATATACCTTTCTGGAAAGACTACTATGGTTAAATGGCATATTTTTCTGATCGTGACATTAATTGGGGGCATACATTGCCATATCTGTAATAATAATAATATTAATATTAGAATTCAGATATTTTAATACACAATTCAAGCTCTAATATAATTTGCTGCTTATGATCTAATTTTAAATGTGCAAACAAATATGACAATCAAAATCATCACTGACGCCAAATGTAGCATTTTTAATTAACAAGTTATAAAATAAAAATAGTCTAAAATGGATCAAAACATTCTCGCTAATCTGAGAAATTCATGTAAAATTACATTAACTGTGGGTAAAGCATATTTTGCTATCAAAGTTACGACTTTTGACACTCGGCAAGAGTTACAAAGTTGCCGCCAATATCCTTCCAAATGCCCCAAAATGCAAAAAATAAAAATAAACAAAACAAATTTTTTTTTATACTACCAATCTTTTCATAACATTTAGTTACTTTCATTTGTACACACCATCGTTTTGCCAATCTCAGTGATGTGATTGGCCTAAGTCATTTTGGAGCACCTTTCGGATCAGTCAAAACTGCATTTTAGAGCAGCAAATCTGGCCTTTGTAGCAACCAAAACAGTGTTTTGGAACAGCGAAAGTGGCTTTTGGAGCAGCCAAGACAGTGTTTCAGAGCAGCAAAAGTGGATTTTGGAGCAGATATTTATAAAATAAAAATATTCCTTTTAAATGCTGTACAAACGAAGGGCACTTTGTGTCGTATTGTGTTCTAATGTGACAAGTTGTGACGGACGTCGCTGCTTGTGTGTTTAGTGCTGAAACATCCCATGTTTAGTGCTGTATAGGCATTGCCAAGCAATTCCGAAAAACCACTTGCCACTGTTTTACTGGTTCCCAACGTGCCAGATTTTCGTCAAAAGTAATCAAACGTAAAACAATAAATAGCAAGCGTCCTGGCTGGTGCCTCTGTCGTGCAATCATGTTCGCATGCACGTGAGGGCAACTTCGGCACGCTTGCAGTTGCGCGTGCTTCGTCGCGCGAGCGGGGACAACGGCTGTTTGATCGAAATCGAAACCACGCCAATTCGCTCCGTTGCCAACTGATTCCCAAAATCGCATGCAAAATGTTAACTGTCGAGCATACGACAAGAAACAGTCCAGCGGCGAGTGCATGCCAGGCCAGCAAAACAAGTACAAGGTGAACACACACACAAAAAAAAAAGAACCTGAGCGCATCGATGCAAGACATTGCAAGCCAGGGTCAAAAGGTTCTCGGAGCGCTTTGTGCAACGACTGAACTCTGGACAAACAAGTGCGGTGCGGGTTCAGCGTGCAGACATTGCCTTTTTTGCTTTAGCTCACTTCTCTTTACCAACTTTCTTTCGTGGCAGATTTTTCATGTACCGGGGTCCATCTCGAAAGAAAGCCCACCGAGAGAAACCTAGGTAATCAATACTTCAACATAGCAGTCTTTGAGTTAGAGGGACTTTTGTAGTAACATATGGTTTAAACAAGAACAGGAATGTTGATGAAAACGCAGCAGTACTTAGTTTCATTTCAGAAAGTGCCATATCTGCAGCGATGTGGGGACGGCAATACCTGACGTCGCACAAACACGGTGACTGGAAGGCAGGGACCAAATACAGTCTTCCCATGGCCATTGCTTAAGTTTCAGGAGCGAGTGCTTCAGCACACAAAGTAACTCTCGCCACGCAAAAACGTGGTCTCGTTTCACAACATATCAGCATGGCTGGTACCTGCTATGCTAGTGTCGGAGCATCTGCACACACCCGCGTCTATCATTGAAAATATTTTAAAAAAGAGGCGAGAGGATACTCACGAGACGACAAGAGCGCGAAATGCGAGACAGCGGGAAAACCATGCAGAACCATGCAACACACGCATGCTCAATTACGGTACTCAGTTTAGTTTCAATTTTGAAAGGCGACCGAAATTGTTTTTTTGGCACAGGCTTGGCGCAAATTAAATTTTTTTGGCAAATGTAGCAGGATGTAGCAGGGTTAGCCCCTTGGCACAGTTTGGCACAATTGGCGCAGCACTCACATCACTGCAATGCTGCAGCCTTTCCAGTTTGGAGGGACGCCTACCTGCTTGCACCTCTGCCCACTGCAGCACGTTGCATTGGCGTTGGAAGTCGGTGAAACAGTTGTGAGCTTTAGAATTGCGTATACGAGCGAAAGCAAGCGCTGTGTGTTTGCGTTAACTTTGCGTGTTCCACACTGCGCATGTGCGGAGCCCAAAATTGCGGTCTTGGATTGGCGCAAGGCGATAAGGTGCACACACAACGTGGGGCACGCAACTTAACGCAAACGCACAGCACTTGTGTTTGCTTCTATAAGCAATACTAAAACTCTCTAGCAAGGTACAATCCCATACCCGCTGCAGCACTACGTTGGGACAGTTGAGAGTTGTTTGCGTTCGGAAATGACATTTCGTGAGCCCTGATCGCGAGCAGTTCTGCCGTGCCCGCTGAACAGAAGAGTCGGGGGACCCTCACTAGAGCGTTTCCGGTTTCCGCCGTGGGAGGGCGAGCAGCGAGCTGGAGACGCAAATACACATCAATGTTAGTTCTCTCTGGAATGCAGAGTTCTGTTCTTGAAGTGTGGTGATAGTGATGTCATTGTTGGAATTTTCTACCGTCCTCCTAATATGAATGGTACATACACGCGTGAATTCCATCAAATTGTGAGTGAGATGTTTACGCATTTCCCTAACAGTGCAATAATTATACTCGGTGACTACCTTTCCTGGCTATCTATTGTTATCAGTGATACAGAGGCGCACACCTTTCTTCAGTCATGCCTCGAGTTCCCATTATCTCAACTTGTTACTCAACCCACATGGTCATCTTTCGCTTCTGTCATCAACATTCTTGATTTAATTTTGACGAACAATCCTGACACTTGTTCCGACATAATTAATCCAGACAGGCCTTCCAATCATGACGTTATCACTAGACGCTTCGTCCTTTCGATTAAAGAAAGGACTACTATTAAGAAGAGAAGGTGTTACAGCAAAGCGAATTTGATGGCCTTAACTCTGAACGATAGCTTTTTTCCGAACATTTTTTGAGTAAATACTTGTCACGCTCACTTCAAGAGAAATGGAATTTGTTGAAAAATACTCAGGCTAATGTAATTAATAAGTTTGTTCCTGTCATATCCATAATAAGCAATAGCAGCATACCTTTTGGTTGAAAAAACAACTTCGACTGCTTAACAATGAAAAGAAACAACTGTTCAGGCGTGTTGACAAGAGCAGGCTATATAGATTAAGAAGTGTGTTCATGACTACCAATCACTTCTTAAACCCACTCGTCGGCACTTCTCCCATCATGATTTGTCATCCATGCTAGTAAATAAACCCCGTGGGTCTAAGTGCGACTCGCAACTCTAGCATCTGTAACCCTGCCCCCCCCCCCGCCCCCCCCCTCCCTCCCTCCCTCCCCCTCCATCTTATCCACTTTCCGCGGCTGAAGAGCATGCTGGACGCTAATCCCGAGTTTGATCTGATGGAAGTTAAGGTTAGTGAAAACTGTAAACGACTTAATTTTCGCGAAGACCTAATTTTTGAGCGATTTGCCCACAATTCACGAAAACTAGGTCCCGTGAACAATACCGGTAAAATGTAAACACATTGCGATCTATATTGAGCTCCCACCACGTCGCAAAAATTAGAACCCGTGAAATATTCCGAAGATTCAGCTTTGACCTAAATCGCGAAATATTTAGCCCGCGAAAAATAAGTCGTTTCAGTACTTTGCCAAGCTTGAGCAACTCGAGAGTGACTTCCAATCTCAGATTAAAGATATCAAAGAACTCAAACCATGTTTTGCACTTCTAACCAATCCTTTTATGGTCATGTGTTGAGTGGCATCTTTCCAACAATGGAAAGCTTTGTTGGCACTGTTGGAGCTTTCAAAGTGAAGCTCCAAGGAGTCAAGGGACTGAAGATGATTACACGGTCTGTGGAGACGGTTGAATTCTGGCGGCAGGTGCCAGAAGCAAGGTATCTCCAGGTCAAGCATGCGGGCCAGAAACGTTTCTCAATGTTAGGACCCACCTACTGTTCTCAACAATGAAAGCAGTGAAGTAAAAACAGTGTGTGACCGTTACGGACAAACATCTAACTGAGCTGCTCCGGTCTGCAACCCCGTCATTTGAGCCAGACTTCAAGGTGATTGCTTCATGAATGGGGAAGCGCAATGCAGAGGCACAATGAGGAATTGCAGCATGACTGGCCTTCAATGTGCTCACCAGCTTTGTTGAACGAAATAAAAAAAACTTGCTTTTTCTTGCGGTTCTAGACTGAAAAGGTTATTTTTTTCATGGCTCTTTGCCTCTTTGCATATGCCTGTATTTCAAGTTTCATATATCGCTCTAAAAAAAGTTTAGACCCCCCCCCCCACTTTTCTGATTTTCCTCTTCGATGTGGCTCTTCGAAGTTTAGTGGTCTTGCTTGCGGCTCTTAGGCCAGGTCAGCCTGGCCACCCGTCATAGATTCTGGATTCTGGAAAGTAGTCAATTCAAGTAATCATCCTGAATTAACTCTTGCCAACGCTAATGGCGTTATGATTCCCGAGTCAGAGTGTGCCGAGTTCTTAAAGATTTTTTTTCGCATCGATATTTACTTGTGAGGAAATTACTTCAGCTCCAAGTTTAAATACTTTTCTGACATTTTCATGCCTGAGATTGAAGAGGCTGGCATTTTTTCTTTACTAAATAAACTTAAAAGTTTTTCTACCTACAATCACTTTGGTTTTGTGGGTTCTTATGAAAGCGAGGAGTCGCGAGCGCAACGATATATTATATTTTACATATTTACAAAAAAAAAGGAAATCAACGTGAAGGTTGTTCGTCCGTAGGTAAGGCCGAACACTGGCTCACTCTCGTGCTATCTATATTTTTTTGCGTGCCTCTCGCGCATCCCTGCGTCCTCTTCTTCCTTGTGAGCGTAGATCCTACAGTTTCAATAACAAAATACCTAAAAATATGTCTCAAAGTGCCTGTGGGATTGTAACAGCCCTTTTTTCACAATCATTATCAACTGGTTTAATCATGCAAGACTAGCGCATAGCTAAAGTAAAACCCATCTTTAAATCCGGTAATCGCTCATCACCACTATATTATTGATGCATCTCGCTAACCCATCTGTAAGCTCCTGGAACAAGTCATACATTCTCAAGTCATGAACTACTTAGAGGACTATAACATTGTCTTCAAACACAGCATGGTTTTCGCAGGGGTTACTCGTGTGACACTAGACCTGCTGGATTTGTTCAGGACTTACACTCATCTGTAGATGCAGGTATTCAGGTTGATGCAATGTTTCTCGACTTTTCCAAAGCCTTCAACCACATTCCTCCCCCCTCTAAAACTTACCATATCCACCCTCATGTTCTCCATGGATAAAACCTCTCATCTAGACTCCAGGTGACCTCTGCTTATAATCTAACTTTTTCTTTGTTTAAGTGACGTCTGGAGTTCCCACGGGGCAGAGTGCTTGGTCCCTTACTTTTTCTTATCTATATTAACAACTTACCCAAGTGAGTTTCTTCCCGAGTTTGACTAGTATTTGCAGATGACTGTCATTTATCGTAACCCTTCTAGTAACACCGACAGCCAAGCCCTTCAGTCCTACCTTGATGCAATAAGTGTGTAGTGTTCAACCTAGCTAATGTGACTAAATCTCTACAAAACAAGGAGTATTATCTCAAATCATAATCTCATACTTTCTAAATAACAATGTAGTCAGTCATTTCTACATATAAGTACCTAGGTATTAATTCTCAGCCTAATTTAAAATGGCACTACCATATTAATTGTTCACTTGAACTCAGCCGGTGCAACCTTGAGTGGGCTCCTTCTCACTTAAGAAAACTTTCCTACATCACACTAAACTGCCCCAAAACTGAATATGCTTCTGCTATATGGGATCCTGACCAGGCCAACATCATGAAATAACATTGAATCGCTGCAAAACTGTGCTATTCATTTCATTCTTCTGATTATTTACTGTGTTCCAGTGCGACAGGATTAAAAAATTGTTCCCAGTTGCGACCCTTATCACATCGCCGGTCACTCGCTCATCTAACACTGTCCCACAATCTTTATCATCATGCTTCGCTTCACAATGATTTCTTTCAGGCACGTCACAATTCTTCAAGCCAGGATCACTCGTATAAAGTTAAGAGTATCACATGCCACTCACCTTTT
The DNA here is from genome assembly GCF_016920785.2 of Ixodes scapularis. NCBI lineage: Eukaryota > Metazoa > Arthropoda > Arachnida > Ixodida > Ixodidae > Ixodes > Ixodes scapularis. The sequence continues at coordinate 2,434,869 of NW_024609873.1, forward strand.
AATACACAATCATTCATACCGCAAACAATAATTAATTGGATTAACCTGCCAGCACACATAACGACTGAAGATGAGATAACAAAATTTTAAGAGTTCATGTGCACTGACAATAACATCTAGTTTTTTTTTTTTTTTGTTCTCTCTTGTCTACTTATCTGTACTTATATTGGGCAGGAGACCGAGCTATAGCTTTATCAAGGTTGTTGTCCCTACAGCCTAGTGTTTACCAACACAGCATTACAAAGAAACTGAACCTCACCTAGCAGAATCTGGGCCCAAGCGGTATTGGAATTGTCATCTTCAATTTCTCGGATCAAAAACGAACAATAAAATATGGTTTCTTGTTCCCACAGCTGAAGCATACTATTAGAGGTGTGACTGTTTGATCTCGTCCCCAGTATCTTGTTCAATGGTTTCTCATGATTCTGTTCATTCTGTTTTGCAGTCATACTTAAATTATTTACTTTCTGTGTTCTTATATAATCCCCCCTTCCCCTATGTAATACCCTCCCTTAGAGCACAAGGGAGATAGAAACAGCAGCACCAAATGCCAAGTCAAGATTTGGTAGAGAAGAAAAGGTTTGTTGTGGAAACTATTTTCTTTTTGTGAATTCCTAATTTTGGATTTTTGTTTCTTTGTTAACTTATGCTAGGGCCACCATGTTCATTGTTCGCTCTACCCTGTCTGTTTTCCTTTTGTTTCGTTATTTATGCAATTTTTATTGACAAGATTTCCAGATACGTAGACTCTCATTAATCCAAACTCCACAAAGCCACAAAGTTTGTTTGAATCAGACATGTACAAATTACTCAAAAAAGGTAGTTAAGTTAAGTTACTGAGTATCGACGCCAAAAGTAATTGGAGTAGAGTAGAAATTACGGATTTGTAATAGTAATTGAGTAAACTACTATCTACTGGAAAAAGTAGCGAGTTACTTTGAAGTTACTTTCGAAGTTACTTTTTTATATTTTTGTGGTAGCAAAATGAGCAGCAGTTTTGAACAATGAAAAACCCTGCGAGCCTAAAATAAATGCAGTCTATTTATGGCTTGCGTTTTCGCCAAAATAGTTCATTCGCTCGCAGAAGCGATTGATTTTCAAAGTTCTTGACAGGAGAGTTTTCCCCTTTTCCCTCTAAGGTCGTCCCCAGCCAAGCTAAATAGACGTTCCACCTACGGGCTGGATGGAACGGCAGCGTTGAATTTGAGAAACAGGCTGTGCAGGGTCGGGTAAGCGAGTGTCGGCATCTTAGGTGTCCATGACTAAACACGTGAGGTTTGCCTCGGGTAGAGTGTCTTTTATGACAAACTTTCCTCCTTTTTTTTTTTCTTCGTCAAGTTGAGATTGTTATGACTGGCCCCTCTTTATTCCGGCGTCGTTCTGAGAGTACGCTGAGCGAGTGCACCAGACCGTCAAGGGTTTAAGTCTCGCGCCACGACGATGAGATCATCCGGACGACTGCGCGTCCCGTTGTATTGCTAGTGCTACGCTACTGAAAAAAAAAATTTTTCGGTTTAACAGAAGATGAAAAGAAGTATACTTCGCCGCTGACGCCGGGTCCAACAAAATGATCTCCCAAGGGTAACTCGCAATCCTCGCCGGCGAGTACAATATTCTGATGCGCCTGACACGCCTGACAAGTAAATCGTTTTTAACAAAGAGGAGGTCTCCCAGGCATGGATGGTCGGAAGGACGCAAAGGATTAAGTGAACAAGCATCGTCGCTCGTATACAGTTGCAGATGGAAGCGGGAACGTGCTCCCATGAACGGATTATCCGTACCAGGGTTTGTGCGCGGGGGAGTCCGGCTTTGCAAAGGCGTATGCGCTGACGACAAGGCGACCATGGGAACAGGCGCCCAGCTGCGAGGTCATTCCAGTGGCGCCTCCGGTGGAACCTACCGCTTGAGTCAGAACTCACCGGATTAGGTCAATACCCGACCAAGGCTTGTTAAATTAAGCATCTCTTCCTGCGTTCGTGCGTGCCGGTGTTATATTTTGGCTGCTCGTCGCCACCTTGGCCCAAGGACGCCTTCCCGAATAAGGGGGCCCCTTGTTCGGGAATGCCACTTTATCTGCCGGCGTCTTATTCATTTCTGCGCTCAAACTTTCGTGATGGGCAAAATTAGCACTATATAATTTCGAAAGTAGTTAGTAATTTGAGTAGAAGTTACCTGAAAAAGTAGTTAAATTAAACTACTAATTACCCAAATCAAGTTGTAATTGAAAGTTACCAAGTTACTCGAAAAAGTAGTTAAACTACAGTAGTTTGAGTAGAGTAGTTGAACTACGTCCAAGTCTGGTTTGAATTATCAGAAATTGATCTCAACATGATGCAAGAAAATTATAATTTGTCATTTGAATGGCTACTTATACAAATAGATATTTGATTATCTCCCCTACATGGGCCTACTGATCATAAGAAGGTATGTCACACATGAAACTACTGTGAAATTTATGACACAAGTTTACTTATTTCTCAAAAAATATTGTTTCTTGCGGACTGTTTAGACAAAACATGACAACTCAAGACAAAACTTTGTTCATCAAGCCAAGAAGTTTTCTAATGTGGACTACTAAACAGTGGACACATGAGCAATGAAAACGGGCACCGCGAGGCAGTCTTCATAGCAGCTTGTGCGAGCGCTGGTACGTGGACATATGCCATGCCGCTACGTCACAGCGTCCGGGCAAGTTGCCATGGCGATTTCCGCACGGTGCCCGTTTTCATAGCTCGTGTGGGCCCTGATTGAGCCCCGTTGAGTGCGCTTCTCACCGAGCACCAGTGCACTGCGGAGAAGCAACACCCCTTCTCTGCAGTGCACTAGTGCTCCGAAAAAAGCGCACTCAACGGGGCCGCAAGAACAGAAAGTATGAACTACACGAAAACACCGCTCGAATTAAGCAGCTTATGAATACATTAAAAACACTGCGGGACAACCAACACTTTGAAATCTGTTTGAAGATATTAGAAGTACAAAATATCCGAGTTTGAATTATCGCGAGCCTATCGTATCTGAGGCCCGTCTTGAAAACCTTTTGAGATAAGCGACATGTATATGCATTGTGCCTATCAAAGTTCATGCCATGACAAAAAATATTTAGACTTAACTGATATTTTGAGATAGTCAAGTTCAAGTTAATCAGAAATAACTGTAATGGCTTCTCAGTCGTAGTTTCACCACTGAGAACTTCTGCCTGAACACGTCATAGCCACTGTTGGCGAAAGTGTCAGGTTGCATGGTCCGTTGACCAACAACTTTAAAGTTTGTTAACTAAGTCCTCTCTGATAAATGTCGCCTGGCCTCTGCCGTCAATAACGCCGCGGATGTGAGCATTGCTCTGATCAGTCATGGCCCGGCTCCGCAACGTTGGCAGCAGAACGCTCGAAGACCGGTACGATATTGTGCTACCTGCTGCGAAGATGTCGGCAGCTTCCTGTTGAACTCCCTGAACCAATATCAAAGCTCGCCAAGTCGGACTGCACATTGACAAAGCATGTCCTCCCATGCATTTGGGACATCTCACATGATTGTGGCAGTCCTTTGACCAATGTCCTCGTTTGGTGCAGCAAACGCATCATGTCTTGCGTCCACCTTCTTTTTTTTCTCATCCAATGGGATCATAGAAGTGCAAGCAGTGGTACAATGATTTTCTTCATAAGAAAACAAGCACATTTTGTATGCTCCACTCGTTTGCAGCACTAGCATTGCCGACGAATGAACAATTTCCCTTTATTTTATTCATTTATTTGGCCCAAGCAGGAGTGAATGTAATGTTTAGACACAACTAAAGTGCTAGAGCCTGATTGTGAGTAAGTGTTCTCATGCTTGCTGGCCTTTGCTCGGCTGCCACTGACTGTTCCCTGCTCCCAATTTCCATAGATAGAAAGTCCAAGAGTTTCGTCAGCCTCACTGTTGACGATTCAGAAGCAGTATTCAAGTATGTTCCTTTGCCAGTGGCCCTAGTGGCAGAAACTCAGAGCCGTGTCCCGCAGCTATTGAGTCGACGAAGCTCGATCACAATGTCTGTTGGAAGACTGGACAGACGAATGTCTTTTACCAGAGTGGCATACAGTATTCGCGACTCCAGCGACCTATAGGGGGCGCCACCACCAAACAAACATGGCGGCTGAGTCCAGGTCGCGTCGGCTCGGCCGGGCCGCCTGAATAGGTGGTGCGTTCAATTCAACAGATTTTCTTCTGTTTAATGCCCAATTTTTTAGGTATTTGAACTGAGACGGTTAAGTGTAGCCGGTGCAGATAAACTTGCAAAGCATAGTTTTGTTTTGCCGGTGGTTTTTTTTCTTTTCATGTCAAACTTTCGTTTAGGAGATTTCGTTCAAAACCGAAACTATGGGCTCTGGAGAGGCGGTAATGTACTAATCGGTTTTGATCATCTAAGGAAAGCGGCGATGACTACAGAATTGTTCCACAGTGAGTAACTTTTCAGATAACTCGCATGCCTCGACCATGCGACTTATCTGTCTGCGAAATCGAGCTTTTGTGCGTATCCGCGTTTAAGAAACAGCTCCAGTCGTCTGCTCGGTCAACAACACAGGCTGCAGGAAAATTACAAAAATTAAGCAAGCGCTTCTTGAGCCAAGGACCATGTTAACCCGCTGGCGCCCCACTAAGCAGCTGATACTCGTATTTCAATTCAGGTTTTAGTAGCAATCGAGAAGTCATTTCGACGAGCGGGTTGTGTATTATATTACGTACTATGTCCCACTAAGGCGATATTAGTATATTCTTGGGTTAAAATATGAGCTTAGTTGACTAGTTATTAGGTGAGCTGCTGAATAAAAGTATATCTGACAGACAGAGAGGTATTACTTAAACTTAGCCAAATGGTTCTATAGCCGGCAGCACAGAGACAAACTGAAGAGAGTCTTCATCGAACATTCACGCAGAACCTCTCTGCATTGAGCTTTGCTTCGAATCCTGAACGGAGAAAATGAGTATCTTTTGTGTCCGGTCAACCTGACCGATGTAGACGTATTTTCCTGCTGGCTTCGACGTCCTCGTAATATAAATATTGGTGGCGCGATAGGTCAAAATGCCGTGACAACATCTAACGTTGCGAGACTCGTCCCCCACCTTTTGAAAACAGATAATTTCCCTCATTCATCATTTGCAGCGAGCATGTTTTCCCGAATCAAGTGATTGCGAAATCAGCCCAACTCCTTCATTGTGGTCCAGAGGCTTTTTCGGTGAAAAGCAGCCAAGATGAATAGCCAACGCACCGATCGGCGTGGGTGGCTCAAACTTGAAGCTAATCGAGCACAATCAAGCTCAAGAAAAGCAGCTATCGAACCTTCCCATTCACTTGACTGCAACATTGATGTTCCCTCCAGTGAAATGCCCCGTCTGTCGTCCTCAGTCCACTGTTCTACATCCTTATAAAGAAACCACTTATCAGTTACCAAGTAGTCGTCACTTTGAATGTGATCCGAGACAGACAAGAAATCAAAACGTTTTTCCGCGATCCCTCCCCATCCAAGAAATCGAAAACACGCGACCGTGTGCTGTGGAGTAAACGGGCTTTCAAAGAAAACAATCTACTGAGGCTTCACCACACTAATGATCACTCAGGAAAACTTAAGAAATAATCGGACCTTCGTCAAATTACATTGCTCGCCACCGCGCCGACTACAGGTCTCCGCGAAAGCCACCACTGGAGAGACGCCAAGGGGCGCGGAGCGACCTGGACCGGCTGGTTCCCGGTTTTCCCGCTTGGTGGCGTCCGTTTTGCTGGAGTCGCGAATAGACCCCTTACATTGTAACCGCTTATAGTGCAGGACCGGGTATAACGCGGCTTTTTTAAACCACCGGTTCGCCTCCCATAGGACTCCATGTAATTACATACCGCTTAAAATGCAGGTGCACGGAGGGAAATACCGGTTATAGTGCGGTTTCTGGAACAGCCCGCCGACCGAGCCGACCGATCAGCGCAGCGAGCACGCTTCCCTGTGCGACACTAGATAACGGCGCTAGCCGCAAGCGGTACTCGCGGGGCAAGGAGGTTGCTCGAAGAAGCGTGGAGAAGCGAAGAGAGGCTTCAGTTGCCATAGCGACAGAGGACGCACACACAAGTCGTTCACGTGCGTGCGTCCCTCCGCTGCTTTGGAGACAACCTGTGGAGACAACCGCAACGACAGACCAATCGCAAGTCGAGGAAAAGTGTTCGCGCGTGTTGCATGCCGGTCACGGGCCGGCTTCTTCTATCCGCAAACATGGCGTCGGTTGTGATCGTCAACGTAGATGGCGTGGTGGAAGCTCATCGTTCCGCGTAAAAGTGCTATCCTTGACTGAATTTTCGTTGTGTGTCGCTATGATAACCCAGCAGGTACTACAGGTTTTCCCGCTCATTTTAATCCAAGCGACGACCAATTTAATCCCGGGGTCAGTCAATTTAATCCAAGCGCCATACAATTTAATCCAAGCGCCACACAATTTAATCCCGGGGTCAGTCAATTTAATCCAGAATATATATATATGCACTTATTGTGTTCAGTGGTCGTGTTTCGCTTACACATTTGGTAACTTAGAACAATTGTTTATACAATTAGAATTTTGGGGGGGCAATTGAGAATTTGATCACTAATGTGATTACTTTGAGTTACTAGTCCCACTATTGACGAGGCTTAACTGATATGTTGGTTTACTCTTTTTAGAGCGCAGCTCTTAGGCACCCGTTTCCAGCTTAAGCGGCGTCGCCGTCGGCGTAACCACGCGGTGAATGATGGGTAAATTTCCCCGCTAAATTTAGCGGAAAAATATCCCCGCTAAATCTAGCGGAAAACTTTCCCTGCTAAATCTATAGAAATGTTTTCCCAGCTAGATTTAACGGAATATTTGCCCCGCAGAGTCTAGTGGAAAAATTTTCCGCTAAGTCTAGCAGAAAATTTTCCCCGCTAAATCTAGTGTAAAATTCTTCGTGCTTAATTTAGCGGAAAATTTTTTCCCCGCTAAAACTAGCGGAAAGTTTTCAGAGCTAGATTTAGCGAAAAATTTGCCCCGCAAGACCTAGCGGAAAAGTTTCCCCGCTAAATCTAGTGGAAAAATTTCCCCGCTAAATCTAGCGGAACAATTTACCAGCTAGATTTAGCGGAAAATTTTCCCCACTAAGCTTTGCGGAAAATTTTCCCCGCTAAATTTAGTGTAAAATTTTTCCCACTAAATTGAGCGGAAAATTTTTTCTCGCTAAATCTCGCGTAAAGCTTTCCCCGCTAAATCTAGGGGAAAATGTTCCCAGCTAGATTTAGCGAAAAATTTGCCCCGCAATGTCTAGCGGAAAAGCTTCCCCGCTAAATCTAGTGGAAAAGTTTTCCCGCTAAATCTGGCGGAAAATTTTCCCGCTAAATTTAGCGGAAAAATTTCCCAGCTAGATTTAGCGGAAAATGTTTCCCGCCATCTAGCGGAAAAGTCTCCCCGCTTAACCTAGTGAAAAATTTTTCCCGCTAAATCTAGCGGAACAATTTACCAGCTAGATTTAGCGGAAAATTTACCCCGCTAAGTCTTGCGGAAAATTTTCCCCGCTAATACTAGTGTAAAATTTCTCCCACTAAATTTAGTGGAAAATTGTTTGCCGCTAAATCTAGCGTAAAGGTTTCCCCGCTAAATCTAGCGGAAAAATTTTCCAGCTAGATGTAGCGGAAAATTTGCCCCGCTAAGTCTTGCGGAAAAGTTTCCCCACTTAATCTAGTGGAAATTTTTCCCGCTAAATCTGGCGGAGAATTTTCCCTGCTAAGTCTAGCGTAAAAGTTTCCCCGCTAAATCTAGCGGAAAATTTCCCCAGCTAGATTTAGCGAAAAATTTGCCCCGCAAAGTCTAGCGGAAAAGCTTCCCCGCTAAATCTAGTGGAAAATTTTTCCCGCTAAATCTGGAGGAAAATTTTCCCCGCTAAATCTGGCGGAAAATTTTCCCCGCTAAATTTAGCGGAAAAATTTCCCAGCTAGATTTAGCGGAAAATTTTTCCCGCCGTCTAGCGGAAAAGTCTCCCCGCTTAATCTAGTGGAAAATTTTTCCCGCTAAATCTAGCGGAATATTTTCCCCGCTAAATCTAGCGGAACAATTTACCAGCTAGATTTAGCGGAAAATTTTCACCGCTAAGTCTTGCGGAAAATTTTCTCCGCTAATACTAGTGTAAAATTTTTCCCACTAAATTTAGTGGAAAATTGTTTCCCGCTAAATCTAGCGTAAAGGTTTCCCCGCTAAATCTAGCGGAAAAATTTTCCAGCTAGATGTAGCGGAAAATTTGCCCCGCTAAGTCTTGCAGAAAAGTTTCCCCGCTTAATCTAGTGGAAAATTTTTCCCGCTAAATCTGGCGGAATATTTTCCCCGCTATATCTAGCGTAAAATTTTCCCCGCTAAATCTAGCGGAAAATTTCCCCAGCTAGATTTAGCGGAAAATTTGCCCCGCCAAGTCTAGCTGAAACGTTTCCCCCCTTAATCTAGTGGAAAATTTTCCCGCTAAATCTAGCAGAAAATTTTCCCCGCTAAGTCTAGCGGAAAAATTTTTCCCCCTAAATCTAGCTGAAAGTTTTCCGCGCTAAATCTAGCGGAAACTTTTCCCAGCTAGATTTAGCGAAAAATTTGCCCCGCAATGTCTAACGGAAAAGCTTCCCCGCTAAATCTAGCGGAAAATTTTCCCCGCTAAATCTAACGTAACGTTTTCCCCTCTAAATCTAGCGGAAAATTTCCCCAGCTAGATTTAGCGGAAAATTTGCCCCGCCAAGTCTAGCGGAAAAGTTTCCCCGCTTAATCTAGTGGAAAACTTTTCCCGCTAAATCTAGCGGAAAATTTTCCCCGCTAAATCTAGCGGAAAATTGTTTCCCGCTAAATCTAGCGTAAATTTTTCCCCGCTAAATCTAGCGGAAAATTTCCCCAGCTAGATTGAGCGGAAAATTTGCCCCGCCAAGTCTAGCGGAACATTTTCCCCGCTTAATCTAGTGGAACATTTTCCCCGCTAAATGTAGCAGAAAATTTTCCCCGCTAACTTTAGCGGGAACTTTTTCCCGCTAAATCTACCAGAAAAGTTTCCCTCGCTAAGTTTGGAAAAACTTTCCCCGCTAAATCTAGCGGAAATTTTCCCTGCTAAATTTAGCGGAAAATTTTCCCCACTAAATCTAGCTTAAAATTTTTATTATAATGCAATTAAATGCAAAGGTGCAAGCAAGCTGGACAAGAATGACGAAAATATTCCTCTAGATTTAGTGGAAAAACATATGCCATTTTTCCCCACTAAATCTAGAGGAATATTTTCCCCGCTAAATTTAGCGGAAAAATTGTGGGGTTCAGGAAAGACGTCCGTCGATGCAGTATAACAAACTGATCTTTATAACCGCAATACACCCTTTCCGGAATTCAGTGCCATCTGGTGACTCAAATGGCAGTTTAACTTTTACCGTACTGATGGCGGCGATGAACCTGTGGTCTGCAGTACTGTATGGGGCACCGTCACTTTCGCAAGACAACGGTAAATGAGAATGCACGAGTCACTGACCATTTCTTCTTAAATCTCTCTTGAGTGTCGATGGCGAAAAAGATGCAACCAGTCAAAACGAAGTGCCAGCTCACATAGACGCCTTGATAAAATTCTATACATCAAGGGGCTTTGAAGCGGAGTGTGTGCTACTAACAGATTGACTGGGTTTGAATTAGAAATGAACGCTCACGCAGCTCTTGCATCCGATTCCTGCTTCATGTCGCGCTAACATGTAGAATGTATAGGCATCGAATCATCTGCTTAGGAGCATCTTCAACTTCTCTTTCATCACTAAACAGAAGGCCGCCATTAGTATAGCACATATGCCATTTTTCAGATGATGATAGTGACCAAAGTTGCCAGTCGGGATACCGAAAAGGGTCTATAAAAGTGAAAAAGATCATCAAAAGGGGGCTCCGCTGAGACCGCCCTGCTGCACCGTCGAACGCTGCTAGTCTCGTGCTGTTCTGCTCGAGCCCGCAGCTCGGTCCCGTCGGTGCTGCTCGTGCCGCACGCTTAAAACGTCAATAGGGAGTTTTTGTAGGCCGCGTTTCCCCCTCCGCTAAGCCCTCCACAACGGAAAAGCCGTTACTGCGCCTGCGCGCCAATGGCATTGACTGTAGAGTTCCGGCTAGCGTAGCTGGTTGCGGAGAGCATTGCGGGACAGCAGAAACGATCTACGAAAATTCCCTATTAGCTCCCGACGTTGCGTGAGCCACCACAATAAGTGTCGCGCTTTGGCACTACAAATTTTCTCCGCTAAATCTAGCGTGAAATTTTCCGCTAAATTCAGCGCAAAATTTTCTCCCCTAAAGACAGCAAAAAGAATTCCCCGCTAAATTTAGCGGGAAATATTCCCCGCTAGACTTAGTGGAAAATTTTCCCCTTTAGATCTAGCGAAAAAATTTCCCCGCCAAGTTTGGCGGAAAATTTCTCCTAAATGGAAGGCGAGCAGGAGAGGAAGAAAAGGCAAAGCTTCCTCTCCACACCTTCCCCTCCTCCTCCTCAAGAGCTGCGCTCTAATGCGGCGTTACAAGGAGTTGTAAACGGCTTTCTTTTTTTGTTACCTCGAGTTATTGCGGCGCCCTCGAATATATTGAAGTTAAATGGACGTTTTGTTTCATCTTTTTTGTTACTAGACAATTAGGAAGGCGAGCAGGAGAGGAAGAAAAGGCAAAGCTTCCTCTCCGCACCTTCCCCTCCTCCTCCTCAAGAGCTGCGCTCTAATGCGGCGTTACAAGGAGTTGTAAACGGCTTTCTTTTTTTGTTACCTCGAGTTATTGCGGCGCCCTCGAATATATTGAAGTTAAATGGACGTTTTGTTTCATCTTTTTTATTACTAGACAATTACAAGACAACTAGGTACAATTCAGATGATACAAGTACTATTGCAATTTATAATAACTTTTTTTATAACTTTGCGCTAATATTGACGGACTGATATTATTTCAAGTTTAGTGTAGGTATGGCTTCCACTTCTAATCATTTCGACCTATTAATAACACAATCTGCATGATACAAGTTCAACAAGCATTATGAAGTACTCTGTCAAATGCTTTGACGAATTATTGGTAAAAATATGACTTGGTAGAAGCTCATTTGACATTCTGCTTACTTTTTGGTTATATAGCTATATTAATGCGAAGAAATGTAGAGCAGCAAACATTTTCATTACTCAGTCGATTAGTTTGATTTATTATTGACAAATGCGACGTCATATAACTTCAGCTAAGACATTGATTACTTCTTCCATTACTCCGTGTTCTTAATTCCACAATTGACATTAAATTAGCCCAGTTAACTTAGTGGTAATTTTTTATCTTTACACGATATATTAGTCACAAAACTGAGTTAATATGTTTTATGACATGGTGATTAATTTGAGTTACTAGTGGGTCACTAGTAACTCAAACTAATCACCATGACTTTTTTTTAATCTAATTAACATATTCCTCACTCTTTATGACTGAGTTTTTATATCAACAAGCGATTTATTCTCAGCTCGGACACCATCATGATCACTCTTTTCATTACTTTCACTTACTATTCACCGAATGAAGTTTTATTCGGCCTAATTGACATCATGACAACCCTTGTGATTACTTTGAGCAAAAATAAACTGATTCTTATGAGCCCAAGTCAAATCATAATTACTCTTTCAGACTTTGATTTGGCCAAACTAACATCTTGATGACATTTGATTATTTCCAGCGAATCAAACAACTGATTTGTTTCGAGTTCAACCGACGTTTTGATCAGTATTTTGATTACTCGAGTACTATGAACTCATTAGACTTTATGTCAGCCTAAATGACATCTTGCAGATTCCCTTGATTACTTTGAGTTATTATATAACTAATTGATAAGCCATGAGCTCAATTCACATTATTATTACTATTTGACTTTAGTTACATTTATTTTTCACAAATGAACTTAAATTCGGTCAAATTGACATTTTTATGACTCCTCATTACTTTGAGCTAATCTTGAACCAATTGATTTATTATGAGCCCAAGTGACATTATGATTACTCTTTTGATTACTTTTAGTTACTTTTGACCAAATAGACATTAATTTGCCCTAATGACATTTTGGCGACTTTTTATTAGTTCAAGCCATTACAAGACCAACTCATCTAATATGACCCAAATTACCATTCATATTACTCTGTTGATTACTTCGAGTTACTAATGACCCAGTGGACTTTCATTTGGTTTAATTTACATTGTGATGAACATTTTGGTTACTTTAAGCTAATATTTAGCAAAATAGCTTATTATGAGCTCAACTGACGTGATGACTACTCTCGCTTAATTTGTTTTACTATTGGCCTAATTCACACTTTAGTGAATCTGTTGATAATTTCGAAATACTAGTGCCAATTGATCTACTATAAGCTCTAATCAGATTAATATTAATCTTAATTACTTCAAGTTACTTTTGAGTCAATGGACTTGAATTCAGCCCAATGGACATTGTGATTACTCATTTGATTACCATGATCTAATATTCAAATAATTGAATTATTATAGAATGTTCATTGATATTATGTATATTTTTCGATTACTTTGAGTTACTATTAATTCAAACTTATATTGAGCCTAACTAGTATTTTGGCGACTCCTTTGTTTACATCATGCAATTACAACAACAATTCATCGGTTGTGAGCTCAATTCAAATTATTATTACTATTTTGATTACTTCGGGTTAATTTTGATCCAGATGACTCTAATTCAGCCTCACTAATATTACAATGATTGTTTTGATTATTTCGTGCTAATATTTTACAAAATTATTTATTATTTTCTCAATTGACACTACGATGACTTTTTTACTACTTTGAGTTACAATTGACCAAATGGACTTTAATGCGCGCCTAATAGACATTTTGGCTACTTTTTATTACTTCGTGTTATTATACCTCCAATTTAAGTATGATAAACTCAGTTGACACTCTTATTATTTTTTTTTATTACTTCAAGTTATTTTTGAGCCAACAAACTTTAATTCAATCTTACTGGCATGTTGATGTCTCTTTTGTTACTTTGATTTAATATTCAACAAATTGAATTTTTATTATGACTATTGACATTATGATTACTCTTTTGATTACTTTTAGTTACTATTAATTCAGTCCACTTTATTTTTGGCCCAACTGAAATTTTGGTCAATTTATCTTTTACTGCGTGTTATTATACTCCAAAATTTCGTTTGTGATCTCTATCCGCATTATTATTACTCTTTGGATTACTTCGAGTAACTTCTATTCCGGAGGACTTTAATTCGACGTAATTGACATTTCGGCTACTCTTTTGATTACTTTGTGTTATTTTACACCAAGTGATCGATAATGAACTCAGTTGATATTATTATTACTCTTGTTATTACTCCAAGTTATATTTGATCCAATGAACTTTAATTCAGCGTAATTGATATTGTGATGACTCTATGATTACTTTGATCGAATATTCCATCCAATAAAAAATATATGATGTTTATTGACATTATAATTACTCGCTTTATTACTTTAAGCTACTATTAATCGAATCGACTTTATATTCAACCAATTGGTCTTTTAAGAGCTCGGTTTACATTGTACATTGTTATTACTCTTTTGTCCCAACTAATTTTAATGCGGTTTAATTGAAATTGTGATGATGCTTGGTTATTTTTCGCTAATTTCCAACCAATCGATTTATTGTGAGTATAATTGACATCACGATTAATCTTTTTTATTCACTATTGACCCAATGAACTTTAAATCCGCCCAATTGACATATTGGTACTAATTTTGAATACTTGGTGTTATTGCGCCACCAGTTTATATATCATGAGCTCAATTTTAATTGCTATTACTCTTGAATACTTCCAGCTACTACTGGCCCAACGAACATTAATACGGCTTAATTGACAATTTGATGACTCTTAATTACGTTGAGCTAATATCGAACCCACTGCGTTCTTATGAGCTAAATTTGCATTATGATTATTACCCTTTTGATTGGTCTGAGCTGCTACTGACCCACTAGACTTGTCTGCCGAAATGACAGTTTGGTGACTATTTTGATTACTTTGGCTCATTATACAGCCAATCTAATAATTATTGGCTAAATTGATAATTTGATTACATTTTGATTACTGCTAGTCATTTTGAGCTACTTTATACTTCACTTCAACTACCGCGGACATCAGAGAGTGGCGTCGGACGAGAAGTCTTTCTAGTGAGCTTTTCTCCTCGTCCGACGGCTCCCTTTGGTGTCTGCGATACCTCCGAGGCAAGCGATCTTTGATTCCGTTATTAATAAGAAAATCAGCCAAGCATGACTGCTATGCTTGGTTTTTAGGATACTTAGAGCTCATAGATTAAGTTATGACCATAAATGAACTAACGCAGAAAGTGTTCCAGTGCCCCTTTTAGCTTATGTGGAACATGCTTATGACATTGATGTGGACTGGAATAATAGAAAAGCTTAAGACCTCAACGCAGTTTCAGCATAACGCAGCGAAGGAAGTGCATATCACAAGTCATTATAATTTTGCTCATAATGGGTAAGTTGAATATTATTTAAATTGTTAAAGCTTTTATAAGCTATGACATATTTTATTAACTTTGTGTGGACTAAAGGCAAGTATATTATTTCCGTACTTTTTGTGCCCAATTCCTTAAAAAAAAAGTTGCGGCGTTCATTTCTTGTTTTTTGTTTTGTTTTGCGAATCGAGGTAAACTATAAAACCGCATGCAAGATTATTTTTTCAAGTTACGGGCGACCACCCGAGAATGCGACAGGGTTTTTGTGAAGGAGGTCCTGTGAGAATATCAAAACGGCGGCCTTCTTTCGGTCAGTTCCATATCTTATTGAGGAAATCGAAGGTTATACATTTCTCTGGAAATGGTATACAGTCCCGAGTTTTTTCGCAATACTCTTTCTCGAATCTGGGATGTTTACTATTTAATTAATTATTGTTAAAACATTGTCAATGACTTAATTTTTTAGCATTTGTAGTCTCAGTTTGTATGCCTTTGTGTCGCATCACCACATGCTTTTTTTTTTTTAAATATCGCAACAGGAAGTTTAAGGGGGGAATATTTTCTTGGGAAAGGAAAGTAGAACGGCACATCTACGAACGAACAGTTTTTTTGTATTGATTTCTAACATATATATAAAGCACACTTCAAGTTGTTCAGTGAATGCCATCTCTCACTACACTGCTTGACAAAAGGGCACACAGTATCTTCACTCACATACATCTAAAAAGACACGGCGTGACAATGCTGCGGTCTTCTACATGTCTGCTCCATCCAGCGCTGGAGCGACAAATTCAAAGCTGTGGCGATCGTAGGCCCTGCAGTCGGCTTGGTGAATTTTTTGCATCGCATCTTGAGTGGCAGATTGAAGTAGGCGCCAACGATGTTCCTTGACTGTGATGTCGTCGGGCCGTGTGAAAATATCTTCGCTCCGCTCCCGCATGTAGGCCTTGACCCCGAGCTTGAATTTAGAAAATACCTCTTCTATAGGATTAAAAAAGGGGCTGTAGGGAGGCAAGTACATTACAGTGTGCAGGTCAGACACTGCGGCATCTTTTGCCCTCCTGTGAGCTGGGGCATTGTCCATAATAATAACCGCCTCGCAGTCTGGCTCAGCGGCTGTGATAGCACGCGACACATCCTCTAGAAACTCATTAAATGTGAGCCAGGATACTCGATCTACCGTCTTCCACAGAAGCAAACCCTCGGCCGACATGCAGGCGATAATGTTAATATTCGGCCCTCTTGAGGCTGTTGTTTTTTGTACGGCCTCCGTACCACGCTTAGACCGTCCAAACTTGCGGGAACACCAAATGTTGAAGTTGGTTTCATCCACGTAAAACCTCAAAGTTTGGGGGCCGTCTTTTTCAAGCCAAGTGGCGAAGACCTTCCGTTTTTCTTTGACGTCTGCTCTGTTGCGGTCGGCCGGCTGCAAGGAAACTTGCTTCAGGCTGTATCCATGTCCGTCCAAAAGGCGGTCGATTGAAGACGTACTAATCGCCAGCCCGGGCCGTTGTCGTTGAAGCTCACTTCTGAGTTGTTTCAGGGTGTAGGTTGGATGGTCGTCCACCAATTTCGTCAAAGAGGTCAGAACGTCAACATTAAATGTTGATTTTGACCCTCCCCGGGCCTTCGGGAGATCCCTGTCTGTTCGCACGATAGATCTGGCGGTTTTGATGTTGATTCCGAGTGTTCGTGCGAGAGACGGCAGATCGCCACCGCGTCTTGAGCAATCAAGAAGCCTCGCTCGGTCTTGGGCAGAAACCATGGCATACTTTATGCGAACGTCATTGTGGCCTTTGTTGGGCGTACCACGTCGGCGACCAGACGAATCATTCATTTTCGAAGATTATTTCCACAATAAACACAGACGCAGAGGCTTCAATGTGGTCGTGGTGCGGCGATACCTTTGACGAACCGCGTCGTCTGCTAACAGCTTCTGATATCCCGCGCGCAGGAAAACCAGAAACTTCAAGTGGGGAAACGAGAGACATTGTCACTAAAATGTGCAGAAAGTGAGTGTTAATCTTATTGCCTTAAGAAATTATTTAATATCATTTTCCTAAATACTAAGCAATGGTTAAGAAAATATTGTAATAGTTTTGTCTTCCCATTTGAAGCTTCGGGTTTTCTAGCGCGCGGGATATCCGAGGCTGTTAGCAGACGACGTGCTTCGGCAAACGTATCGCCACACCCCAGCAGCTTTGAATCCTCTGAAGTTGTCAACACAGTTATCAGTATAACAGTCAGACCGAATTAAAGTCCATCGTGTCAAAAGTACCTCGAAGTAATAAAAATAGCAATAGTAATTAGATATGAGCTCGTGATAGATTAATTGGTTGTATATTTATTCGAAGTAATCAAACGTCACAAACATGAAGAGCCTGAAATAACCAGGCCCGATCTAAAATTGGCCGTCAAAATCAACGCTCCTGCACGTAGAAACAAACTTTCTGTCAAACTTGTATTGTACAGGTTGGTTTTATCTTGCAAAATTGCAAGGCGTAGCTTCCTTTCTTTAAAAAATGGGGCCAAAAAATTTTCCAGTGTCAACGCCGGACGGCAACACAGATGACCGAGTCGAGTGGCGGGCGCGTTTGGCATCCGTATTGATAAGTGGCGTCGTGAGCAGCGTCGGAGTAGCCGACCAGCGAAAGAAAGCAGACGACACGCAGATGAAATCCGTTGGCAGGAAAGGCACCGTCGTTTCGCAAACGCGTTCTTTTTTTTTTCTTTTCAAGTTTCGTTTTAATTGTTTGCATTTGTTTTTAAAGCAAACATACAAA
This sequence comes from Ixodes scapularis, assembly GCF_016920785.2. Lineage (NCBI taxonomy): Eukaryota > Metazoa > Arthropoda > Arachnida > Ixodida > Ixodidae > Ixodes > Ixodes scapularis. The sequence continues at coordinate 2,452,169 of NW_024609873.1, forward strand.
ACAAAAATATTATGTTCTTTTTAACAGCCCATGGACGTCGCGAGCAGTCTCGATAAGGAGGTAGTGCCATTTATCAACACGCCAGGACAAAATAATGTAGGTGTGCTGTACTGTACGTGTTGCGTACCAAATACTTTAGGTGTTGCGTACGAATGCGAATAAATTGCTGGAGCACGTTTGGGGGGGGGGGGGGGTGGGGGGGGGGGGGGGGGGCTTCCGACGTATTAGAGTTATAAACAGGACTACTACGTCACATGGAAGAAGAATACTGGGCCGGTCATCTCGTTTCATTTCCTCCTCACTGGGTTTTTAAAATTATTTGTTAGCCCGGGGGGTCATGCTGTACTCTGGAGTTGTAGTCCAGGCTGCCAGAAAAGTATCGGACGTGGCCGGCCCTACTCGTACCCCTCGCCATGTCTAGACAAGTCCTTACGGCCGCTGGAGGTCCGTGGCTCAACGGGGGCTCTAACGAAGATTAAAGGGATACTACAACGAAATTTCGGCGATCATTTTTTTGGTCTATATGCGTTCAAAAGAGCAGTATCACATGGAACATACCAATATCTTGTTAAAAAAGTCTCCAAAAAGAATTTTAAAACGAATAAACGATTAGCAAAGATCACCTGGTGGATGTCGCTAACGCCTCGTTTGTAATGCTCGTCTAGGAACCTTGACAGCTAGTGACGGAGGCTGTCTCGTCTCCGGCCACGACGAGAGAAGGGGGGAAGGACGAACTCCCCTTTTCAGGAGAATCCCTTTTGTGTGTCGCAGAAGTCGCTATTGTCCCCCTAGAAGATTATAGAAGATTAACCCGTCACTCAAAATTCGTACAAAAGCAGCCGCTTCGGTGGCTGGAACGACTAGGGCATCCTCTCGACGTCAGCCTCGCCGTAGCTTTGCTCGTCTTGAGACGACCTACGTCACGATTGTGTTGGATGTCACGTGCTCTAAGCTGGGCCTTCTCCGAGCGCTTGCCAGAGTGGGCCGTTTATAACGAAAAATACAGCCACCAGGATCAAAATGCAAACGTGCGATTGTCATTTACGGATATTGTGGATCATATTCAGCCTATTTTTGAACACGACGGGAATATTTCAAATTCCGTTGAAGTATCCCTTTAATGGGTGCATTGCAAGCGAGCGCTGAGTTTAGTTTTATGGAGTGCTGAGATGCTCTACTTCATCAACAGGGCAATCGAAATCGACACAATCACAATGGCACTCCTCTGGATGGCCAAAGAGGTCCCAAAATGCAATGTGCGCAGTATTGCATGCAAGAATTTTAAGAGGTTGTCTCTCGAGTCAATAGTAAATCAACATGTTTAACAGTAGTCATAATGCCAGTTCGGCTCACAATAAGCCAGTAGCTTGAATATTAGCGCAAAGTAATCAATAGTCATCACAAGGTCCGTTAGGTCGAATTAAAGTTCAATGGGACAAACAAAACTCGAGGCAATCAATAGAGTAGTAATAGTGTGGGTCTTGCTCATAAAAACAATTGGTTTAATATATACCACATCAAAGTAACCAGAAGACCCCCGAATAGTGAAATAGGCCAAATTAAAGTCCTTTCGGCCATAGTGACTAAAAGTAGTAAAGAGTAAGCACAATGTCAATTAGGCAACTAATAAATCGATTCCTTGAAGACAACGTTCGAGTAACCAACCGTTATCACAAAGCCATTAGGCCGAATCAAGTCCATTGGGTCAAAAGTAACCCAAGGTAATAAAAATAGTAATTTGAATGTTATTTTAGCTCATATTAAATTCATTTGTGTTTCAATAATTCGAAGTAACCCAAAGTGTAACCAAAATATTAATTAGGCCAAATTAATTTCGACTACGGTCAATAGTAAGTCGAAGTAATTCAAAAAGTAATCATAATGTCAATTCAGCTTTTAATAAATTACATTGTTGAATATTAACTCAAACTAATTAAAATAGTAATCCCAATATCAATGAGGCCGAGTTAAAGTTCTCTTCGTCTAAAGTGACTCCAAATAATCAAGAGTAATAATAATGTGAATTGAGCTTACAAGCGATATATTTGTGATCAAAAGAGTATTCAGAATCTCAACAAACATCATAAATTTTCAATTGGTTGAATATTAACCCAGAGTAATCACAAGAGTCATCGCAATGTCAATTAGACTGAATTAAAGTCCATCGGATCAAAGATAATTCGACGTAATTAAAAGAGTAATATTAATCTCAATAGATATCATAATATATTAATTGGTAATATTATCACTCGAAGTAAAAGGGGTGCACCAAAATGTCGATTAGGTCGAATAAAGTCAATGTAGTAAATAGTAAAACCAATTAATAAAAACGTAATAATAGAGTCAATTGAGCACATAATAAACCAGTTTATTAGAATAATAGCTCAAAGTAAACAAAAGATTGATCACAAAGTCAACTAAACCAACTTAAAGCACATTGGGTCAACAGTAACTCGGAGTGATCAAAAGAGTAATTTGAAGGTTAATTTGGCTCATAATAGATTAATTTGCGGTATACTAAATTGAAGTAATCCAATGAGTAACTGAATGTCAATTAAGCCGAATTAAAGTCTACTGGGTCAATAGTAACTCAAAGTAATAAAAAAGTAATCAGAATGTCACTTAGCTCATAATAAATTACATCTTTGAATATTAACTCGAACTAATAGACCGATCTCACCAGGCACGAGCCCTTGCATGCATGACCGTCTGCCTCCTGTGAACTAAAGTTATGGCAGCGTCACGCATGCGCTGAATGCCCAGTTAGATCGATGGAGTCATCAAAATGTAAATTTGGCCGAATTTGTGAAAAGTAAATGTAGCTAAAGTTAAAGAGTAATAATAATGGGAAGTGAGCTCATAGTATATGAGTTAGTTATATAATAACTCAAAGTAATGATTGGAATCTGCAACATGTCATTTAGGCTGATATAAAGTCTAGTGAGCCAATAGTACTCAAAGTAATAAAAATACTGATCAAAACGTTGGTTGAACTCAAAACGAATCAGTTGTTTGATTAGATGAAAATAATTAACGTCATCAATATGTTAGTTTGGACAAATCAAAGTCCAAAAAAGTCATTATGATTTGACTTGTGCTCATAACAAATCAGTTAGTTTATTATTTGCCCAAAGTAATCACAAGGGTGGCCACGATGTGAATTAGGCCGAATAAAACTGCATTCGGAGAATAGTAAGTCAAAGTAATCAAAAGAGTGATCATGTTGGTGTCCGAGCTGAGAATAAATCGCTTTTTGTATAAAAACTCGAAGTAATAAAGAGTGAGGAATATTTTAATTCGATTAAAATAAAGTCAAACGGGTCACTAACTCAAAGTAATCACCATGTCAATAAATTGATATTAACTCAGTTTTGTGACTAATATATCGGGTAAAGATAAAAATTTACCACTAAGTTAACTGGGCTAATTTAATGTCAATTGTGGGATTAAGAAAACGGAGTAATGAAAGGAGTAATCAAAGTCTTAGCAAAAGTTATATGGCGTCTCATTTTTCAATAATAAATCAAACTAATCGACTGAGTAATGAAAATGTTTGCTACTCTACATTTATTCGCGTCAATATACTACATAACCAAAAAATAAGCAGAATGTCAAATGAGCTTCTACCAAATTATATTTTTCACAATAATTCGTCAAGGCAATTGAGAGAGTACTTAATAATGCTTGTTGAACGTTTATCATGCAGATTGTGTTATTAATAGGTCGAAATGATTAGAAGTGGAAGCCATACCTACACTAAACTTGAAATAATATCAGTGCGTCAATATTAGCGCGAAGTTATGAAAAAAGTTATCATATATTGCAATTGTACTTGCATCATCTGAATTGTATCATTGATAAGTCGACTAATAAGAAACGTGAAACAAAACGTCCATTAACCTAAATATATTCGAGTGCGCCGCAATAACTCGAGGTAACAAAAAAAAGTGAAAGCCGTTTACAACTCCCTGTAATGCCGAATCAGAGCGCAGCTCCTGAGGAGGAGCAGGAGGGGAAGGTGCGGAGTGGGGGCGTTGCCTTTCCTCCTCTCCTGCTCGCCGCCCATTTAGGGGAAAATTTTCTGCTAAATTTGGCGGGGAAATTTTTTTGCTAGATAAAGCGGGGAAATTTTTCCGCTAGCGGGGAAATTTTTCGCTAAATCTAGCAGGAAATTTTTCGGCTGCGGAGAAGCTTTTCCGCTAGATTTAGCGGGGAAGCTTTTCCGCTAGACTTTGCGGCGCAAATTTTCCGATAAATCTAGCTGGGAAAATTTTCTGCTAGATTTAGCGGGGGAAATATTCCACTAAATGTAGCGGGGAATATTTTCCGCTTGATAGAGCGGGGAAAATTTTTCCGCTAAATTTAGCGGGGAAAATGTTCCGCAAGATTTAGCAGAAAAAATTTTCCGCTAAATTTAGCGGGAAAAATTTTCCGCTAGATTTAGCGGGAAAGCTTTTCCGCTAGACTTCGCGAGGCAAATTTTCCGATAAATCTAGCTGGGAATATTTTCCGCTAGATTTAGCGGGGAAAATTTTCCGCTGAATATGGCGGGGAAAATTTTCCGCTAGATTTAACAGGAAAAATTTTCCGCTAGACTTAGTGGGACAAACTTTCCGCTAAATCCAGCTGGGAAGATTTTCCGCTAAATTTAGCGGGGGAAATTTTCCGCTTAATATAGCGGCAAAAATTTTCCGCTAGATTTAGCGGGGAAAATTTTCCGCTAAATTTAGCGGGGAAAATGTTCCACTAGATTTAGCAGTCAAAATTTTCCGCTAGATTTAGCGGGGAAATTTTTCCGCTAGATTTAGCGGGGAAGCTTTTCCGCTCGACTTTGCGGGGCAAATTTTCCAATAAATCTACCTGGGAAAATTTTCCGCTAGATTCAGCGGGGAAAATTTTCCGCTAAATATAGCGGGGAAAATTTTCCGCTAGATTTAGCGGGGAAATTTTCCGCTAAATCTAGCGGGGGAATTTGCCCATCATGCACCGCGTGATTACGCCGACGCCGACGCCGCTTAAGCCGGAAACAGGTGCCTAAGAGCTGCGCTGTAAAGAGTAACCAACATATCAGTTAAGCCTCGTCAATAGTGGGACTAGTAACTCAAAGTAACCACATTAGTGATCAAATTCTCAATTCCCCCCCAAAAATTCAAATTGTATAAACAATTATTATAAGTTACCAAATGTGTAAGCAAAACACGACCACTGAACACAATAAGTGCATATATATATTGTGGATTAAATTGACTGACCCCGGGATTAAATTGTGTGGTGCTTGGATTAAATTGTATGGCGCTTGGATTAAATTGACTGACCCCGGGATTAAATTGGTCGTCGCTTGGATTTAAATGAGCGGGAAAACCTGTAGAAGGGAAGATCCACCTACTCGTGTGGCGATGTCGTGGCGGCACTCTCAAGACTGCAGAAACGCCCGTGTTGTCGTGTTTGTTTACTTCGACTACAGTGGTGCTTTCCAAGCATTTGTGTTTCAAACATTGCCCGGATTTCTTTTTTGGAGCATTTCATGCCTGTGTTAAAGTTGAAGGTATTACTGGCACATACCGTATAAAGGATGCGAATTTTCACGCGCTTTCATCACCGGAGAAAAGTGACTAGGGTTAGCAATCCTGAACGCTCGCAACGTCCGTCCGCAACCCGCGACGCCAATAAAGGCTGCGCCAGGCAAAAGTCGCTCATTTCTTTCAAAATGTGTGACACACTTGAGAGAGAAGTGTACTAGTCTGGTGAAATAAAGACTTTCCTCAAACTGAGCTTTATTTTTTATCTAACATAAAATAAATTCTTTTCACAAGTGTAAGTTGTCTCATGGCATGTATTTTGGCCTGAAAAATTGATGTTTTGGTTGTAACGCGGTACCGCTTATAGTGCGGATTTTCGCGACTCCCGCGACATACGTTATATGCAGCCTACATTGTACGTCGCACTCGAAATGCCCGGGGACCGTAAGCTGCGAATGTTGGTCTGGATGTGATCATAGACATTCCGTGGTCCCTGAAAATCTTGCTCCGACTTGACCATTGGTATGCCTCGGAATCTTTGTAGATACAGTAGTCCCTCGCTCTAATGAAGTCAACGGGATGGCGAAAAAATTCGACGTAAGCGGTAATTCAATAAAAGCGAGGGAGCCAAAAAAAAAGAGACAGCAGCCTTAAAGGTGGAAGGGAACACAGCGAAAGACTTAAAACAACTACTTAATCAAACGAACCTCGGTGCCGAACAACTTGCAACTCCTTCACTGATGGGTAAAAAAAGAACTACATAGATTTTGCCAATTATTTTTTTCTCAGGCATCAGTCGTCCTCGAGTTGCTTTAGGCATCGCAAGAGCATCATCACTGCCCCTACACTCCACTTTGTTCCGAAGCAGCCGTAGGATGCTTCGCATCTTTGCAGAGGGCATTTGTCAAAATGTCTCTCCGATGTCTCTTTGTCTTTACCAGGGTGTATGATAGGAAGGCGAGAAACAACCACTGAAACCTGCCGCAGCGGTGCGGCCAGGTGCGACCGGATTGTGTCCTCCAGGCGGCTCCTGCTCGGTGTGGCCAGCGGCATTGTTATACTCATTACCGGCACAAGCAGCGCCGCCAGCCCTCTGTAGTCGCAACCAAAAGTGTGCGAATAAACATTTTTTTCTCTCAGCAATCACCGCGTTCAAGTGTGCCCGACGCGCGGTCTACACTCGGCAGGTACCTCCGCTTTACGACAGATGGCGCGGCAACATACAGAAGGCGATGGACTAGGGTTTGTATGTAACTCTGCGAGAAAATGCACCGTGTCACCGACATTCTTTAATTTAAAGTAGCATTCGCTAAATCCTGGCGAAATAAAATTATAGCACGTTTGTCCATTGACATTTTCCTTAACTTTAATGCACTTTCCAAGCCACATGATTGCCTGGCAGTATGAAGTCGTCTGTAAAACGTCTGACGTGCTCTTTGCTATTCGTTTTGCTTGTTTTGTTGCCATAGTAATCCCCTTCATGGCACTAGAGGTGTGCGAATATTCGGTTAAATTTTTCACTTTTTCTTACCGTTATATGAACCCCTATGAACCAATTAAAACCGGCTCTAACCTTTATTTTTTTTTTTTCACTCCGGAGCTGATCCTGAACTGAACTGAAATATTTTAACTGTAACCTAAACCGAACCGAAAAGAGTTTCGGTTTGACACTCTGGTTAGTACATCGCTGTGTAACATATACCCATGCGTAATAGACACAGTTAAATTTTGAAGATTTTACTGCAATGTAAATATCAACAACCACAATGTTTTACTTGTTTTTAATACACTATGCGTGAGTGTGCACCGTCCTGCTTTGAAAGTGTGTTTTTCACTTAAGCGATATGAGTCGCGAGATTGTGGTGTCAGCTCCGTGGGTATTGCTTCTCCGCAGTGCATTGGTGCTTGAGGAAAAGCGTATTTAGGGGGGCTAACCTGCCACGATGAACACTCTGAAAAGTATCAACATCGCAGTTCATTTTGAGGCGAATATCAAATAGCATCAGCAGGTGAATACACTTATTACGAAAGCCGTGGTGCCAAAAGCATGCAAGCCTACACGGGGGCGCACAGAGACCCTTTCACAGAGACCCCTTCTCCATCAAGGCGAACGTCAAACTGGAAAAACGGCGAACAAGAAAATGGAGTAAACGAATGATGGAAGGCAGAGAGCCGCTTACGATGCCGATGCGCCGACGTGGGCAGGGAGCAGCAGGAGCAGCATCCACGTTCCAATGCTACTCACGGCACCCGCGGGGGACGCTGTCAGACTTCTGTCGGAATCGGGTCAAAGGAGAGATGGAGCACGGAGGAGATCATCTCTTCAGAAGCCCCCAACACGTGCGCCTGCGGGGCACTACACGCACACGTGCATCGTATGGTAGATTGAGGGTGTTGACCGAAAGTCGCTTAGATCTGCGAGGTTGAGAAAAGTGGCCGGCCCAAATTTGAAATTGCCAAAGCATTGGACATTTCGGCATCGGCTGTTCGACACTGTCCACCATTTTGCAGAACGAGCAATGTATTGGACGGGTTCGAGAAATTTCTCATGCAAAAGAAAGCGCGCCCGCGAACCGAAGATGAAATATCGCCAACTGCTTTGTGACCGTCAAATTTTCTCTCGCGTGCTTGCCTTGCCAGAAAAAAAGACTCACAGAGCTGCAACAATCTCTACAGGAGTGTGTAAAAGCATGTTGGCAAAGCCACCGAGAAAAACTTTGATTTGGTCGCGCTTGTCGATGCGGACGTTCCCGCTGTTGCTCCTGCCACGGTTGCTGCGATCGTAGACATCGCGTGCAGCCAGGGTAAACACGAAGCGATGCTGGAGAGGCACCTCAGGAAATGCCAACTGCGGAGATGCAAAACATCCTACGGCTGCTTTGAAACAAAGTGGAGTGCAGCGGCGGCGACTGTTCTTGCGATGCCTGGAGCAATTCGAGGAGAACTCTAATGCTTGGATAAAATTATCGGCAAACTCAAGTTAATTATTTTTTTTGCTCGGTAAAACTGCCATGAAATGTTCATAACCAAGGTTTGTTTGATTAAATATACAATCAGGGTCAGTGTGTACCGTAGTGTTCCCGTCCACTTTCAAGGCTGCTGGCACCGTTTTTTGCTCTATCGCTTGTATTGAATTACCACTTATACCAAAATTTTTTGCCGTCCCATTGACTCAGTTATAACGAAGATTACTGTAATACTTAGGGAAAAAAAAAACTCTATTTTTAGTGCCATTGCCAACAATGCCATGTGACAGACAATTTCAGTTTCCTTTTTGAGAACAACTTCAATTTGGCACAGACATGGCACAAAGTGTGCACAAATAGAACCTTTGGAGCAGCATGTAGCAGGTTATTCGTTCTAGCACAGTTTGGCGCAGCAGTTCCACCACTGCAAGGGCAGGCACTGTTTAGGTTTTTTTATACCCCATTTCAAATGTTAAACACCTAAAAAAAAAAAACACACACACACAGAAGGGGAGTTATGGTAGCTCATTCTTTCAAACTCATAGGAATCATTTTATTTGTAATGTTAGTTTTCAAGGATGTGGTTTGACAGTAGCGATGTTCCAATGCGAAAAGCCGAGCGTTCACTTATCTCGACATCCGTTCTTTCCGCGAGTCTCAAAAGCATCCGGGCTAACATCCGACAGCGGATCATCCGGCAGCGGGGAAAGGAACACTTTCCGTACAGCAACGCAGAGGTTGTCTTGCAAAGATGGTTCGGAAACCTTCGTGTGAAGTGGCCTGTGTGGTCTGCTAGTGATGGTGGAATGAGATTGTGGTGTGAGGGTAAACACAAAGTCCTGGACTCATCATCAGCCAGAGAGAATGTCACCTGTTTCTTCGGTGGCTAAAGATGCACCAGTACAAGGTGAGAATTTTTAAATTTTTGTTACAAGTGTAGTAGTTGTTGGGCAGAATGTGACTGAGCATGGAAAGTGTCGAACACATGGAGTGCCGAAGCATCCACAAGACAGAAATTATGCTTCATAGTTGTTTTTTTTCCAACGCTTTATAATTGCATTACAATACTAAAAGCAAAATTTCGCAAAGCAAATAATTTCAGAAGGTTACATAGATTATTCGGTAGCACTGTAACAACTCCTCTCTGGAAGTCGCGCAAACGGGATGCTTCGGCTGCGATTCAAGGTTAGATTGCATCACGATCACGAGTAAATCTGCGTGCTATAAAGTTTGTGACGTTCGTTACTTTTCTTTTACAGTGGAGCTGTTAAGGGCTAGGCTCCTCAAGATCGCGCCCGGTACCTAAGAAATGTCGACAAACCTACATGAACCTCTGGACAGCTACCGCCATCTATAAGCGACGGCGGCAATTAGGCAATCAGTCTGGTTGTCGCCGTTGCTCATAGATGGCGGCAACCTTTCCAGCTATCATAGAAGAATGGATAGTTCGGCGAGTTGGTGGGAATTCATCGTAGGAAACAGCACGAAAAACAGACGAGGATGAAGAAGAAACGCACATGACGAGCGCAGCGCACGTCACGTGTGTTTATTCGTTCTCGTCTGTTTTGCGCGCTATTCCCTAGGTTCTTATCAGTTTCGGTTTGGACTCACAATAAGTTGGCCACGTGCTCTTTCTTCGGAGAAAGAAAACTGGGTGCGGAAGGAGCAACGACGTACGCAGCAGCATGAATGGGTCCGCAACCATCGCGTGCGTCGAGCGCTTCAGATTCCCTCGAGAAGGAAGAGCAAATCGCTCGCCTGGAGAGCCATTACCGAGAACAGAAGCTACAGCTCCGCTGCTCTTCTTTCTTCACCAAAGTGGAAAGGCTGAAAGTTTTTTCTAACCTGTGCGTTAGATTTTTGTGGAATGGTAGGACCAAGAGGTGTTTCTCGCATGGTCTGTCAAACATCACAATGCTAACATCGGGAGATAAAATGGCTCTTTTGTCAGCTCCGCGCCGACCGCGCGTCTTTGGTCGAATATATTGAATATTGGAGTGACCGAATATTAGGAATTCGATTCGCAAAATGAATTATTCGGGAATTCGCTATTCGATTCGAATTCGAATATTTGCACACCCCTAGGCACAATTTTACGAGAGAAGACCTCCGATTTAGCTTTGAAACAGTAATGTGAAGAATTCGGGTGCAGCAATAGATGGTTTTCCCGCTTCAAGGGACGAAACAACTTGACGTTACTTATGATGTATGATGAGAGCGGCGGCGCAGACAAGACTTGTCCCAGATTGGATAAAGCACACCTCGGCTTCACTTCTGAGCGAATACAGTGCAGACGACGTCTACAATCTGGACGAAGCAGCTCTTTTTTACAAGATGCTTCCTTCAAAAACATGCAGCGAAAGACACCGACCTCAAAGGATGGAAACAGCCAAAAGACTGGATCACAGCCTTGTTCGGTGCAAATATGACAGGTGAACACAAGCTGCGCTTCCTTGTCCTAGGAAAAGCAGAGAAACCCCGATGCTTCAAGAACGCTCGGCTTCCACCAGCCAATGAACTCGTCTACTGACACGACAAGAAAGCCTAAGTCACAGAAGCCATCTTCAAAGAGTATGTGCCACTCTATGATCGCAAGTTTGCGGCAGCAGGACGAAAAGCTGTTTTCATCGTTGATAACTATCCGTTCCATTCTGACATTCAGAACCTCAAAGCAATCGAGCTGGTCTTCCACCCACTGAACACAACGTTTATCTCGCAGCCAAGGGACCAAGGTGTTATTCTTCATGTACGGAAGATGTATCGCCACCGCCTTCTGAAACGGATGTTGATCTGCTACGACAATGGCAAGGGCTATTCCATCAATCTTTTTGGGGCTATATGCCTGATTGTGTATGTATGGAAACAGGTGAAGGCGAAGTCATCAAGAGGTGCTCCGAACACGCTGGATTTTCGAGAGAACGACCGGCCGTGGAGCAGGAGGATGCGTCAGATACCGCCAGTGCTAGTGCCAGTATCGTCCCTGGGATTGATGAGGAGGGAGACGAGATTTGCTCCTGCATTAAGGAGTGACGGTAAGTCATTTGGCGTGAGGTACAGAGACTACTTAAACATGGAAGAGAATGAGCAAACCTGCTACGTGGACCTCGATAGTGAAGTCACTGACAGTGTGACGGCAGAGATTGATGACGATGACGAGCCGCCTCGAACCCCACTCTAGGGGAAGGTTTACAGTCGCTGAATGTCGTCCACAGCTTTGTGGAATGTAACGGCGGTGATTCCGAGATGTTGCGCCTAGTTAGCCTTCATGAAAATATGACGTTCGACGCCGCTAATAACAGAACGCGTCAGTCCCATGTCCACAACTACTTCACATGATGTTCTGTCGTTTTGACTACTCGTTTTAATTAAATGTTTCCTTCGAAATTCAAGGCTTCACGCACAATTTTTTGTCATTTTCTTTCATATTTGAATAATTCACAAATTCGTTTAATTCTCATATTTTTCGCCGTCCGACCGACTTCAAATTAACAAAAGGCTCTACTGTACAAGTGATGAAAAACACTCATTTAGTCACACTGCAAATAAACGATTAATATTTATAAAAGGCACACAACATTTAAATTTAAAACACTTTTTTGATACATTGGAAGAGTTTTCAAAGACACCTAAGGATAATTCATTTTCCGCAGCACTCTCACGATTTTCATGTGTCCAAACAGAAGTGTCATGACGCCATCACTGCAAATGTAACACTTGTTGTAGAAAGGATTTGGAACAATCTTGTGCACTGAGAGGCCCTTATTCTCGTTAAGCTTTTGACCGATCAAATGTTGCGTCGCTATATGCAAAGTTCTTATTTCTAGTGCGTGCCTATAAAGGGTATAAGTCCATTTTTGAGATTCCTTTTTTGACTCCCTTAACTCTTATACAGCATGTGTTAATGTTGGTCATGAAACTGTATAACTTTGGTTTTAGACAAAAGAAGGCCAGTAGATGAGCAGTCGGGTGCTCACTTTTAAAGACGCCAAGTTTCATTTTGTTGCTATTCGAAAAGGGCTTGTGGCCTTCCGGATAACTAGACGTATCCAGGAACGTATCTCCGAGTTCAAGCAACTTATCGTCCACATCTGGTCCCCGAAGATGCAGAAAGAAAGAGTCTGCGTCGCAATAAAGAGCACTTGCAAAGGGGATAACGTGACGAAGTTCATTATAAAAGAATTCATGCATTACGGTCTTTGATCTGTCGAGGATTGAAAACCCTGCATAAAGCGGCTGCTTGAGCACAAGAACTTTTGGCGCAAACTGGAAAATGACAACCTGGGAGCTAAGTGCTCGGAATTGCGACAAGTTTGACTTCTGAAACATTTCCAGCATGTCTTCCTTTTGACGCATTTAATGTGGCTGTGTTTCCGTGCATTCTCTATTGTTTGCCCATAGGTGGAGTTTACAAAGAGCTTAGAAAGATTTTCTGGAAAGTGTTAATTGCTTTCTTTCTCAAATTGTGGTTAAAATCAATAGACTCCTTCATTAAAGGACACTGAAAACTCGAGCACTCGGTATACCTTGGTGACTTTTAGACCAAGCTGCACATAGAACTTCAGGTTCCGATAGTGAAGAACATTATCAGTTTTGTCATGAAGCGTCAAAAGCAGCTTTCTACTGGATTCCTCCCTGGGTACTTCAAACTTTTTGATCAAGTCTTTCTGATAGTCCGATAGCCACTCGTACGGAACGCTTTCTTTCACTGGGGCTAAGGGAAATCCGAATAACTATCGTGCAAGTCAGGTGGGTAGATCAGGTCGACTTCGAGAATGTATCCCGTCGGTGCACCGTTTGGAACGTCGTCGATTCTTAGACCGGCAATTTCTTCTTCGGTCAACCTTCCCAACAGGTAGAGCTTCTTTCATTGTTAAAGCATACAGTTCATTAAAGGGCAAATCCGCTCAATTCCGAGGATTCCGAGATAATAAGTGATTTTGCTTTAAAAAGCCCCAGTAAAAGACACTACGTCACTTGCTTTGTGAAAAATGGGATAAATATATTAAAATCCAATTTTTAAACACGAGCAGAAATCGAAACCAGAACTCCGGCTGTCTGGCAACATTGGCCTCGGGCTGCCAAGAACATGACTATCGAGTGGTACGAGACGTCATGTGATCCTCTGTGCAACGATGGGCAGGATTGGGGCGGCGTGTACCAGGCACAAGTGTCGCCTGCACTGCACTCTTCACCACGTTTTGGTGTCTATGACATTCGACGACATCTGCACCACTGCGGCATAAGTTTGTGCAAGTAGTGTCCGTAGTGTGAACGAAACTCTGAGAGACAATAATCCCAAATGGTGAAACGACGAGGGCGATTGCGACGCGGGAAACAGCGCTAATGGTGCAAACACGGTGGGGCGGCCGGACGGCTTCCTAGAAGTGCGCTGCGCAGGCATGCAGAGAGGAAATGTTGCTGACGTCACCCATTACACTTGCCTGGAGAAGTAAAAACAAGCAAAAGGGGGCAATGGTGAGGATGTTTAGTTCAATGTTGGCCACACCCACGCCGCAGCCTTGACTGCGCTGTTGGTTTCGCCTCCATTTTCGCGCTCAAGTCAGCCAATTTCAACAACTGTCGGACTGTTTAAGAAACATTTAGTCAGAACTACGCCGTAGTATTTGACGTATGGTCTTTCTAGGTGATATTGAAGAAAACTGGATTGCTTTTTCAAAAAACAAAAATGAAGTAGTTGCCTTTTAACGTCTAAGTCCAAAATAGAAGACTCTTCTTGCTGCGGGTCAAGTGAATCAATTCCCGGCACATTTGCGGCAGCGTGTCGTGTCGTGCACCGGGTAATTCTCCCCGAAGGCCTTGTTCTATCATCAAAGAAGCCTCAGGGTCGTCAACCAACTGCAATTTCACTTTTGACTGTTTCAGTGTGCACAACAAGCTCAGGGATGATAATGACACAAAATGTAGAGTTTCGATTTCATACGTTTTTAGTGTTCATTTTCTGAAGTTTTGGAAAACGTTGGTCAGTAAAAGGCCTTTGGTAAAGGTCGCTGTATTCTCCAAGGTTCTTTAAGCTGAACGTCTGGAAAACAACCAGCGCATGCCTGTAGCTGTCTTCACTGATGTCACTTCCATCCAATTTGTTGAAGAAGGCCGCTCGTGGGGGTAGACTGTACGTCGTAACTTTTAAAGCTCGTGGTAAAATTGTAGCAAAACACTCCCTTGTGCGTAAGGAGGTCGACATGTTCGGGAAAGAACTCGCAAAGGCAGTGAAAATGCTCCATTCCCTTCTGTTGTAACTTGGTTTCGTTTACGTTTTAGATCTGTACTATGCGAATCCGAGAATATGTTGACTGTCGTGCTGGCTTGAGAATATGTGTTGGCGGGGAGTGAAATAAAGATGGTGGGCCTCTTGCCTTGAACGTCAGCTCCTTGTGTCTCCATCTTTTAAAATAAATAACATTTGGTGACGAGGATGGGATGTTGACAACGGCTGCAGTGAAGACGACAGACCCCGTTGGAAAGATTCCCAAGTTCTGTTCTGACACAGGCAACATCGAAGTGTACCTTGAGCGGTTCGATCTCTATGCAGCAGCGAACAGCATAGACAAAGCAAGAAGTTGCTCTTGTTTCTCACAGTGCTTGGTGAGAAGGCCTACGTTACTCTTCGTAGGCTGGTGTTGCCGAAAACACTGACAGAAGTAGGGTTTGACGAGGTAGTGGCAGTGCTACGAAAGTACTACGCTCCGATTCCGTCGACGAGACCAGGCTCCAGACGAAGGCATCTCGGACTTCATCGTCGAACTGAAGACCTTTGCAGCCACAAGCTCCTTCAGGGCATTCCGAGAGGAAGTGCTACGAGGCCGCTGCATCGCCGGCATACGAAGTGAGGACATGTGCTGCCTCGCTATGCCTGACAGAGAGGCGATGTGGCGACAGCCATGGATGCCGCAGACACCAAGGAGATGCTGCCAACGTTTAACACGGCTGATGTGAATTGCAGCGTCGGTCCAACCAGTCACGCAAGCAAGGCAAGCCAGGGCCTTTCAAGCAGCGAACGACAAGGACGGCGGTCAACACAAGGTAGCCGGGAGAAATCCGTGACTAAAGAATGTTAGCGCAAGTTGCTATCGATGTGGAGGATCGCATCCTTTGGGAACGTGTTCATTCTTTAATTGCGCATTCACACTGGAAGTGGATCTGCAACTGCAAAGCGGATCCGAGCAGTCTCAACAGCAAAGCGGCTGGGATCGAGCAGTTGGGCGCGTTTTCGCCCAACCGCTTCGGGACTGATTTCTTTCAACTGCTTTCGTGAACTGCAAAGCGGCAACCATTGCAACCCGAAGCTGACGTGACGTCAGTGGCTTTTGAAACAAGATGGCATCTGACGCTGGTGAGGCGTCCAAGGTGCTGTAGTCCTAGAGCTGAAGCAGACAAATCAACAAAGGACTGTGATGTTCCTGTTCGTCCCTTGAATACACCGCGAAAAAAATTGATCCATAATCCTAA
Organism: Ixodes scapularis; assembly: GCF_016920785.2. Lineage (NCBI taxonomy): Eukaryota > Metazoa > Arthropoda > Arachnida > Ixodida > Ixodidae > Ixodes > Ixodes scapularis. Next base: position 2,468,121 of record NW_024609873.1, read on the forward strand.
TGGGCTTCACTTCGGCGATTTGGTTCGGGTAAGAGTTTGTTTAATATTCAAAGTGCCAAAGCCCGTCGCTCAATGCATTGTTAGTCTTTGCCTGTAAAAGATCAAAACCCGCCCCCGATTGATCGAAATGGCAGCTTTTATAACCACCAGGGTATTCCCCCTGGCGGGCAGCAATGGCTTCGCCGCCCACCGCTCCAACTGGCCGCTCACCGCTCCGACTGGCCGCCCACCACTCCAACTGGCCGTCCACCGCTCCGACTCACCGCGCACCGCTCAATTTTTTTATGCCGCGGGATGACAATGCGATTTTGCTTGCGCACATGGTTGCAGACTGTCGTAATCAGCAGGTCCGCGCACTGCCACATTATCGTTCGCTATCGCATCGCCGACTGCCACCACTGCTTCAAACAAAGAACACGGGCGCTCAGCGTGTTGGGCTTCTTTTTCTTTTTTTTCTTTCTCTCAGCGGTGTGCTGCAGGCAGTGCCGGGGGGAGGGGGGGGGGGGGGGGAGGGGGTTGATGTGCACAAAAGCCTGCACGTCAGAGAATCTGATATGACGCTACTTGGAAAAGTCGACTTTGCTGAACACACTAGGCCAGGGGACCACGAAAAAGACGCTGATCATGTGTTGGTGTTCCTGTTTTGCCCCTTTCTTGGGGGCTGGTAGCAAACTGTGGGAACATTCTGTGCCTCCAGTGCTGCTCCTGGTTCAGTTGTAGCGAAATTGCTACTACAATGCATTGTGCACCAAACAAATTCCGGAGCTGATGTCGAGGCCGTGACATGCGATAATTTGACAAGCAACTGGTCAGCCTTGAGATCGTTGAGTAACCATTCTTTCATGTAACAATTGTGCCCGGAATACTGCTGTAATATGTACCTAGTTACATAGCTGAAATCCTTCCTTTTTAGGCATAAGTAGGGAAAGGAAAAACCCACAAACATCATTTCAACACCCTTGTGAGCCTTCAAGTTCAATTTATACAATCATTGATCCACCACACGTATTCAAGTGCATAAGAAACAACCTACAAAAGGTTGGGAAGTTTCTGGAAAGGAAAACCAGGCATGTTTGCATGATAGTATGTTATACAAATTATGTTTACAATAAATGAAATTTTGTTTTAAAGCTGCCACAAGGTGAAGTGTATCACCTCCATTTCAAGGCCCTCTTAGAATATGAAAAACAGGCTGGTCTTCGTGATGTACCGAAACTGACAAAAGCTCACATATTTCCTAATGCCTTTCAAAAGATGAGTGTGAGACTTGCTATCCAGCAAGTGATACTATTTACTCTTTCTCATGCAATAAATAGCATGTACGTGATTTTTTTCTCTTCCCTCACTGAACCCTTAGATCAGTGTTCACTGAAATTTTTTTTATCTTCAGTTGTTCAGTGAAACTACAGCTTCAGCATTGGAATTCTATAGCAGGCAAACTGCGTGCAAGCAGCTGTATGATTCGAAAACCACCGCAGCATTCACCAGATGAATGAACGACCTGTTTGACTGCTTGAACTCTCGGAGGCACCAACGTGTGCAGCATAATGAAGCACACCACATTGCAGTGAGAAAAAAACCTTAGGTTTTATACTGCATGATTTTTTTCGCTTTTATTTACTGTGACACGAGCAAACACACAATTGCATTCCAGACAATGAAAGATAACGTCATGTGGCTGAATAGCTGCTGTGAATACATTGAAAATTTGCCGAAGCAAAGGCAAGTCTGTGTTCCCCAGCAAACCCGTGTGTGAAGCAGTGCAAGTAACACTGCTCAGCATTATCCCACTGGTTGAAAACCTTCTGGCTCGGGTTTCCGCTATGTACTCGTGGGAAACTTCGGACAGGATTCAGTCGAGGTAAACAAAAGATTTTTCTTTTATTTATGCCTTGCTTAATGTGCTGTCACCACTTTCAGAGATTATTCGGCATCATCAGACATGTTGCTGGTGATGGAGGGCAGCCAACTGTTCTTGTTCATTTACCAAATGCTTTCCGTCAAAAATCTCATCCGGCCACCCAAGCGAGCATCAGATGAAGACGACGGGCCACAGCTGCTCAAGCTGCAGGACCTCCTTAACAAAGAAGCTGCTCCTGGCAGTCACGTACGACACCATATTGACAACAAAACAGCTGTTGATAGTTTCTCAATCTTATATATAGGTGCAGTTAGGAAAGCTGTTAAACAAAAGTTCACTCGGAAAACATACCAAGCTCGTGATCTACTTGTACTTCTGATAATTTTTGTGCGAACAGGCAAACAAAAGAAAATTTTAATTTCAGGTCAACTCCCTGGCCGTTCTTCTGGATGACGTTCTCTTGGCGCCAGCTGATTGTGACAAAGAGGCCCTCACTGACCTGTCTCCAAAGGAGTGCATTCTGGACTACCTAGTCGGCTATATTGCCAAAAAAATTGTCCAAACAGTGCTGCGGCACTTGCGTGGACTCGCTAAGAAACTCCGAATGGTGACCAAGTGACGTCATACTTGTGAAGTCTAGGGGTTATCTGCAGGTACTCTCCCCCAAGCCGCTGAGCCTGCTCCAAATTGTTGAAGAGCACGTCGAAGAATTAACAGTCAACAAAACTGCTTGTGCTGGTTCTACAAGGGCATTGTTGAGCAGGTTTTGCTTGATAGCCGCACAGTGTCAGCTGCCGTCGGCTGCCCCACCCACTTTGTGGGAACGACGGCTGAAGTGATTCACTTTTTTCTTCGATGCCGCCTGTAAGGTTGTGCGGCTAAACCCCAGTTATTTTCTTTTAAAATGGTTCCGTGTTATATTAAGCGGCAGAATGCCAGAGAACGAAACTGGCTCGAACCAATGCACTTTCCTCAAAGATGCGCCTGGTGTCCAATGTCATCCGCTTGCTAACTAGAGCGGGGGCCATTTGGAAGCTCGCGACCGTTTGGGTGAATTACAACTGGGGCACGGCGCTGGCCTTGCCTCACCAGAGCGACCCCTCCGCAGCTCCCCGGACCCCACGTGCAAAGAAACGGGACCTTGTTATTCTTGGAAAACGCATTTGCCACTTTGGTGCTGCTGTCGCTTGCTTCGCTTTTAAAAGTTTGCTTCGCTTTTAGAAGTTAGCTTTTGTTTTTGTTGTCGCGTGCTTCGGCTTGAGAGGTTTGCTTGGTCTTTGCATGCAGAATGAGTTAGTCTGAAACTGGGAGCGGAGAGAGACAGACTTCTCAGCAACACCCCCTAACCCACACTCCGGCAACAAGTGCGCCGATATCTGGCGCCGTACCACTTTTAAAACCTTGCATGTTTGATAGTCCTGAATTTTCTATTAAATTAGTTTTCATCTTTACGAACGTCCGAGCGGTTTGGTGGTCTGCCACCAAAGTCACAGGTGTGAGCCGAATTGCTGGACAACCGGAAGCTTTTCAACAAGCGACGCTCGGCAGCGATGAAACATCCATCACCGACAGAACAACTAAGCAAAGAACCTACACCCCGCCTACATTTTGTCAAGCATGAAAAAAATAAGCAGTTGCATGTTACGAAGCAAATAACATGCCCAGCAGGCAGAGGCAGAAAATCAAACTGACAGGGCAGTGAAGAAATAAAATGTACCCTTTGCGAGCCTCCTGGACCTGCCGTTGCACAACACTGGCTGAACTTAAGGCCCTGATGATGTTTGATAAGCAACTCAGTAGCTGTGCTTCGATTACCTGCTTGCAAACTTGCACTACCTTGCGCACAGGCTGTCACATAAAATAGCCTTTATAATGTTGCCTTTGTGCTTTTACTTTCAATATTCTGTTTCCGCTGCGTGCTGCACATTATAGCGCAAGAAATAAGCTCCCTCCATAGACATTTTTTTTTGTTTGTTTTTTGCAACGTGCAGTGAATTCTTTTTTTAATATTCTCTCGGTGATCTCACTTTGAGTATCCTTCCTGCCGTGTGCTGCACGTTATAGCACAATTAAATGAATGAATGAATCTAGTTAATTCATTAGTGGATGCTTTTGCATTCACCGCATCATAAGGAGTGCTTAGGTGTCCTATATTCTGCGACAACTTTTCTTGGCAATGCAGTGGAAGGTACAGGCCCGCATCCCCTCTCCCATTTTGAGTGTACGCAGGAGAGCCTGCTTACACTCAAAATGGGAGAGGGGACGCGGGCCTGTACCTTCCACTGCATAGCCAAGAAAAGTTGTCGCGGAGTATAGTGATATATTTTTGCAGCAAAGCTGTATACCCCACAAAAAAAAAAAAATGTGTGTGTAGGAAAACAATTTGCGGCAAAGCTAACTTTATCACAAATGCTCTGCAGAAAACGGCTGTACATCTTGTCTTCTCAAAAATATCCCCGAAAAAATTACATTACAATTGGCCACTAACACGACTCTATAATTGCGCCGAGTTTCATTTACTTGTCATAATTAGGTAGCTCACAGTGAAGTTGTAAAAATTGTGGAATTCCCGTCTGCTGTCAATACATGGGCTTCTACGGGAGTGAAGCGGACAGCCCCATGTTCGTCTGCTGGGAAGGAACTCTAGTCCAAGTTACAATAAGCTAATTAACTAGGAAGTACACTCAATCGCAAATTACAAACAAACACGTTTTGTTTCGTGCACTCGTTTGGGCTTTGCTGTCCAACCACGTTCACATCCGTTCTGCCGAAGCACTAGTCGCAATGACGCCTTAGCGAGCAATTTGTAAACCGCCAGACGGAACATCGCATAGAGCCGCCTGTCAGGAATCTGATTCACGCGTAGAGTTAAACCTCGATGTAACGAAGTCGGTAAAATTCGCAATTTACTTCGTTACATTGAAATTTCGCTAAATCGAAATTTGGCTTTAGCATGCAAAAAAAAATTCCGAAACATTTTACGGGTATGAAAACTCACCGAAAATGACATTTATTTTGGGGCAAAGTAGTCCGCGAGTTTTGCTTGCGCCTTGTCCGACAGTAGCAGCGGCGTCCAGTGTTGCCAGGTCTACTGATTTATCAGTAGATCTACTGATTTCGTTCCGGGTCTACTGATTCACTGAAAAACAAGAAAATCTACTGACTTTTTTTTAGTAACCATATTAAAATTTTATTATTTGGCCCCTTCAGTTGCCAGTGTCGGTCATCAAAGGAAACTCATATTGTCCCAGAATTAAAAACGAAGCACTGGCTACATGGCCCAGAAGCCCGTCCTATTCGAGTAACGTAGCCGTATATTCATCTATCTATTTACCCAGAGCAGGTTCAGCAGATTCGGCAGATTCGACGGTGACATCTGGGCCAGAGCCATATAGGGGGAGAGTTTGTCGAGTCTATGATCTCGCCGTAACGTTCCTCTCCCGAGTGAGCCAATCAGCCCGCGGCGCAGAGCGAGAGGTGTGAGCGCATGCGCCTGAACTCTGGCTGCTTCGAGTTGAGCGGAGAGGGCCGCCATTTTCATTCATTCGCCCGGCGGAATGCATGGGATCGACATCCAAATTTCACTTATTTACTTTTATTTGGCAGGTTGTGGCAAGAAAATTATATAATCTTATTCCTCGGTGGCTTAAAAAGCTAACGAATTAGGTTCTCCACGTTTGAACGCAAACTTTGGGTCAGGCAAAAAAGAAATAAGCCCGTAGCAGACGACGCGTAGCCTCAACAGTGCTCCGCGCCGACAGCGTTGCTTCAAAAACCTTCCACAGCCCAGTAAGGAAAGATGGCAGCTGGCAGAGGACTTACATTGGACATGTACGCGCGCACTTGCCGAAACGTCTTGTTTGGGTTTCGTTTCAATAATAGCGACAGGTGGGTGGCGCACTGTCGCCCTCATCTGTTGAGGCCAAAAGTGGCTCAGTCTTGATTTCAAAGAATAATCCTCGAAATAGTCAATAATGATTAATAAAAAAGAAACATTTATGGTGCCATTTTAATTTGTCCTTCACAAACAATTACTCCAGAACTGGTCTTGTTTTTTTCAATTTTATTTGTGTTTATTACTATGTCCTATGTCACTTTATACTATTTCTTCGAAGTGTGTATTAATGGAAATAGCAAAACATGGCAAAACACATATTTCGTAGAATCTACTGATTTTTGTGCAAATCTACTAACTTTTTGGGGATCAATCTGCTGACTTTTTTTTTCTCCGTCTGGCAACACTGGCGGCGTCATACGGCGTTCGAGCGCCCAGAGCGCTTGCACGGCATCTTGCTGCCCATGCGACGCCGTGTACCTCCTCAGTATGTTTATTGCGTCGAGCACTTCCCGAGTGCTCGTGATCTTGGCAGTTTCTTCAGGATGGCATCCAAAACGTTTGCTTTCTCATCCAAAGAAAGAACTTTACGTTTCCTTATGCCCGCAAGCGAACCGCCCGGTTGAAAAATAAAGCTTTTAGTTTAGGCGGTGCCAATGTTTCCAACGGGAGGCACTCACTTGATCGAATGACATTTTAGCGAACGCCCACGTTTCATCGAACGACACTTAAGCGAATAGTCGGACGCCGCGAAGCGGCGTTTTCGGGTGGGATGGAGATGCGCCTCAACGGGTAATCGGTCTCTTAGCTGTAGATGAGAAATTTGGCCAGTGCGGTACAACCGCTAACCTGGGTTTTTTAACGTGCATCACGCAGTAGTGATCACACGAACGCGTGCCGGTACGAAACTCATCCAGATCGAAACAAACGGGCGGGGGCGGCGGGGATCGAACCCAGGAGGTTCCCAGCGCAAGCTTTCGCTCCACGCTCCGAGCTGAGACGCGTTAGCCCAAGGCACTCTAGTTAGCCCACTCGGCCACTTCCTCCCCCTTGCGCCCAGTGTGCTTGCGCCTTTGCCACCTTTGCTTTACATCACGGTCGCAAGACGATAATCGGTCTTCTCGGTCTTCCCCTAGATGGCACTGCCCGTGCGGTCGCGCTAGAGTTCCTGTATAGCTACCTACGGTAGCAGAGTTGCGCATTCAGCCTCGGCGCGTGGCCGTAGCGCCGGCTTTTCCGCACGAGGTGGATGCTTTGCTTCTCACGTGACTAAATTTGGCGAATAGCGGCGCCGCGCGCGCCGCCGCGCATGGAAAACAGGAGAGGAGGAAAAGGAGGCGGAAAGCAGGGGAACATACGCCGGGGCAAGAGAAACGTCGGCGGAGCGACCGTAAAGGTGGCTTTCTTGCACGCCAACGGATGCTTTGCTCCTCACGTGATGGATCTCGGCGAATAGCGGCGTGGCGGCGCGGGGAAAACAAATGCGCAACTCTGGCTCCCGTAGGGAGCCTATACAGGAACTCTAGGTCGCGCCATCACGTCGCTTCCCCGCTGAAGTTGGCTCAAGCGCTACCCGCGGTACAGTGGACTATGATGATCAGTGAATGTTAGTGGTGATGCTGTTATGCCGTGCAAACTTTTTGCTCGGCATTTTCTGGCCAGCCCCGCGGAATCCGCTTTGCCGCACGCCTCGCCGGCGCTACAGGCGCCGCATCCTCGGGCAGCCTAGGAACATTGGAAGGCCTGTCCCCGTGAAGTAACCTATCAAAGCGCTCGCGTTTGCGCATAATTTTTTTTTTTTTAACCACAATTTTTTTTGCGAAGTTGTTTTTTAGAGTTGATTTATTTATTGCCTTCTATGGCAATGGCGCTTCGTTATATTGAAATAGCAGCAAAATAGACTTCGTTATATAGAGACTAAAACTACATGGGGTCTATGGGCAAGAAATTATGAAAAATAAAATACTTCGTTAAATCGAGGATTTCGTTACATTGAAGTTCGTTATATCGAGGTTCGACTGTATTTGCTTCCCTTCATAAACAGTTTTTTTTTTTTCTATTCCACTATTGATATACAGGTCCGTAGCAGCCCCTGACTATGGAGCTCCCGTTTGTATATTGGTTATAACTTCGGCGTAAAAAACAATGGAAATTGAAAAATCCATAAGCATGACGACGGTGTGCTTGCCCAGTATTTTATGGTATATGAAAGGGGCGCCGAAGTTTTGTGACCAGAAAAGCATTGAAGGACTCTGGCGTAATTGTGCACACATTGAGAAAGAAGCACTTGCAATAGTGTTTGGAATTGAGAAGTTTCAAAAATACTTGTATGGACGTACATTCAAGGTTGTAACAGATCATTAGCCTCTGACTACTTTTTGACACGGAGCAACCTGCTAGTCCAGTAGCTGCTGCCCGCATTCATCGCTGGCTGACGTTCCTGGCAGACTACAGTTACCACATAGTGTACAAGTCGGGGAACACGATCAGCAATGCTTATGACCTGTCAAGGTTACCGCTGCCCAGCACAGCTGATGATTCTGACAAGATCTCTTATTTTTCACCTCTGAATAAACTGCCAGTGCCTTCTAGAAATGTTAAACGGGAAATGACGAGACGAATTGTTGCGTGCCGTACGAGAGATGACTTGGCCAGGTTGGCCGCAGAAAGTGGCAAATAAGTATCAGCCATTTTTCATTAGGCAGCTTGATCTTTCTCTTGAGATGGGTTGCCTTGTGTGGAACAACAGGGTTGTCATACCCATGTCTCTACAGGGTGACAAGCTTAGCTTTTTCCATGAACAGCCCAATGAAGTCACAAAGATGAAAGCGCTCGTAAGAGCCATGGTCTGGTGGCCAGGCATGGACAAAGCTCTCAAAGAAGTAGCGAAACGGTGTGGTGTGGGCCAGAGTGTTGTGTCGATTGGACAGCATGCCCTTCTGCAGCCATGGTGATGGTGCGCTAACAAGTGGGAGGGGGTAGATTGAGACTTAGCAGAGAAGGAAGGCAAAACTTGGTTGCTTGCTGTAGACTGATACTCAAAGTGGCTAGAGGTACAGATAGTGGCATCGACCACTGCACAGAAGGCAATCGGGACAACCAGGGGATGGTTTGCGGCTCACAAACTTTCAGCAGAAGTTGTCAGTGACAATGGGCCACATTTTCGCTCGAAGGAATTCTCCAACTTCCTTTGTGGCAATGGAGTTAAGCATACCCTCACAACACTGTACCGTCCACAGTGAAACGGTGCAGCAGAGCAGGCTGTTCAAACAGTAAAGAGGCCGCTCTTAAAACAGCATCTAGAGGACCAACAGCAAAACCAGCAAAGGTCCCTAAAACATTGCTTAGACAATTTCCTGTTTGCGTACAGAAAGCCATACACTTTCACAGAGAAAACTTTGCGGAGTTGTTCTTGGAGAGAAAACTAATAACGAGGCTGTCCATTGTGAAATCGGACATGAAAATGGCGATGCAAGAAAAGACAGAAAACTAAGAGTGCCCCTGATAAGAGAAGGTGTGCACCGAAGGTGTCTTCAGTGGGTGACCGTGCGTTTGTCAGAACAGTGCCCAATGAAGCTGTGAAGTGGTGGCAGGAAACAATCAAGAGCGTTGAGTCCCCAGTAACATATCTGGTGCTGGTGAATGGACAAGTGCATTTCGTGCATGTCGATCATTTGAGGCAATAATTTCATGAAGGTCACTCCGAAAAAACTCCTGAGGTTGAAGGCTCAGTTCCTTATGATGCAGATGTACAGGACGCTCTGGTGAGTATCAGTTCCTTGCAGACACCCCACAGTTCCAAACGTCCAAGAAGGTTCCCAAAGTCTAGAAAGTTCCTTCAGCACAACACACCCGGTTCCTTGGGAACCACCCACTTACATCGATGTGACAGTTAGGCGGAGTGGCCAAACCACGTGTCTGCCCGACCGGTTCAGACATGGTCCAATCTTAAGTAGGGAGGGGTTGCTATAACTTGGTTTCATTATCGATTTGTGTTATACAGGTTTAAGAGTATGTTGACGGTTACGCTGGTTCAAGAATATCTGTTGGCAGGGCAAAAAATAAAGAGGGTGGGCCTCTTGCCTCAACCATCGGCTTGTCATGTCTCCGTCTTCGAAAATAAGTAACACCTTCGAGTAAAGGTTTTGGACGAGCGTGTCTAGACTCGGATGAAGAAATGCGAGGCTGTCAATGAAGCGAAGGTTGCCAACCTCCAGTAACCTAAAGTTCTGACAAGATGTGGCAAGGACGTTAATGTCTTTTGAGTCAAACGGATGCAGCTTCCCTAGAATTAAACTCTGGTCATAGGAATGGTTATGTGGAAAGAGTGGAATCACACTCTTTTTGATTCAATGGTTTAAGTTACATTTTGAACAACGTGCACGTCTATACTCTCTTGTCATGTGATCATGCGCACGAGTTTTTATTTTCTCGCTAAAGCTTCCAAAGCATATGGAACAGTGGGACGAGTTTGCATGAGCTACCTCATTGTCGGGGTTCATTTAGAGAGGCACCTGACTCAAGTGGATCATGGTAGGTATTTCTTTTTCTAGGCGGTTTAAAATCAAAATAAATCCTTCAATGCAGTCGGGCCCGCGGTAGAGGTATTCCTCCAAAATGAAGGAGTCTTTTGATGGGATGACAAGAATACAAAAAGAGCTAGGAACGTGATTCTCGTAGACGTTTCCCGTCGACCAAGCCGGTTCCACGATTGCTTCGAAGTCGTAAACGCAATAGCAGGGAAGTTCTTCCATTACGTGTGTGGTGACCTCTGCCATCACTCGAAGACATGACTGCCCAGCCAGCAACAAGCGGCCTGCAGGCTCCGAGTAGCGAGCAACATTCGCGCGAACGAGCCGAGAGCAGAGCGTTGCCCAAGGACAGGGACGCGGGGGAGATGGCGAGGGTGAAGCGACAGCGACCGGTTGCGGGAACAGGCTTTTTCGTGTGAAACGCTCCCCAAAGAGGAGGAAATAAACAGGCCCGGTAGCTTTTCCTCAGGCGTCGGACGGCTTCTCTTTTTCGTTGTCAAAAAACACGAACAGCTACCCACAAATTGGTGACCCTGGACGAGCGACTCTACGTTGTTCTGCACAACATCTCATCATGCCTTTATCGGACAACGAGGGGGCTGCTGGAAGTTCCAATCCACCGCAATCTCTAGCGGCACTCCGACTGAAGCTGCCGCCATTTTGGACGAAGAATGCAAAGGTTTGGTTCGCACAAGTGGAGGCGCAGTTCTAACTCCACTGCGTCAGATCACAGGCCATGAGGTATCCTCACGTTGTCTCGTCATTGTCAGCCGAGGTTGCTGACAATATTTTCACGGTTGCACCCACACCTGACAATCTCAAAGCGGCCATTCTCGCTCAAAAGACCGCATTGGAGCGCAGTGGCTTCAGCATCTCCTCAACCTGAAGGAACTCGGTGATCAGCGACCCTCGCAGCTGCTGCGTTGCATGCGACAACTCCTGGGCGACGCAACTTCGGAAGTGGGCAGATCGCTGCTCCAGGAGCTGTTTTGCAGCATTTGCCGAACAACATGGTTGTCGTCCTCGCAGTGGCCAAGGACATGCCTCTGGAGCGCCTGGTTGATTTGGTGGACCGGATTGCCGAGTACTCCACACTCAGCGTGGTCGCCATGTCCACCTGTACATCCAGAGTTGCGACAACTGAGGCTGTTGCACCTTCCGATGACAAAGCGGCCCGATTCAGCCGCTTAGAGAAGGCGATTCGCAACCTGCGCTGCTTGGTTCTCGGCGGTCCACCTCTCATAGGAAACAAGGCTCCCGTCGGGATTCTCCAGCTCTGGAGGCACTGGACGCCAGCCGCTGTTGGTATCACCACACCTTCGGACCAGCAGCCTGCAAGTGCACCCCGCTCTGTTCGTGGCAGGGAAACCTGACCACCGGGCACTAGCAGCAGCGGGTGATCCCGGTTCAGGACAAAGTCACTTGTTTTACGTTGTGGACCGCGTCGCTGGCCACCGGTTTCTTGTGGACACCAGAGCAGAGGTCAGCGTTCTTCCAGCATCGCCAGCTAATAAGCATCATCTCATTCAAACATCCCCACTTCGAGCCGTCAAAAGTTCGTCAATTGCCACCAATGGTCAACGCTCCCTGACCATCAACCTTGGCCTAAGATGGACATTTCGCTGGGCGTTTATCGTCGCAGACATTCGCACGGCTATTCTGAGAGCCGATTTGCTCAGCCAGCTTAATCTCAGCGTGGACATGCATTCTCGTTGCCTGGTTGATGCAATGACTTGCCTCTCAGTCTCTCAGTCAATGGCATTGCATCATTTCACGTTGTCTCGGAGGTACGTTCTACGCCGCCAAGTTCAATGTTCGAGGAACTGCTAACCAAGGTTCCCGAGCTGATGAGAACTACCAACTAGGATGAATCGGTTCGGCACTCCGTTACTCATCACACCGTGACCACAGGACCTCCTACAATCACGCGGCCTCGTCGTCTCATGAGCAAACGACTCACCATCACCTGCTGTGAATTCGACTACATGCTGCAACTGGGAATCATTCGCCCTTCTGAGAGCAACTGGTTGTCACTCCTCCACCTCAGACCCAAAGCCACCGCTGGTGACTGGTGGCCATGCGGTGATTACCGCACGCTCAAGGCCCAAACCGTCCCGGACCGGTACCTCTCATTGCATATCCAGGACTTCACCGCGAACCTGGCAGGCAAGTCTATTTTCACCAGGATCAACTTACCATATTTGCACAAATATAACGCGTTTTTTTTCTCTCGGAATTACATGCTCCAAAACGCACCTCGCGTTATATTTGGAATCAAGTTCAGCCATGAGGTGCGCGAGTCTCGAGAAAGCGAGGAGAAAGCCATCCCTCTGGCTCAATGCAGGAGACCGGCTGGAAAAAGGAGGAGGGGTGTGGGAGGGAATTTTTTAGCCATTGGGCCATGTGACGGGGCAAATAAAAAACCTAAAAAACATTTTTACCGCTATTGTGTTTGTACAAAGCGTGCATGCAGCAGACATGCAGCGCACCATGCGGGAATGCGGGCACTGGCCAATTCGAGCCAAGCCAAGCCATGTCAAATCAACAAAAGCCAAGCCCAGACCACCGACCATGTTTACGCAATCGTGCAACACTGAGGTGTTCGTTTATGCGGAGGGACCAGAACAAGAACCAGGGTAATCGTGTATCGGGTTCAGCGGTCTTTTTTTTCTGCCTGTGCATTTTTTAGTTTCTGCTTCAGAATGGTCTGGTGTTTGTGTTGGTGTTTCTGCTTCGTGCCTTGCTTTGCTTGTGAGCTGCCGAGGAACTCACGCCGAAGAAAAAGGGACTACCAGACAAGCCGAGCCATGCTGCTGCTTATCTGCCTAGTTGCCAAGTGGATTGTAAACAAAAGGACCTGAGCAGTGAGGATGAGTGCAGTCAAAACATAAACTGATATTTCCCTGAGTGCGGGAAATTCCCGCGGCCTCTGGCTCACGTTATAACAGTAATAATATTTTTTTTTCTTTCTTTTCGAGGCCATCAAAACTTGCCCTCGCGTTATATTCGTGGTCGCGTTATATTCGTGCATGCTGTATTAAGGAGTACCATCAAATCCCAGTAGAGCTCTCCGACATTCCCACGATGGCAATTACAACACCATTCAGTCTTACGAGTACGTGCACATACCATTTGGGTTGAAAAACGCCGCCCAAACGTTCCAGCCTTTTATCAACGAAGTGACCCAAGGCCTGGACTTGAAACTAAACATTTTGAGAGAAATCTCTCTGGTTGGGGAATACAGTAAAACCTCGTTATAACAAAGTTGAAGGAGCGATCGTAATTATTTCGTTATAACCATTAGTTTGTTATAGCCAATGTCCATTTCTTCCCTATTAGCAAGCAAGGGGAATTATGAATGCTTTGTTATATCCATTAGTTCGTTATATCCCATTTTGTTATAACGAGGTTTTACTGTACAATAATTAAAATATGGCAACCAACCAATTCCTAAACATGTAGGAGCCCTACGTTTCGAACCGACTCGGTTCTTTGTCAGGGGCGACTGTGGCCGTTGAGGAGCGGCGTTCTTCGATCTTCTTCTTCTCTTAGCGATGTGGCGCATTTCTTGATCTTCTTCTTTCATGAATATGGCGAAGCCCGTTCACATACACTGTTGGTAAAGCACCAAGGCACCTATTTATGTTGCCTGGCGTCGTTTGAATATGCCAGGACTCGATGAAAAGCCTATGTCGGTTGTTAGTCTCTGCGTCGATAACACTGGTGTTGTCGAAGTCAATCCGGTGGTCTTTGACTTCGCAGTGCTCGGCGACTGCGCTGCGCTCGTGGTCGAGCTTGCGAACGTCGTTTTTGTGTTGGCGTATTCTTTCATTAAAATTCTTTGTCTCGCCGATGTAAGTGGCTGGACAATCTGCACAAGGGATCATATAAATTACGCCCTGCATTTTTTCTTTCGGAGGGCGATCTTTTGGACGGGGCATGAGTAAACCAAGCGTGGACATCGGCTTGTGGGCTACGCGGATTCCTTCTTCGGCTAGCACGCGTGCAAGCGCCTCCCTTGTTCCTCTGATGTAGGGTACGCAGGTGCGCGAGGTTGGGCGTGGCTGCGTACAGGCTTGTGGTTGCTGTTGTCTTTGACCTCGAGCTTGACGACGGGCAATGCGTTGGATGAAGGTGCTCGTGTATCCGTTCTTTTTCAGATCAGCACGGATGGTTTTTTCTCCCTTTCTTCTGTCATCCTCAGAGGAGCATATAGCCTTCGTCCTAGACAGCAGTGTCCTAACCACCGATGCTTTGTGGCAGGCTGGGTGATAGGAATCAAACTGGAGATAACGTCCAGTGTGCGTGGGCTTCCTGTAGACAGAAAACTACAACTTTTCTTTTTCTCTTCTCACGAGCACGTCCAGAAAAGGCAATGAATTGTCTTTTTCAAGTTCCGCTGTAAATTGGATAGCCGGTTCGATGGAGTTGAGGTGTGAGAGGAATCTGTCCACTTCAGATCTTTGAAGGATGCAGAAGCAGTCGTCCACATACCGCACAAATATTTTGGGCGCAGTGGCGAATGACTGCAGGGCCTCTTCCTCAATGGCTTCCATGCACAGGTTAGCCGTGGTAACGGAGACAGAGGCACCCATGGCGGTTCCGCTGGCTTGTTTAAAATACTCTCCCTTGACGCTAAAGTAGGTGTTGCTAAGGCAGAATTCAAGGAGGCGGCACAGTTCCTCCACACTAAGGGCGGTCCTGTTGTGCAGGTCTTTTCCGAGAGCCTTCCTGGCAGCTGTAACTCCCGAGCTCAATGCTCTAATGCCAGTCAAGTTTACACTTCTCTTTTCCATCAAGAGATCTCTTATTTTCGATAGTTCCTCAAAATCTTTCTCTGTCAGTTCTCCAATTCTCTTTGGGAGAAAAACCTGCTTGAGTTCGTCCTCAATGAGGAGCTTTACAAATGTTCTCTCTCCACATTTAGTTTCTGTTCTTACGATTTCTAGAACCACAATTTTCACATCCGACGGTACTTTGGATATTTCTATGAAGCTGGATTGCGGACATTTTTCCAATTCTTTTAGTTTACAGAGCTAAATCAGGCATTGGAGGTTCTCACAGTGAAGGTCCTCCCCGAAGACTTGTTTTCTTCCGAAGGGCCGACAAAACGTCTTGGTCACAGAGAAGGCCTAAGGCATCTCGTAGTGTGCTTGAAGTTTTGCGCAGCTGCTTATCCAGATCCAGAAATTCTTAAAAATGGCTTGTCCAAAAGCTGAAACAAAATTTCCACTAGAAGGAAAAGACAGACATACAGTGGAGACTGTCCTACTTTCTGTTTAAACGACCCGTCTAAAGCAGAGAGTGAGGCACCTGCATTTTCCATTGGCCGCGGGTGATGTCGTAGGGGCTCGAGCATGAACAACGAGTACATGCGTAGAAAGTTGCAAAAGTATTTTGCAAAAAGGAGTGCTGTCACTTAATCATAGAATTGATTTGTCAGACATTCTTGTTCTCCTTCCATCTAGCCGATTTCTTTTAATTCAGGAAGTCGACGTTGCTTCCACGCGTTTCCTTTTTTCTCGATAAAGCGAGCCTAGACAGGTTCCCCTAGGTAAGCTTCATGAGGTCAAATGCAAGTCTAGACAAGCTCCAAGTGGGACCTGAACGGTGCCTCGCACCATAAAGACAGCGTTTGCATTAGCTATAGTCAACGAAGTGGAAAGTATAAATGATATGGCCGCTTTGTTGACTTGGGTACGTGTTGATACGATTTTGCAAGGTTTGACCATTCCACGTGCGACCTGCTGACGACTTCAAAACTTTTTCAATGCGTTTCATCCACACCATCAAGACTGTGTTTGTATTCCCCATTCTCGACGTATGAAGACGTATAAATGACACGGGCGCTGCGTTGGTTACAGGACATGTTGTCGCAATTTTACTATTTGTTGCGCGGTAAAGTTTCAGGGCAACAGCAATTCCTTTTTTTATACATTAGTGGACGTCGGGATGATTTTCAGCCATACGCTGTGGAACTGAGGGGGAGAAGTTTCGTTTTCAACCATGGAGCAAAATAATATTTAGTGGATCGTCACAATGTGGCAAATCGACTATGGTGAAAAACATAATCGGTTGCCGAAACAAAATGTTTGACAACCAACCGAAAGAAATATTTTTTGGTTACTTTTACAAAAAATGTTTTTCAGGAAACATCCAGATGTAACATTTATTCAAAATATTCTCGAAAACTTGGATCCCGAAAAGTGCTTTAGTTATCTTTGACTATTTTCTAGCAAACACCTCAAAACTAAAAAAAATATTCCTGCAAGCTTATGCAAAAGTTTGCCGCTTGTTGTATGGTATGCGTCCAATACCTTTCCTCATGACGTCTTTGAAAGATGACCCTTGTCTCATTTGTTCGGCCACATGTTTACCTGTAGATAGAAGCTTTTGACCTAGATACGGGGCCACTTGCTTAGTAATTATAGGATATTATCTCCGATACATGTCCATGAGGAAGCCACTACCTACCAGGAAAAAAGGCCCGCCTTCATAGTGAGGCAAATTCTGATCTCCAGAGCCAGAAAAATGGGACAAACAGCATGGAGCTTGTCTTACATGCATAATCTAAAAAAAAACACCTCCTCTTTCATTGAGCAGTTAAAAAAAAAATGACTGAACTATTCTTTACTGCCATCTTTTTATAGCAGAAAACCTCATGAGCATTTTCGAAAATGAAGGGTGGCTGCCACACGACCCAATCTATCTAGAAATGGAATGAAAGTTCCATTCTCAACAACAAGTTCCAAGCAAATAGTGCTGAGCTCTTTTACGATCTCCCTCATACACTTTAACAAGTTAAACAAATATGTTACCATTCTATTTTGTTTTTTTACAGCAAAAGAAACCAGTCTCAAGCTTTAACACCCCCAAAGTGTTCTGCTTCATTGATGACGTCGGTGTCTGCCACGGAAAAAGATGTATATACGCTATTGCTTCTTTTACCAAGCCCAAGCATATGTGATAAATGGGAGTTGATCACTATCAGGGGTGGAACTCATGAAATGTACTTGGGTTCAGCCACGGCAGCAGCTGAAAAAACTGTTTTGGAGCAGGTTGGGAGCAGCTAAAACTATATTCTGGAGCAGGCTAGGAGCAGCTCAGATCAGTTTTCATTGCACTTCAGCTTGTGTCTTAGACGAGCAAGGGAGCAATTTCAATTGTGCTTAGCAGCAGAGATGAACATGTGTGGTTAAGGACCTATGTAGATGGGACAACAATGTAACAGATGCGAAAACTGGAAACTTTGTGAGCCTTAATGAGAATCAAAAACAAAGTACCACATGTTTCTGAAGATACCATCCTTGATATTTTCTGAGTGGCTTTCAGGTGCTCAAGATGCCAACCAGCACTGCTTATCACCCAACCCACACGTGCTCGACACAGTAATTATATGTGCGAACCATGTGACGTGCGTAAGCAACAGATGTGCAGTTACACGGAGGAACAGGGCAACAAATTTTGAGTTTATCCTATTTTGCAACTCGATATCAAAGCAGCAGACTATGATTAACAAAGTTATCGTATTTGAAACAATAAGCAGGAGCAAGGTTAAAGTATGTCGAGCAGATCTACCGCTCGCATAAGAGCTGCTGGCCGGCAAGGTTTTGGATCGGACTGCGTTTCAGTTCTATCAAATCACGATTTATCTTCCGAGTATGCGGTTCCAGCTTCTAACGATGAAGTACTAAAAGGAATATTTTGCTCATTTGCATTCAACTGGATAACGTCTGGATCCCGGGCCACAGAGTTTCAGGCAATCTGTTGCTTAACGACCCGACCTCACCTCGGCCGACTTGCTTAACCACTTATGGTTGAAGAATAAAAATCCAGTCGCAGGTGGTGTAGCACTTAGAATCCGAGTTTTTTCGCGCGCTTCTGACTAAGGATTGCAAGGCCGACCTGGTTAAACGCCCGCATTGTTGGCAATCGAGTCGATAAAAACCAAAACCAAGACAAAATAAAAAGTTTTTTGGCACACGTTTTGCGATTTGGCGCATAATGGCGCGAGGTATTGGCTGTGGCGCAGTTTCTGCAACATGGCGCAGAATGGTGCAGACACATGCGTCTGGCGCAAAAGAGCGCAAATGGCGCAGCCGGTCCTCCCCTGCACTATACATCCATTGACATGCATCTGTAACTCTACAACCTTAACAGAGAGATTATAATGAAGGAGTATTTTTGACTTATGAAGATAGAAGTGGGATTGGTATGCATTATGTATAACTGGGATCAGGTCTTCTGCTGATTTGTAAAAACCCTCATGATCCACATGTGTTCCTGCTTCACGACATGCTTAACCTTAGACAGCTCTATCTCAACCCCTTGATTGAATATACCTTATATGACAAGAGGGGACCTTCCACACAGCCTGACCGGTTGCAAAAGTTTTCTTTGGAAAACCGAGCTTTTTAGCCAAGGACGACGACATGTGTAATTCATTATTTCACTGGAAACATAAGTAATAGGAATTTTCTTTTCTGTCAAGGCTCACTTTTGGACCAAACAGTTCCTTCAGTGCAGCTTTCACTAACAAAATAAAGCCCTGCTTTGCTGGAATTTGAATATTTCTTGCTTGTTTCAACTTTTCCAGCATTAGTTAGAATAATAAAAAATCTCGTTAGACGGTCTTGTAGACTCTTTATGCTAAATGAAAAATTTAATTCTCCTAGGGCCACCTCTTAAGGTTCATTTAGCTGGATAGGATGAATCAATTGCACTTTAAATTTACTTAAAGTATTAGCGTAAAATATCCTAAAGGAGGCATTCGGGAAAAGGTTCACATAAAATTGACGCTCATTTTGAACGACTGATCTAGAACAGGGTCCAAAGCGGACTGAGTGTCTAATAACAAGGATCAATATTTTCTATTCAGATGACGCCCGCGCGATGCAATCCCACGAACGATAAAATGACAGCGTTCCGCAAGTTCATTTACCTTCGACAGATGGCGCAAAAATAGCCTCCATCTTTTTGCAGCAGGTGGCACACCAGCATAATTGATGGTGAGGATTAAAGCGCACACCCGAAATTGGGAGTGGACCCCGGGCCCGAACCCGTAGGAAACACTTAAAAGACCCCGACGTCGCGGCGAGGGAATAGGGCTATTAAAGGACAGTGGGAGTCGTTTAGGACCACGGAGCATTTTGTTTATTACCTAAGTCAGTAATTGCCAATTAATTGTTCAATCACGTAATAATTAGATACCAGTTGCGTCCACCACTGCTGCCGCTACACCGCCAGGATCGCGGTCTGCGACGCCTCTACAATGTCATCAGGAGTAAATCGAGAGACCACTCATTGGGACGTAATAATCACGCTGGTGGGCGACGCGTTGCATGCACCACAGTGTCGTAACTCGGGCAGTTAGTGAGACTTGAGTGCACCGCCGCCTCATAAACTGTCTGCGGGAGGTGCCTTACCTTTTGGGTGAGGAGCTCAGGGGCCGTGGTGAGCCGGTCGTTGACCTCCATGAGCGCGCCAGGAACGGTGCTGACCAGCGTGTACTCCGAACCGTCCGCACAGGAAACAATGCACATCGCAGACTCCTTCTGCAGCTTCTGGCCTCCCTGCAGCACGTGCGAGTTGCAACGACAGTTGAGGGGAGAATTCCTTTAAGAGGAAATATGTGTCTCCGAAGCCAAAAAAGTCGCAAACACAATAAACATTTCTCCAAATTCTTTCGAGATATAAAGAGCAGGTAGCCCCGTAAGTGCATCGAATATCACTCTAATTTTTCTCAAATTTTCTCGTCTGCTTTGTGGTGTTTCTACTTAAATAGACATTTGTGGTATGGTTTTTGCTAACAGCATGGCTAGGATAATCGACAATGTTTATTTATTGTATTCATCTGCTTGTTCTCAAAGCAATAACATTACACAAAAAAGTGGGCGAAGAAAAACAAAAAAAAAAAAAAAAGCAAACAAAGAAGGGGTTTACATCGAATGATCCTAAATGGCAGATTTGAAGACACTGGCATTAGTGATGAAGCGACAGAGGTTGGGTGGTGTTTCTACTTAAACAGACACTCGGGCGGAACTGTAACCTGCGAAAGTGGTGACAGCGGGAAGCAAGGGCAAGGGAGATGGTGCATGCATGCAGAGAAGCTCACTGGTGTCATGCAATGCAACGGGGGGGAGAAAGGGCTGGGAGAAGGACAGTGAAGCGTAACGGCCAGTCACAGCGTCAAGCGAGCGCACGCGATGTCGTCAATAACCAGCGCCTTCGGTCAACGTGGTTCCGAATGGTGGATGTTTTAAGAGGAAGACAAAGTCAAAATTGGTACAACAGCGCCAACAAAACAAAATCATTAAATGTCCAGTCAGAAGGATGGAGTTTGTGAAAAAGGCAAAGACGAGAGATTTTACGCTGTGGTGAAATATCGGTTGAGCAAAGATTACACCTGGTTACACTGACACAAGCAGTAAAGGAGCAGTTGCAAAAAATAAAATACATGAAACGATTTAGGATGGCCTTAAAACATCCAAGGACGGGCGAGCTGACATGACGGTTCCAAACTGATGACGCAAAGTGAAGTCCAAGTCGTCTTAAAGGGACACTGACAGGGTAGTTATGCTCACCCGGGTTTTTAGTTGTACGTGACATATGAGAGCCCAACTACCCAGAACAGAATTTGCGGCTCGAAATTCCGTTTCTTTTCGCCCAAAAACCGCCGATCAAGAACTGGCCGGTCTGAGTCGCGCTCACTCTCTTTTCTGTGGTCAGTGGCCCTTTTCTAAGGTTTAGACAGAACCACCAAATTTAATCAAAGTCGTTGGTAATTGAAGGCACACACTCAATATCAAAAATAGAAAAAAATATGAAACCCATTTTTTGTGGTTTCTAAAAAGCTGCAAATAGATTGATTGAAGCGAAAGTTGCACAGAGAACCGGAAGCATTTTGTGCACTTACTGCATCATTCTCAACATGGCGTCGTTTCGCGTATCACGGGACTCGCGGGGACGGCGATGGCAGCGGACGAAGGGTGTAAAATCTCTACTTTAGAACTGTCGTTCGCGGCACCGGCAAATTCTGTCTTCCTTTGAAAAGTAAATTTTGGACCAATCAAAAGAATTGGTATTCATCCCGTACGACACGCCTCACCACCAAGCCGATTTGCACTAAGACATTGCCGAGCCGTCGCCCCCTTCTCGGGGCTGAAGACATCGCTCGCGCAAACCTCAAGAACAAAGTGCATACTTGGAGTTGAATATGCACGCGTACGATTTCTTTCCTAGGTGCGAATGTGGCCAATGCGTGGTGCAGCCCGACTTCGACCCAGGAGTGCCTTTGCTGGAGCGAAATTGGAAGCAAAGTTTCCGACCTACAGTCGACCGGCTGCGTTACTTCGGAGAGTTTCCCCAGCAGCTCAGTGGGAAGATGTCCGCTTCACAGGCAGCAGACACAGGTTCAGTGCCGAGTGTAAGCGTACCATTATTTGTTTTGTTTTTTTCAAACAGTTTGCGATATTTACATTTCTTTTTTTTTTTTACGTTGATCACTAAAAAAAAAATGTTGTGGACGAAACATCGCTGAACTAAATGGTACGGGAATTCCTTTTGGACACCTGCGAACTCAATGTAACCACTTTCCACAAAATGCAAGGAGCATATAAATCGGGTAGCGTCCGCTTTCCGAGGTGCCCGTAAATATTCTACAGGAATTGCGGCCAGCCATTGGTCCCGATCCCGTTGATCTTTCGGAAAATCTGTTACACAATGCCACTTCTTTTCGAACGCAGAACCTGTGAGGCAGCTCTTCACGCAACATCTTCGTAGTAATCTTTTCGGAGCCGATCTCGGGTATTCACCACGGGCACTCACTGCTCATCTCCAACTCTTCAATGTACAAAACAACTCAACTTGAACTGCAGAGCAGTGAGCGGAACAAACATAACTGCAAAGGAATCGCACAGCTAATAGTTCCCCGCCACACATGTCATATGCTACGCAGAAAAAGAAAAAGAAACGGAAGGAGAAAGAAAAAAGCGCACGGTCAGCTGGCAGCCACCTAAATTCCACCACTCACTCTCTCCTCTCCACTTCTCCGACCACTGTGCACGGGTTTCGGTTTTGTTTTCAAGCAGCTGCATTTTTCAGCTTCAATAAAATTATGCGTGACTCTGTTACAAAATATTATTTGGGTAGTCTTCCGACACCATCATAAATTGCCCTGCAAAAAATTAAAAAATGTTTTTGGGGGGTGTTAGTGTTTAATAGACATTCTCCGAATCACAGGCACCATCTGGGGAGTTACCCGTGAACTACAAATGAAGGACAGCTCAACATGCCTCCACCTGTCAGAACAGATTGGCATTGTGCAGTCGTATCGGTTTCCATTGCTTTTTATGCCCCATACTACTTATGGCTAAAAAGGAATTGTCAAGAAAAACGACAGACACATAAAAATATGTGGTGAATATGTTGGTCAGGCGGAACTGTACCCTGCAAAAATGGTGACAGCGAGAAGCAAGGGCAAGGGAGAGGGTGTATGCATGCAGAGAAGCTCACTGGAAAAAGGTGCATTGTTTTGCACAGCAGAATTTTCAAGCTAGTCAGGCCTAGAAATTTGATAATTGTACATAACAAAATCATAAAAAAATAACAGTTCTATGGATAAAACAATGTTGTTCAGTGGATTGCTAATGTCAATAAGAGAAAGTAGGGCCCCTGCATAGGATGTCAGATGTCAGTCTTCATCGCTGGTTCCTACGACGAAGCCTGGTTTATCGGCCCTTCCTGCGATTAAAAGTTTTGCAGGTCACAAAAACTTAAAATAGCATTTTCTAAACTTTTTTTTTATTGCCCACCGAAAGTTAGCCCACTTCTTATTTTCACCCAATTTGCTTTGGATTCTAGGTGGACTATCTCCCGGGATGTAACGGTAGTAAAGACATGAAGCTAATTTTCACTAAAGACGCTTTTTCTGAAAAGGAACTATGTAGTAGTTTCGAGAAAAGATACAACATAAAGGAAAATGACATGTTCCAGGAGTTTGCCCAGTCAAATAGTTAGTAAATAGTACTATGCACTATTTTACCAACAAATCTGGCTGAAGATAAAGCTGTGGCATAAACAACATATGGTTATTACAACAGCACTTTTGTACCTGACCCGACCGAAGAGTAGGTCACCGTTTATACAATGCTACACTAAGTGGTGTGAAATGGATTGTATATAACTTTCGATAAGACTGCAACCTGACCCTAATGAGGCTCACATACCATTTAATATTCTCGGCAAATTCCTAACAGACCACAAATGGCGGTCCCATCTTCGAGGCAGGCTTATCATCCAATGTAAGAGGCCGTGTTCCAAGGCAGGTTTGCTTTTGCCGTGAATACAAAAGTGACCAATAGACCCTTGTACATATTTTGTGCCATCTAGCAGCAGTGTTTCAAAACTACATACAGGCCATGAGGCTGGCCACTCGACCGCCACTGATATGAAGAGAGGCTTTCAAGCACTCACGTTTGTGCTGCTCCTTTGACGCTACTCAGAAAATTCTGTTCCATTGCTTTGTTTCATGTCACCCTGAGTGCATACAGGAGGGAATGATAATAACAAAGACAAGGAGCGAAATCATGTTTAAGCAAAGATGAGATCCAGAATTTGGTTTCCGTACCCCTTAAATAACCAGTTCAATTTAATTACCGTATTTACTCGAACGTAACGCAAGTTTTTTTTCAAATTTCCCTTACCTAATTTGAGGGTTCGTGTTATAATCGAAACGCCTCAAAATTTGCCTTGGCGGTGTCGCAGCACAGACTCTTTAAAATGGCTATGACAAATCTCGCTATTGTTCAATTTTTTCTGGCAACATATACACGCTGGAAACAGCCAATCCAATCCTATTCTTGTTTGCGACTCGTTGCGCCCATATTAGAGTTACAGGTTACCTTAACAATGCTTTCTCTTTCTGTTAGGGTTACCATATCCATGTGCCCGTGTTGTCCGTGTTTTGTGAGCTGCTGCTACGTGCTTCAGCGACTGGACTCGAGCAAATGGCGACGCGACGAGCTCAGTACGATGCCCGCTTTAAAAGAAGTGCAATTATGATGGCTGAGGAAATCGGAAACTCTGCCGTGGCTCGACGGGTAGGTGTGACAGAATCGACTATACGTAGGTGGAGGCTCCATCGTGAAGTGCTCTTCAAGTGTGAACCCAACCGAAAAGGCTTCCGCGGACCACGTTGTAGTACTTTTTAAGGTACTTTTTTCCCCTCACTTAACTCGCGTTACATTCGTGTTCTTTTTTTTTTTTTTGCGCTGTGAAAAGTCAGTTTTTGCGTTACAATCGTGGTCGCGTTACATTCGAGTAAATACGGTAATTTATTTTAACACAAAAGTTGGGACTTCTCGTGTAGAAAACTCACCGATAGCTTGAGTAGCGAGTTTTAGAATAGTGTATGCAAGGAAATAGCGTCACCTTCCTGTGCCAATCCAAAACTGTTTGGGCTCAACACAAACGCACTATCAACAACTTTTTTTTTCTTTTTTTCTAGTGTGCACAGAGGTTTTGCATATGCCGTTCTAACACTTGGCAGTGTCTGGAGTCCTCAATAATTGACGCCGCAAAAATAAGCCGTCTGTGTAAAAATCAGCCGAGTCCAGCATTGTCAATGGCGAATAGAGATTTACATTTAGTGGGCGACGTCAAAATTTACAAAGCACATCTGTTCAAACAAGTAAAGATATGTTTACACAGGTCCATAAAGTGACGCTTAGCGTTAGACTTCAGCTAAACTTGTCAAGGTACTTTCCTGCACCCTTTAGAGAGCTGCGCAGCGATTTTAACGTTGAAAGAATTCGCATCTCCTACTTTTCACATTGTTTATCTAGTCACAAAGAACAGAAAACACATCTTGATTCAAAAACTTTCAGCCTTTCCACTCTGGGGAAGAAGGAAGACCAGCGAAGCTGTACTATGGTGGGACGACCTCAAGGACGACCTCAAGGACGACTTCTTGGACGACCTCAAGGATGACGCCTAGAGGACGACCTCAAGGAAGACCTCAAGGACGACTTCTAGGACAACCTCAGGGACGACTTTAAAGACGACGTTTAGGACGACCTCAGGGATGACCTCAAAGATGACTTCTAGGACAACCTCAAGGACTACCTCTCAACAGCCTCAAGGCAACGTCTAGGATGACCTCAAGGACGACTTCTAAGATGACCTTGAGGACGACATCTAGGACGATGCATAGAGAAATTCAGCTTTTCACTCTAGTAAAAACCGGAGTGGAAAGGCTCGAGCGACGAGCGAGGAGGGAAGCCGGTTGTCTGGTTGCCGCCGTTGCTCATAGATGGCGGTAGCTGTCCAGAGTTTTGTGTCATTTGTTTGGTACCAGACACGATCCTGGGGAACCTAGCCCTTAACAGCTCCGCAGTGAAAGTTGCAATTCTGCCGCGTATTCGCGAGGCAAAAATCAGAATATTTCCCGACCTGGAGCCACGAACGGCGGCCGTGAGAACCACGCAGCATTACGTCAATGGGGGACTCATAAAAAGATAGCAAGTTGTGCAAGTACCTGCTAGATAAAAGGTAATTTTTCTATAAATCTTGTCATTCCAACATAACTATAAATGCATCAAAAACCTGGTAATCAACGACAAAACTTTTATTGTACGGAGTTTTACTGGCGCCATCTATCTGAGGTCAACAAGACCGTCAGCCCTATCTGCTACCGCAAACAGCCGCCAGAAGTTGGAGGGGGATGGGGGCAGAGCCAGATGGGGATGGCCGGACCCAGACGTTGGCACTTTCCTCCTTTCGTCATGTTGATTGCGCTGCGCAAAAACCCGGCCACGTGGTTGCAAGCGGGCGAGTTCTCGTTGCTCACTGATGGCTCTAGAAAGAAAGTGCCGGAACCCCGCACGTCCCCCTTTCACATCACAGCGCACGTGACTCGGAAGATGGTGAAGGTGTTGAGAGGTGCCGAAAGCCTCAATCTATGTCCATTTTTGAAATACAAACTGGGACATGCAGACAAAAACAGTTTTTGTTTTTTACTTCAGTAAGGTCGAGACACCAAGACCCAAATTATTTAAGCAAAGCACTGAAATTGTTGCACAGCTCCTTCAATTTTATTTGGCCAATTTTAAGGAAGATAAATGTCAGATTTAATTTGACTGGCCTGCCACTTATACCATATTGTGAGTACGCTGTAAGCAAATGTTCATATAAAAATAGTTATTTTCCTAGGGACAATACTGTGAAATGCTGCTAATGAGTTCTTTAACAGAGCTGATAATTAAGGACATTTCCTACTTGGCCTATATAGGTCAGATTCAGAATTTTTTTCAAGTACTTATTTTTTTTAAATATAAAACAGTTTGAGACAATATTACTTGTTTTTATAAATTCTCTGCATCATTATGTGAGACTGTCTGCAAAGTTCCCTAAAACTTGGGTGTCCACAAAACTAAACAGTGGGTAGTAAGCTCGGGAGTTCGTCAGTTCTTCCCGATTCAGCACATTACTAACTGAGCTGTCGACCTGCTTCTTCACATTCATGTATATTAGTCTCTTCATTAGTTTATTTTTCTGGAAATTAGTGTCTTAAGTACGGCCGTACACACTAATTTCCAGGGGAAGACAATGGTAATCTTCCCCGTACATTGGTTGTTTTTCTTTTAGGCACAAAACCATATTGCAGTTTTCAAAGCGCCCCAGTAGCACTGTTTAAATGGTTGTGGGCTACAAAAGACACATTTGCATCACAAAATTAAGCAAAAATGACATAAAACAGCAACACAGCCACGTGCAAGTTGAAACCGCAACCAACCAACTTGAAGCAACCTAATGGCGGCAAGTGTGTCAGCGACCTTGAAGGTTGGTCTGAGTGATGCGGAGAGGGGGCGAGGCGAAGTGCTTGCCTTGTTGTAAGGAAGTGGGACTGATGTAGTGAAGGGCAGATCCAGAACTCTTTTTTTTGGGGGGGGGGGGAGCCGCCCCCGTTGCCCCTCCCTTGTATCTGCCCCTGGATGTAGCAGTGACGGGGTGAGACTCGCGAGAGGAATGGGTTTGTTCACCTCGGGCTGATGGCACCACTAAAACTGAATTTAATATGATTTTATCGGTGATATGAGGCTTTTGATGCATTTACTCGTGTTGAGACAAGAATATTTATAAAAAATAGCCTTAGATTCAGCACATAATGGCACATCTTGCTAACCTATTACAACGCACCCAGGTTGGCATCACGCCTTAGCTCCCATGGCCGCCAACCTGCGGCTCCAATATGCAATATTTCCCCGCTCTTTGCTTTGCTATTGTGCAATGGAATCGCAATATTTCAAAAAGAATGAGGCAGTTTCTTTATTCCTTTTGGTAAGATAAACAATGTAAACATTAAAAACTGGGAATTCTTTCGAAGCTGAAATTGTTGTATCGCCCCTTTAAAGGGATGCTGAACAGAAATTTGGATTTCGTAAAATAGGCCGTAGAAGCGTTGAACGGGACGCTACGAACTCCAAAACATCATCCTAGCAAGCGTAAACCATCTGTAGGTACGAGGGCGTGCGTTCACGGTATGGGTGAAGGGGCTCCCTCGAGGCTCTTCCTAAACAATTTCTCAAAGACCACCGCAAGAGACAGCCATATTTTTTCCATTTTTTTTTTTTAGGTTGGGAATAGCGCCAGCGGGCAATTTAGAACTTTGCCAGTGCTTTGTCCAAGACCGTCGCGACATGCCCTTTTCAACTTTAGTACATGGTTTCGTTTACTGTTGCTTGGCGTTTTTATTTCTCCCTCCTTTTCAATATGCGGGTCTGGTCGTAGAAAAAACAAAATGATTTCTTTTTTTTTTTTCCTTTTTTTTTTTGTAACGGGGTACATGGGCTTGCACAATGGTCAAACAAAAAATAACAGCAAAAAAGATGCTTACAGCACTGACTCTCGGGTGCAGTAGTCAACACATGTAGCAGTGGCGAGCGAGCTGCCTCACAATTTGTACATTATTAGTACTGGGAGAAAAGAAGCGGGCCTCAATGGGCCCATGAAAATTAGTGCCAGGCCGGTTGTCAAAAACGAATGGCGGGCCGTGGGCGGCCCAAGAGACAGCGGGTCGGGCTGGGCTGAAATCCAACATGTCGGCCCGTGCGGGCATCTATGGTACACTCTTCGCGCAAATCATTTGCATGTCTCTAATGAACAACATTTTGTTCGCATTATTCATATTTACAACGACATGTGCACCGGCGTGTGAAGCACGTATTAACGACGCGACGAAGGCCTCTCGAGCAAAAGCCTTGTTTTAAGGCCTTAGGCTAAAACCTCTGGGCAAGGTTAAATCGAGATGCAACTTCAGAAACCTAATGTGCACTATCGTCACCGACAGTTTAAAAAACGCAAGGTGTGGCCCATTAGGGTCACGCTGCTCCTTTCGGGATTTGTCCTTCGGTGTCGTCGGCTGAATGCCGCCATGTGATTTGCTGCGGAATGATAATGAGACCTCTGGGACTTACCGTGTCCCGCGTCCCTTAGACTGTCGGCGACTACGGAAGCCGACGCAACCTTGCAGGTGCGTCTATACCTTGAAGCTGCAGTTAAGCACCTGGCAACAATGGTTGTACTTGTCGACATTTGTCGGACGCTCTGCACCACTGGTGTCGGGAACACTCACCCTTTTCCACTTGCCGGAGACTTGGTTGGAGAGGCGGTTGAGTTTCTCGTTCACTTGGAAGTTCACCTTGGTCGCCGTCTTTCCTTCCCTCAGGATCGGATGGGACGGAGCCAGCGTGACCAGAACGATTCTGGAAAGGAACCGTCGTACGGCACGCTCCAATGCACCGCAACGGAGCTGTTGCAACTTCGGTCGAGCCGAGGAAAATAAACAAAAAAAGCTGAGGACTAAACGTCGTCGTAACACAGCGAGCGCTAAACATTTGTGCCAAGAGGCGCTCTTTCGTTTGCCTCTGAGCGAAAAAAGAAACCAAAGCGGTGCGATGAAAATGAAAGTGTGCGTGAAGGCACCCTAGTGGAGCCCACACCACCTGGACAGCTTTGGCGTGCCTCCCTCGACATCATAAAATGGGAAGAGACATGCAATGTTGACCTGTTGTCGACTCATTTAAACTGTATTGATTGTTGACTCATTTAAAATGTGAATTATGAGGAACATTGGATGTAGAAGTCATTTCTTAAACAGGCGAGTTGGTCCGAAATACTTTTTTTTTTTTAAACTTTGAATACAGATGTTTTTGAACAGGTAGTTAATGTCATGTTTCCCAATGGTTTTCTGTGTACGAAGAGCCGAGCACAACACAATTTATTTACTTCCCACAGTTTTAGCACTTCGTTTCTTTAAAATTAATGTTAGTATAAACAATTCATACGTTTCGGGAGAGTTGACAGTTTAAAGGGGCCCTGCAATCATATTTAAGTGCCTACCTTTTTTGCGGTTACCACGTTCCTCGGGGTTCGGGCAAGTCAGCGGGCACGGAGAGAGTAACTAAATATCAGTGCATCATATTTTAACCGGACGACGCGGAAACCTCCTCTACCTACGGGGGCGACTTGCGGTGCCGAAAGCGCGCGATATGTGACGTCTTAGGTCCTGGGCTGACTACTGGCCAGAGCCGCTAAAAGCTTCTTTTTTGTCGAAATACAAATTATAAGTGTCGCAAACCGTTTCAATTATTTATAAAAGTAGTTTTTGTTCACTATTTTAGATCTGAAAAGAAACAAATGCAGTTTAGAAAGTATGGAAACAAGAAATTACCCGTTGACATAACCGCCACCAAGTGATGGAAAAGGCGGCGCATACTAGAAAGCTGTAGTGGGATCAGGCGCCAACGAGCGGCGAGCGTAGAAAGATCCCGGATGTATGCGGCGGCGCTGCCGTCGTGCGAACTGGAGGATCCGATCGGTTCCTCACCCTCCCAAGGCCTTCAGCAAGCAGCTTTGGCTTGCGGTTTGGCCTTTTGGCGGTATGGCAGCATGAAGTGGCTTTCGTTCAGAACTGATCTTTACCCCGTGTTTGCTGTCGTTTGTGGCTAATGAAGTCTCATGCCGAATAAGTGTTTAATCGCGCAGCAAACACAATGTGAGCAGCCCTGGCTGCCCGCTTCATACAGCCTATCCAGAACATGCTTTAGTGGCGCCCCGAGCCGTCGACACGGAGTGCGGCAGCCGTGAGTGCTCGCTGAGCTCACTACCCCTTTTCTAGTTCACGGCTAGTCAAGTAACAAAGGACGTCATGAAGGAGGTTATTTTTTGCTTGGTTTTGTAATTTTAATTTGCCTACAACTTTTAAAATAAAGCGAAATTCGAGAAAAGAAAAGTTTTATTAAGTTACTACATTCAGTGCGCTCAGGTTCGGTGCAAATTAAGAACCAGTAAAAAAAGTCCTCGCAGGGCCCCTTTAACACCACGGTACTTGACCTTAAACAATACACACCAAAATGAGACATCTGTCAAATTCAAAGTTACGAGAGAACACGGATCGCTCGCTTCCAACACGATCGGCTTTTACGCCAAGAACCCTGCCTGCTTTTCCGTCCCTGCAAGACATCTCGATGGACTCCTCGGTGAACTAGCAGCAGCATTCAGACACAATCGCCTCGAGACCAGGGCCTTTTTCACAGTGTCGTAACTCTACGAGTAACCCTGACAGCCTGGAAACCAACGGAACCGCAGAGCCTGGAATGCGTCTTCAACTGGTACGTTCGAGGTCCCATCCCGCCCACGCGTCAAAAGGTGGCCCCAAAGTGGCAACGAACGACGTCGCAAAAGTGGGTGCGTCGCACTGTCGGACGTCCCGATCCTGGCGGTCAGTGCTAGAAGTCCCAGAAAAAGGTATGAGCGACGGCAAGTGTCGCCGTCGTCAAGGCACCCCGACTCCTGGCTGTCAAGCCGGAGAGCGACCTGCAGCAGAGCAGGCGTCTGCCACATCTACCGCCGCTGATGTGACGCCACCATGATTGCGGCCAGCGACGATGTGACACTTTTAAGACGTCCCCAGGTGGAAATCGAGAAGCCACTTTTAGGGACACGGTAGACGCACCAGTTGAAGGCGCATTCCAGGTAGGGTTATGGAACGGCATCTGGGCGACGAAACGGATGGGACCGCACGGTGCATTTACCACTCGCCTGCCAGCGACGTAGACAACAGAAATCTGTCTGACAACGTCGCCGTCTGTGAAATGAAGCTCGCGCAACTCGAGAGATGATTTTGTCTTGGTATAAATCACAGCTCCTTCTCTGAATTGATTATAAAACGTTAGGCAAAGAGTCTTATTTGAGAGTAGTGTTTCGAGTCCCTCGCGACAATGTCACTAAATGATTTGCATTTTGCAAGAGAAACAACAATTAGCAGAGGTCAGGAAGTTCTCTCCCCGAAGTGCTTAGAATAACCAAAATCCTTTCCTGGGGTCGGATTTTGGTCACTGCTAGAGCAAGAGTGAAATCTAACTTGACACTCAAGGAGCAAGCGAAAATAACGTTCATAGACAATTCGTCCGCTAATGCGATCGGGAAAACGCGATTTGTCTGCCACGAAGTGCCATTTGCGGATGGAAACAAAACAAGAAAATGCCGTACGTAATCTGCTAACAGACCATAAAAAAGTCATTGTCTGCTACAAAACGAGCGCCGTGACGAAGTGAGATCGGATGCAGGCTGCAATTCTGACCGTCTGCTATTTCACGTTGGAACCCATTGAGAACCTGCACTTTGTTTGCAAATGTCAAGTTGTATACTGTTGCTATATGCAGGCTGACATTGACCAGAAGATGAAGGAGTATTCGCAAAAGGCTTACCAAAGGCATCGAGACATCTCTTGCTACTTGTATGTTGGTGAGATGTTCTTACTAAAATATTGCCCGATTGTGAACTCGTGAACAGGTCCAAAATGTCTCATTGAATGATTACGTGCAAGCTGTGGTGCCACATTCTATCAGCAACCTAGAATGCTCTTGCTCATACTATGACTGAAATCTGATCCCTGGTATAGATGATATCCATACCTTCCACAACGCTTTGTCTCGGAGAAACAGAAACACATTCACTTTCATTCTCAATCTGTAGTTCTCGCATGTTGACATTAATGTCATATAATTGTGGCAATCCTCAGGCACTTGCACACTGCCAACAAGTGGCTAGAACATAAACACCGACTTTTGAAAAGAAGCCACGACAAGCACTGAACGACTCCAAGATTTCACGGTGCAAACTCTTGCAGCTTAAATGGATGCTGAACCGAAATTTCGAGCTCACGAAACAAGGCTGGAGCGATAGGTGGGACGCTGCAAAACTCAAGAACATCACTCATACAGCGGTACCTCTAATGGATGGCCGTATTTTTGGAAAAGAAGTGTGCGATTGAACATGGCCGACGACGCCGACGAGAAATGCGACGTCACGATTCTCATTCCCTCTCCTGTTCACTTTGTCCCTTGGAGCAGGTGAACCAAAGCAAGGAGAGAAACAAGGTTGCTTCCCCACATTCTCAACTGTTCCAGGAGGATTGTGACATAACAGTCCTTGCTTGATCACGTCCTTTTTATAAAAAAAATATGGCCATCCGTTGGATATATCGATGTAGGAGTGATGTATTGGAGTTTGTAATGTCTCGTTTAACAATTCTGCGGCCTTATTTTGCAAAATCTAACATTCAGTTCAGTCTACCTTTAAGCGGGAACGTAGACACCTGTTCCACAAGTAAAATATTAATCTTGTAGTTTTACAAGAACATTCAAAAGTCCACACAACTGAAATGAGCATTTGCAACAAAGAACTGACGGTTTTCATGTGCAAATACAAAAAAAAAAAAAGAAACACGTCTGGAAATTGAGTGTTTGCATTGAGGCACTTCAGTGCAGCCACCGGCGTCTCTGGAAGTGTTTCCCCATTGCCGCAAGATTGGAAGCACACATACTAAGAGCTCTAAGGCCTCGTTCATCGAGGTGGTGTTAGTCGAGTACTATTTATGCAAACGAGGTGGCAGAATCTCAAGCGTCTACTGGCACAAAAGACAGTGCTGCTGCAGAAAATATTTGTGAAAAATAAATAGCCCTGCTGACTGAGAAGTGTTGAGCGGTGCCAATATCTAGTATCAGTATTTTCACGTTTCTTTCATTTCCAGAAATTAAAAGCTTTGTGCTCGAGATCTGTGCTGACATGCTCCTTAAAGGGCAACTCCGCTTCATTATTGTTTTTGAAAAAAACAATGCACTCCTCTTCAGTATCACCTAAGAAGACCACACGTCGAATATTACGACCAAGTTCTGTCTAAATGTTTCTTAAACGGTCCGGCAAACTTTGCAACTCGCCAAGTTACCGAAATCGCCCGACTCGAGCAAACGAATTGAGGCGCGACCAACAGTGGAGTCAAGGCCACGGCGTAGGTGAAGCTAATATTGAACTAAACGTCATCACCGTTGTCCCTATTTGCTCGTTTTTACTTCTCCGGGTAAACATAACAAGTTTCGTCAGCAACGTTTCCTCTCAGCGCTCAGCGTCGTCCATGAGATTGTCGTAACGCGCCTGCGCAGCGCGCTTCTTTGGCACCGTCCCGCCGCCGCCGCCTCCTGCCTCCCAATTGCCGTCACTTCCTCACCATTTGTGATTATTATCTCTTGGAGTTCTGTTCACACTACAGACACTATGTGCACACACTTATGTCGCAGTTGTGCAAACGTCGTCGAATGTCGTAGGCACCAAAACGTGGTGAAGAGTGCGGTGCAGACAGCACTTGCGCCTAACACACGCCCGCCCCAATCCCGCACATCGTCGCGTTGCGGATCACGTGACATCTCGAACCACGGGATAGACATGTTCTTGGCAGCTTAAGGCCCATGTTGCCAGACGGAGCCAAAGTTTTGGTTTTTACCTCTGCTCATGTTTTAGGTATACCAATACATATCCCATTTTTTGCAAAGCAAATGACGTAGTATCTTTTGCTAGTGCTTTTTAATGTGAAATCACTCATTATCCCGAAATCTTCGGAATTGAGCGGAGTTGCCCTTTAAGCTCTTTTACATAAAGTGGATGCACAAAGTCTTCCATACAAATTGCAGAACGAAAACAGACATGTACAGTAGAACCGGCACATACCAAGGTCAGTTTTTTCATATATAACTTCACTACAGTCGCATTTACACATAGAGTAGGATAGCACGTTTGTTTCTATGTGCATAATTGAAGAAGGAGGGCATGTGTCGCCCCCATGTGTACTTGTTGTAAAGTCGAACGTTGATATTAGTACAAGTATAAACAAACATGGTTTTAACATAGCATGGCACAGGCCCCACCCCCAGTCCATTTCTGCATAGCCCTACCATACGGGGCTCCTGGGTCCTGCCCACATTTTCACCTGTTGGAATGGAAGAGTGCACACTGGTCCTCGCCCTTCTGCCCACTTGCGTCTGAAAGAAAAAAAAAGGCTGTGTCAAGAGAGCCGTCTCACGGCACCCTTGAAGAGCGTCCAAGTGCCGTCCGACGGCACCACTCCATTTGCACCTTCAAGAGCCGTCCGAATGTGCTAAGCACAAGTCATGCTTATTCTGACATGTGCTCCATCAGCTGCTCGCCGACCTTTTTACATAATGCGCAAGCGAGGCAAACACTACAGGAGCGAACAGCATGCTTTCTTATGTATCTATGACTGCGCTGTGTAGGCACGCGATCTGCCAAAGTTTGCCGAAGTAACACTCTGGCGAAAGTTTTGATCATGATTTTAAATAAATTTGAGTTTATATCCTACATTCTCAAGTGGCGTCAATACCCTCTACAAAATATTAAAAAAAATACATTAAAAAATTAAATTCTTTTTTATAAAGCATGCATTGAACCTAACTATATTTGAGGCTATTATCCCCCAGAGCAAACACAAGCGTCGCTGCGATCACTGCGCCCTTAATGGGGCAACGTGTACCGTGACGTCAGGGGAAGGACTGTTTCACGATCTCGCATCCTGCTCGCTTCCCTGCCCCCATTTTCTGGTTTGCAATCATGCTGACCTACTGTTCAGTGCCGCAATGCAAATCCCGAAAAGAAGCTGGTATCAGCTTTCACTGCCCGAAGACGTCGAGGTTAAAGAAAGCGTGGACAATCAAACTAAGAATGGAAAAGGCATCGTCAATGTCGGCCGTTGTGTGCCGCAAACTCTTCCAAGAGTGGGACTACGTTTATTTGGTGTGCAAGATGCTGGGTAAGACCGACACCAACGTGCCTCCGTACATTTTCTAGTGCGTTTTTCACTTTTACTTTTATAATTAGGTTAAAAGTGCCAAAAGGCAATTCAGCCGATGAACCTCCTTGTCTGTCCACACGGCATAAGGCGATCGTGTGAGCAGTCGGTGAGGCAGTGGCGTAAGTGTTTCAAACGCTGAAATTCTATTTCTTGCATGTTTATGAGTAAGGAGAATATCACACCTTGCTCTGCGGGCAATTCAAATTACATTTATATGTAAAGCCTTTGGGCGGTGTACAAATTAGCTAGCGACCCGACCATGCGCGGGCCACTCTGCATGCGCTGGTTCGCAGATGCATTGAAGGCCCTGGGTCTGAAGGCCTTTCTCTCCGAAAACAAAGAGAAACAGGAGGAACAGCAAGCATTCGAACGGCTGTACAGGGGAAGATGCTTCACTAGTTGCAGAAAATGTGAAACCTGTGCAGGGTGACAGTTTGTGTGAGAAACGCTTCTGGTGTTTTAGCTAAAGGACAATTTTATTTAGCTAAAATCTCAATTTTGGAGCCTGTAAAATGTAAATTGTCGAGAAGGAAATAATACCGGGCTAAACACCTCCGTCTATGTTTGTTGGGCATTACTTAAGGGATATTATAAACAAGTCCACAGATGCCACCATGGAGTTCATTGAAATACCATCCGAATCCAGCAAAGGTGATGCGAGTAATGTAAACAGATATAAATAAGTAACTTTTATATGCCCGTGTTCCTTCTTTCTTTACTTTGCCCTGTACTTAGTCTGTTTCATTTGTGATTCTCTCTCCATGGCCCAGACTATCCTTTATATGTTGCTCGAGCAGCATGCAGAGCTCTTCTACTTTGGCGTTATTGTATAAAAAAAAAAAAAACGAAATAGGATTTATATTTTGTATTTCGACTGAAAAGGACCTTTTAGCGGCTCTGACCAGTACTAAGCCCAGGACCAAAGACCAAAGTCAAATTCATTCAGACCACCAGCAGCATTGATTGTGTGAGATGTAAATCTATCGTTATGCTCCTGCAAGTGTGTCCCCATTTCTTTATTTTCATATACCATGCAGCTGTGTTTCATGCACTGCCTGCCCTGCCAAGCATGCCAGAAATGTTGGTTCGTTTCGCCTGCAGCTCCATGCTATACCTCAATAAAACCACATATGAAATATAGACATTCACTTAAAGGGGCCCTGCAATCATATTTAGGCGTGTACCTTTTTTGCGGTTTCCACGTCTCTTGGGGTTCGGGCAAGCCAGCGGGCACGGAGCGAGTAACTAAATATCAATGCGTCATATTTTAACCGGACGACGCGGAAACCTCCTCCACCGACTAGGGTGACCCGCGGTACCAAAAGCGCGCGAAATCTGACGTCTTTGGTCCTGGGCTTAGTACTGGTCAGAGCCGCTAAAAGGTTCTTTTCAGTCGAAATACAAAATATAAGTGGCACGAACCGTTTCAATTATTTATAAAAGTAGTTTTTGTTTAGTATTTTAGATCAGAAAAGAAACAAATGCAGTTTATAAAGCACGGACACAAGAAATGACCCATCGACATACCTGCCACCAAGCGGTGGAAAAGGCGGCGCATACTCGAAAGGAGAAGTGGGATCAGGCGCCGACACGGAAAGGTCTCGGATGTACGTGGCGGCGCTGTGGTCGTATGAACAGGAGGATCCGACCGTCTCCGAGCGTTCCGAAAGCCTTCGGCGAGAAGCTTTGTTTTGCGGTTCAGCCGTTTCACGGTATGGCAGTGCGAAGTGGCTCCCATTCTGAACTGATCTTTACCTCGTGTTTGCTGTCGTTTGTGGCCGATGAAGTGTCATGCCGAATTAGTGTTTAATCACGCAGCAAATGCAATGAGAGCCGCTCTGGCTGCCCACTGCATACAGTCTATCCAGAACATGCTTTAGTGGCACCCTCTCGCGCCGTCAACACGGAGTGCGGCAGCGGTGAGTGGTCGCTGAGCTCACTATCCCTCGCCTAGCTCACGGCCGCTCAAGCAACCAAGGACATCATGAGGGAGGTTATTTTTTGCTTGTTTTTGTAATTTTAATTTACCTATAACTTATAAAATAAAGCGAATTTTGAGAAAAGAAAGGTTTCACTAAGTTGCTACGTTCAGTGCGCTCAGGTTTGGTGCAAATTAAAAACCAGTAAAATAGTCATTGCAGGGCCCCTTTAACTAGACACATGAAGTATTGAAAGGTTGTCTACTTTTCTACTAACTATGGTGCGCAAATGCTGCGATATACCATACCAAAACTGTTAAATTTCCTTCTAGAAAAAGACATTTGCATTGACACTATCTATTTCAAGGCTTTGCGTTCTTTTTTTCTGTAGCAGTGATTTACCTTTCCCACTTTAAATTTGTTTATACTATATAGAAGGCACTCTTTTGTGTTTTTTTTAGATTACTGTCTGCAACGACCGTGCATGCAATCTGTTTAGGTGATTAATAACTGTTTTGTAATCTCGTGCACATTTTTGCTGCAGTGCCAATGTACGGGGCCGAGGGCTGGTCAAGCCTCCTTTGAGGCTTTTACCCTTTGCTCCACCATGCCTCATGGAAATAAACTAATATTATTATTATTATTACTATTATTCAAATTCACACTTGCTACGAAGACCGAAAAAAAAAAAAAAGTAAATAGAAACGAGCGTGCCGACAGCTAACGCCGTTACGGCCTCCACAAGGCGAGCGGGGCGAGTCGTAAAATTCGGTCCTCGCCGTGACGTCACCCTGGTTTGCCGTAAGGGGGCACCACACAAACTTCTCGGGGCTAATAGACTACTAGCCAGGCAAGGATGACACTTTTTGCTTTTTGGATATTATTTGTAATAAAGGAAGTTTTATGGAATCTGAGTACCTGTTTACCAGGCTATAGTCCACAGACTATACACCTTTCCAAAAAACGCTCCTAGGCCGCCACCATGTTGCTAATGCTGATGCGGCTGGTGCGATTCTCAAGCCCTCTATCAGCTAGAGATTTTCTGCCACTCTCTTGGACTGTGAAGAGCTGCTCAGCGCGATTCTCTACCTATGTTTTTGCGGTTTTGCATTGGACGTTTTCTAACCCCTCTTGAAAGTTCACCCTTAATATTTTTTTTATGCGTGCTGCGTACCCTTCTGTGTCATCCTCCACTATGAGAAATAAGGCTGGTAAGTGCCTGCCATTCAAGCTTTTCTGCTCGACACTCACGGGAAACGAAGGAGGTGAAGGACGTCGAACGGCCCTCGGCGCAATTTTTCTAACATTGTTCTCCCCCCTCCCAGAGATAATCCGCGTAGAATCCTCAGTCATCTCCAAAAATAGTTGACCGGGTTGGGGTGGGAAACAGGTCAGTCGCGTTCGTTCCTTGCCTTGGTGCTGTTGTAAAAAAAGGAAGCTCTCCCCAAAACGTGCCCCAAAACGAAGTCAGCTCGGATTCCGTCCGATCGTCAAGATGTGACTGTCATCGACTATGACTGTGTTATTTGAGATCTTTCTCAAATAAATTCTTGTTGGATAACGCTGCATCGTGTGGCACGTACAATGTATTGTTTGAATGTTAACACTTGCTAAATTGTATGTCCATGACCTGTCCATCGGTAAACACAATATTTGTGAGCGTGAAAAATGCATGCCTTTCGGCTATTTTCTGTTGTAAATTATTTTCGACAGCTAAGCGCTTTGTCGTTTGACGTAAGGCGAATCGCGCTGCATTATCAAAACTTATCGTAAAAAAACTAAAACAAAAAAACTAGAACTATACACTCCAGTCACATTCGTTGTCGCGCGCACACCCAACAAAAATAGTTTATAGGTTTTTTTTATTGCTTTTTGATTTTTTCAAATGTGGTACAATGCTTTCTCAATGATTTCGGGAAAATACATGCACCATGAAACACAAAATACAGCGGGAAAAGACGAGAATTCAGCCACCAGCAGTGTTTGAAACTGCGCCTACGCAGGCTGCACCTATCGAAATCACAGTGCACTCGGTTAAGGTTAACAGGGACGCCGGTGAGAGTCTAACCTCAGACCCAGTGACTGGGCTTGAAAACGGTTTGCTGCACCTGGGGTCGAGTGTTTTTTGGAAAGTTGTATACATGTTTAAAAGTCGAAATTTTAGGCTGTGCGGACTGCGGACTATCTACGGGTGCGGACTACAGAGGATTTTTGCTTTTCAATATCGTTGATTACGACGAGACGAGACAGATTTTGTGAACGAAAGAGCATGTTAATGATGATTTATGTATATTATAGGCTTCTTTGTGATCTAAGAAAGCAGATATTTATTAAGTTGTGCCGTCAACGAATAGATTTTCGTGTCGACTAAGCACCAGGTGCACACTATGCACCGGGTGCGGACTACACACCGGGTGCGGACTATGCACCAGGTGCAGACTATCTCAGCAAAAGCTTTTATATTTAACCCCAAATCTGCCCTCGCGGACTATACACCTGGTGTGCACTATAGTCCGGAAAATACGGAATACACATAATTAGGAAATTTAACACAAAAAAGTACAGCGAAAATAGGCATACTATAATTTCGGCCACAAAGTGCCAAACGCAAGACATTCTTTACAAGGACGCTATTTGCTCGGTAGCGGCACCGTAGGACGGCACTCAAATGCAGACTTAAAATGCCGTCAGACGACAATTTAACGCTCTGCACGAGCGCCGTCAAACCACACTTGAAACACTGGAAGAAAAAAAAAAAAGAACTTTGATACAATTTGTTTTGTGCCAAAACAAATAGCTCACAAAATGCCAAAGTTTTAGGGATGTAGCAAACCTACTAGCTTGACCGGGTCAAACTTTTCCTTTCTTAAACACGACGTTTGGCAAAAGTTTGCCTGAAGTTTTGAATATTACGTGCAAGCTTAGAAATCAGGGGCGGATGCAGGTATTTCCGGAAGGGGAGCTCAGGTGTTGGTCAGCGTATATGTTTCAGAACTACACTCCCCTCCCCCCTCTGCCATTTCTGGGATGGATGGATGGATAGCGATGGCTATGCCCTTTGTAACAAGCACCTGCTTGCGCCACCTAGCCTAACATTTCATCATCCCTTCTTTCTTAAAATTAGTTTAAATTTTGTTCTAACCTTTCCCCCCTTATTTAAAGTGTGCCCATTGCTAATTTTTTCCTGCTTTTTTTTTTTTTTTTCCTCTCCCTAGATCTTTTCCACCAATCTTCCAGCCTCCTCTTAGTTACCACAATTCTTTCCCTATCCCTTCGTCCACCCATGCCTGCAAATCCCAGTGTCGCCTCCAAATCCATAGTGATCCGCCCCCAAAAGAGTGGGACGAAGCCCCCTGCACCTTAAAATTACATGTTCTATAGTTTCCCGTTCGTAATTGCATATGTTGCATAAAGTGTCCATTTCTTGTTGTTTAGTCCTCTATGTTTTCGTTCTAAGCACCCCTTTTCTAGCTTCAAACAGCAATGAGCTCCCCAATGAATTGATAAAGTTGATTTGCCCTGCATTCTCTCTTCCCACAATTTCCTGTTTCCTTTACTCCTTTTCTACTGATATGCTCGGATTGGCATTGGCCCCATCTCATTGAATGTAATTAGGCCTCAGCTCGCGGGTTCGGTTTGTCTACTTAGTGTTTAGACTTTTCATATATAGATACTTGTACACTTTCCCTGCCCATCGTATCCTCAACTTCAGCTAGTCTCTGTGCAAAGTTTAGTTTACTGGTCACTTCTCTACTCTTGAAAGATGCCCAATCTATATCCTCCTGTACTCCCTCATTTGGTGTATTCCCATGCGCCCCCCCAATGCCAACCTACCCACACTCCTTTGCTGTATCTCTAAACCTGCCTGAATTTCTGACCTCATACACAATACCGCATTCCCAAATGACAGTCCTGGTGCCATGACTCCCTTCCACACACCCCTAAATACTTCATATCTATTATAGTTCCAGAGTGCCTTGTGTTTCATGATAGCCGAATCTCGTTTCCCCTATTTTATTACAATATCTTCATGGTCTTTTAGATACCGTCTTCCTTCACTTAACCATACCCCCAGATATTTGCACTTTTCTGTGTGTTCTATCTCTGTGTCCCGTATCTTTAGGGGTTCCCCCTCTCGCTGTTGAAAACTATTACACCCAACTTGTCCCTACTGAAGTTTAGGCCTAAACTGCTCCCTTCCCTGCTGCAAATCCTAATTAATTCCCCTATTGTCTCACGACTTCCTGATACGAGAACAATGTCGACTGCATACATTAACCCTGGCAATACTTAATTTACTTAATGTCCTCTCCCCATGTAAGTCAGGTCAAAACCTATAGGTTGCACAGCTCTAATCTTTTTTCTATCACACTGCAGTATATCATAAAGAGCAGGGGAGACAATGGGCAACCCTGTCTAAGTTCTCTTTTTATTGCTGCTGGTCTTGTAGTTTTGGCTTTCCATGTTATAACTACCCTATTCTCCGTTTATACCTGTTCTACAATTGCCAATGGTTCCCCCTAGCCTATATCCCTTCAGTCGGCTCCAGTTTTTCTTGATTATTTAGATCATCATATCTTTGAAGCTTAAAAATGCTACCCATAATGGCCTTTGACTTGTAGTCGTGAAAAAACTTCAGTATAGGTAAAGTAAAACAAGATAACTGTTTTAACAAGGACTACATAAGTTTAATAATCAAAGCTAACAGGCGGACCAGTAGACGTGTTTTCTTCTCAACCCAGACGAAGACTCCCTCTCGCCGAGCTGTCTTTACGTAGGCGAGGGAGGACCCATTAAGCCGTCTGGCTCTTGAGCGGACGGTCCCCGGACGCTCCGCTACCAAGCTCTCCCCCTCCGGAATGCGTGGTGCCGGGTTTCACCCCTAGGGCCCCGGGCCGCCGTCCGCTTGCGCGGTCTTCGTCGCAGGACCGTCCGCTGTCTGGAGCATGTCTAGACGGGCCACGGGCCGCCACAGACTTGTCACTGCTATCTCTATGCACCGAGTGATTATGAATAAGTTATCGTCCAGTCGTCGATTTCTCCTGAAACCGTTTTGGAGCTCCCCCAGAATCTGCTTTCTCTCTGCCCATTCTTTCATTCTTCTTTTTACAATTTGCATCGCTAGTCTGCATATTACCAAAGGTATATTGTGATTGGTCGATATGATTTGATACTGTCTTTGTCTCCCTTGCCCTTATATAATAATTTCTATAATAATCTTGTCCTGCTCAATTTCCAGTCACTGGGCACGTCCCCTCCTATAATTATCTGGTCAATCATCTGCCTCAGTTTCAATCTGTTTGTTTTGCCTTAAACCTTTATCAGTCTCATTGGTATGCAGTCTGGACCTGTTGCAGTTCCAGCCGGAACCTTTTTTTCTGCTTTTTCCCATTCCCCTGTGGTCATTTTCTCTTATTCCCTATGGTCCTCCTCTGGTGTTATGTAGCCACTACCATTCCCTACTGCCTGATCTGGTTTTAAATCCAAAAATGCAGCTTCGATTGTATG
The DNA here is from genome assembly GCF_016920785.2 of Ixodes scapularis. NCBI lineage: Eukaryota > Metazoa > Arthropoda > Arachnida > Ixodida > Ixodidae > Ixodes > Ixodes scapularis. The sequence goes on from NW_024609873.1 coordinate 2,510,977, forward strand.
TCTAATGTATTTGCTTGCCTCTTCCCCCTCTATCTTTGTCCCTTCCTGTGTAGTTAGTGTCTGCTAGTACCCCTCAGTCTTTTTTTTCTGTGCACTGATGTGTTCCCAGAACCTTTTTGCCACATTCCTATCCTTCTGGTTTACCTCTATCATCCACTAGACCCCTGCCCCCCCCAATTTTGGCCTGTATTAATGCTGATGCCTCCCGCTTTCTTTTTTTAAAGTCCTCCCATTTTGATGCTACTTCAGCTGGTGTAGCCCCCCTTTTCTTTGCCCATCCGTGTTCTCTAGATGCCGCCTGGCATCTCGATATTGCTGCCTTAACCTCTTTATTCCACCAGTTACTGAGCTTAGTTTTCTTCCTCCTTGTTTGATTCAATATTTCTCTCTCTTTTCAAAACACTAAGTCTTTATGTGTCCATTCTCTTTCCGGCTGCTTGGATACTATGTTCTTGATTTGCTTAGATACCTCCTGTAATTGCTTATCACTGAAGTTATTTCTAGCTGCTTGTTTTTGATTTTGCGCTTCTAATTTTACTGTGCCAAATCTAATCTTGAACCTCTTAAGGTTGCTCCCGACTTTTTGTGCGTTCCTCATCTGTATCCATACCTCCTAATCTGTTGTATAGCTTTTGTGACATTAATAGCCAATTCACAAAACAGACTGAATCGCAATTTTTGTCTGTGGGCCGTGTACCACGTGATCGTCACGTCACCGATTCTTGCAATCCGCGCCTCGTCTGTGGACGCATAGACTGATAAAGTCGAGGGCTTTTTTTACTCGCGGATTTTTGGCGGGAGAATGACTTGAAAAGTGTTTAGTCTGGCAACAATACAATGCTTTTCCTTTTTCGAACGATTATAGAAAAAATGCCGCATCGTTGTTTTGTGCGTTCACTGGTTCATTTTGTAATGAGATTCTTGGTTCCCGCGTGACAGAAACTGCAGAAACCTTGTCCAGTTGGTGCGACGCAGGTTCGGTGCTCCTCTGGGTCCGTGTCAAGAAGGTCCCATCGAAACTCGTCTAGCATGCATGATAATTCTTGCACGTCCGATCAGGATTTCACCGTGCAAGACCCTTCTTGTGGCTGTGGTGCGCTTGAGTGTTGTGCACGAGCACGAAGAGCGTAAAGGCATCTCCAAAAGCCCCTTCGCGAGTCCAGAACTTCGCCGCTTCCATGCCGAAGCCTTCTCGAGCCGGGCCATGCCTGTGTCACTATCACGCCTTGGGTTAGTAAAGCTAGTGGCACTTCGCGTGAAGGCTATCACAGTTTTCTGTCTCCATCTGTGCGTAACAACTGCACACAATTTTTTATTGTGGTAGCAAATGTTGACTTCTTTCTTGGAGAATGGTGCCATGGTGCGATGTTAAAGTTTCGTGGTACTGTAGGGTGGCAAACAGGTTAGGTCCGTCCTCACTGGCGTCTGCCCATTGTTTCCCTCGTGTGGATACGCTTGGGAGACGGACGAACCACGGACATGTTATCACGTCATCAATTAGTCTGTGGATGAGTCGGTCGTGTGAATCGGCCTTAAAAAGTAGTCAATAGTCTAGTGCGAGTTCTTTCTTTCCCACATTATTTTTCCATCGCACTTTACCTGATCGTTAACCAATACGAGATCAAGAACTTCGCAGAACCCCTCTAACATCCTTCCTGTTATATCCATGTATCCATCAAAGTTTTCCAAATGTGCATTCATGTCCCCCAAGATAATTATTTCCCTGTTAGTGCCGATTTCCCTTATGTCTCCTGATATACATGGTAAGTGTTCTGCGTCTTCTTCCCCTGCATCCCACCCTGTTTTGAGATACTCAAAACCCAGGATTGTGTCTTAACACCCAATATTGTCTTTGATCCACATGTGTTCCCTGCAGCCCTCTCATTCTCTTTCCCTTTCCTGACCCTTCACTAACACCCCTCATCACCCTCCCTTGCGTTCCCCATTGGCCCGATTGCATCCCATCTAATGATATCCCGGTATGTATGGTGGTTCTTCCATATCCCTCAATGTGTTTCTGCTCATCCGTACACTGCAAAGTTTTCGCTTTATAATTGCTCCTCGATCTCCTTCCAGCCAGGCGAAAATTTCTAACTGGGACCAGTTGGCACCTCAACTGGTTTCAACTGGGACTAACTGGTCCCAACTGGGAAGCAACTGGGACTAACTGGTCCCAACTGGGAATCAACTGGGACCAATAGGAGTCCAACTGGGACCAGCTGAGAGGTCAACTGGTTTGAACCATTCCCAGTTGGGAGTCAACTGGTTTGATTCCCAGTTGGGAATAGAGTGAACTGGGACCAGTTAGGAAAGTAACTGGTTGGAGCGATTCCCAGTCGGACTTCAAATGCCTTTCCCGTTCCCAGTTCACACGGGGTAACAATTTTGACAAGTTGGGCGTGTATTGACCTTTGCTAATGAAGAAAACTAAAAACACTTAAATTTTTAGATTTATACAAATACGAAAAATTTTAATTACTGGGGTACACTTAAATATGTATAAAAATTATATAAAAATTTTAATGAACTAAATAATTTTTTTAATTGGAAAATATAATTAGTGACAAAATGTGTTCACCTACATTTACACTTTTAGTGCATTATTAAAATATATTAAAACATTTATTTAAATACCTACAGTATTTTTTTTTTTTTTTAATAAATAAATTTATCTTTTGGCCAATTAGAGCTAGCCGGCCTGGTTCTCCTCGAGCATCCGAAGCTAAGTGCCAGTTTTTCTTCTTTTCTCTCTCTTTTTTTGAGAGTTGATTGGAAGTGACTATGCGGTAGCAGTATTAGGTTTGAACAGCAGCAGTTAACGTTAGTTTCGCAAAGTAGGCTCTGTTTGAATTTTTGGCAGGAAGGGACGGTTTGTTCCCGGTCTAGACATGGGTCTAGATTTGGGTCGGCATGACAAGGGTGGGGACGAGTTGGTGCAGTGCGAGGGGTGTGGGAGGTGGTGTTACCTGGAGGAGACGGGTTTCGGGAGCCTGGAGCAGGCGGCGGGGGTGAGTTTCGAGTGTCGGCTTTGTGTGAAGCTTCAGCAGGTAACTGGGGAATGGGAGGGTAGAGTTCGGGAGATTGAGGCCCAGCTTAAGGCAGAAGGAGAGAAGCGGGTGGGTCTCGAGGCCCAGGTAGAGGAGCTGACTAGGCAGCTTAATCATGAGAGGGAGCAGCGGGTCGGCCTCGAGAAGCAGGCGGAAGAGCTGGGGGAAGTATGGAAGGCGGGTTTAGAGGAGCCTAAGAGGGAGTGTGACAGTAGGGTAGAGCGCCTGGAAGGGGTAATTCGAGCGAGTGAGATTAGCGAGGGAAGAAAGGAGGAAGTGTCAGTTCTAGCGGGACGAACCACCAGTCTGCAGGCTGGGGTCCCTGGTAGTCGGGAGTCCGGCCTGTTGGCAGGCGGGCTCGACGACGCTGGAGAGCTGATTGAACCTCAGCTCAATGGCGCTTTCGAGCAGCAGGCGTCGGGCAGTCAGGTGACAGGAGATAAGTCGCAGGACAAAGGCGCGCAGGCACCAGGGGGATCTAGGGTACTGGTAGTGGGGAGCTCCAACGTAGCACGGGTTAGGAGGGGTGTACATAACAGGGTGAAGGGAGACCAGAGGGTAACCGTAGAGGTCCACCCAGGGAAGTGTATGGTGGATGCTATGACCGCAGCACGTGAGGGGGTGTGGGATAACCGGGAGGGAAGGAACCTAGTAATAGTTCATGCGGGGCTTAATGATGTGCTGAAGGGTAGGAGCCAGAACCTCGGAAAGCAGCTAAACGTGGGAATACGTAAGCTGAGGGACGTGTCTGAGAATGTGCATGTGGTTGTGTGCACCATTCCAGAAGTTCGGGGGCAGTCCGGGTTAACGGAGAGGAGGGTTGTCGAAGCCAACGGAGTAATTAAGGGTATGAGTCGACAGCTTCGGTACGACGTAATGGAAGTAAACAGAGAGGTGTACGAGGCTGGCTCCCGCCCTTTTGCAGATGGCATTCACTACAGTGAGGCCACGGGTTACAGGGTGGGGGATAGGATGGGCCGCACGGTGACTGCTTTTTTGGGGGGACCGAGGGCCCTGGGGGCACTGAAGTAATTGAAAACCCAACGAAGTCAGGAGAGGCACCCAGGGTTAAAAAGAGGAGAAAACGTAAGAACAGGTATAAAAAAACAGCACAATCCGACATTGGATATATTAACATGCAGGGTGGTAGAAATAGGTTAAAATGGGAAGAGGTAGAGGAGCAACTAAGAAAGGAGGATTTAATGGTGTATGGGTTTGTGGAAACACATCTCAGAGACATGGAGCAGCCACCTTGCAACCCTGACTATGTGTGGGAAGAATGCAACAGAATGGAGGGAACGAGGAAGGGAGGTGGAATTGGAGCATTTATTAAGAAGAATATGAACTTTCAAAGGATCAGAAAGGAGTGCGCCGAACATTTGTGGCTGAAAGGAAAAGTCGCTGGGGAATCAACAGTCCTTGGAGTGGTTTACTTATGGACAGGGACAGGTGCTAAAGAGGAAAACAAAAAAATGATTGATTGCATATCAAGAGACATTAGTGAACTAGGGGAAGGCTCCGAAATAATTATTATGGGAGACATGAATGCCCATATTGAGGGTCTGGATGGGTATACGGACTCAACTGGAAGCATATTACTAGAACTGGTGGAAAAACATGACTTAGTTTTATGTAATACCAGTCAGAAGTGTGACGGGCACATAACTTGGGAAACTGGCAATCTGCATTCAACTATAGATTACATACTCATGTCACACAAAATATATGGTAAGTTACAAGTAATGAAAATAGATGAAGAAGGTTCCAAAAGTCTTGGTAGTGATCACAAACGTATTAAGCTGAATTTTGCCAGAGAAGTAAATCCTGAAACTAGACAACATAATTCAAAGCAAACTTTCTGCAGCGACAAAGAGTTGGAAATAGTTGTTGAAAGAATAGAGGCAGCAGTTTCAGGGCACCGGCATACAGATTGGACCTATGAGAGCCTAACTAGGCTTTTTGCTCTAGAACTAGACAAAGTTAAGAGTAAACGAAAGGGGAAGCAAGGACATAGACCAAAAAGCTGGTGGGACAAAGAAGTGAAGCAAGCGATACAAAAACGTCAGGAAGCCTCTAGAGAACACAGGTATTCCAAGCGTAGTGGGGAGTCCGAAACGGAAGTAAAAAGAAAATGGGACAATTTTATAACATGTCGCCGAGAGGCATCCAGTTTGATCAATGCGAAAATTCAGAGAAAGGGTGAGGAATGGATGAGTAATGTAAGTAAGAAAGATAGAAACGCTGCCAAGAAGTTTTGGGAGCACTTGAACTCACTCGGTGAAACAACGCAAGCTAGACAGAGGTTCATACTCTCGCATCAGGGAGATCAATTAGAGGGAGATGATGCGATACAATATATAGGAGCAGTGATGGAGGAGAAATTTCGGGAACGGTTACATGTGGAAGATAGGAGAACCGAAGGAAGTAGCAGTCCAGTTTGTGACATCGCAGATTTTGGACAAAGAGAATGGGAAAAGGCGGAACGAAGAGTCCCTAGTGGCACGTCGACAGGCACAGATGGTATCCCTATCAAGCTGGTGAAGAATTTGGGTCCTAAATCTAAGGCAAAACTAAGGGAGGTAGTGAGTACCATGATAACAAAAGGAAATATTCCAGATGAATGGAGGTTTAGTAGGATGAGTATGATATATAAGGGAAAGGGAGATAAGTCTGATATTAGGAATTATCGTCCTATAACCGTGACACCGGTTATTTACAGGTTGGTAATGCAGATTATAAAGAACAGACTGGAGGAATGGGTAGATTGCGAGGGCATACTGGGCGAATTACAGAACGGGTTTCGAAAACAAAGAAGGTTGGAGGACAATTTATTTTCTCTAACACAGTGTATAGAAATAGCGCAAAAAGAAAACAGACAGCTCTGGCTGGCATTTCTGGATATCAAGGGTGCCTATGACAATGTGAACCAAAGAAACCTGTGGCACATAATGGAGAACTTAAACCTAGATGAAGGACTAACAGCACTATTAAGGAACATTTACAAAGATAACAAGGTGATTATAACATGGGAAGGAAAGGCGACAGGGAAAATAGAGATAAGACGAGGCCTTAGGCAGGGGTGCCCGTTATCGCCTTTGCTGTTTATGTTGTATCTGAGAGGATTGGAGGATAGACTAGAGAAGAGTGGGCTTGGGTTCAACCTTTCTTACAGTAAGCTAGGCCAAAAAATTCAGCAATCCTTACCGGGATTGATGTATGTGGATGATATTGCACTAATGGCTAACAACAGGACAGAGTTGCAGGAATTAATGAGCATCTGTGGTAGGGAAGGAGAGGAATTAGGTTTAGAATTCAGTAGCGAAAAATCGGCAGTCATGATTTTTAACGAGGATGAAGTTGAGAGGCTGAAGATACAGAATATTACAGTTGAGAGAGCTAGTAAATACAAGTATCTAGGAGTATGGATATGTGATGGTGCAGAATATCTCAGAGACCATGAAAAGTATATAATAGGTAAGGGCAACAGAAATGCAGCTGTAATGAAAAATAGAGCACTTTGGAATTACAACAGGTATGAGGTGGTGAGAGAGATTTGGAAAGGGGTCATGGTGCCTGGCTTGACTTTTGGAAACGCAGTGCTATGCATGAAATCCGAAGTGCATGCGAGACTAGAAATAAAACAGCGCGGAGTAGGTAGACTGGCTTTGGGGGCACATTGCAAAACGCCAAACCAGGGAGTACAAGGAGACATGGGATGGGCATCATTTGAGAGCAGGGAAGCGGTGAGCAAGGTAGAATTTGAGGATAGGTTGAGGCAAATGGACGGGGAGCAATGGGCACGAAAGGTTTTCAGCTATTTATACATGAGGAGTGTAGACACAAAGTGGAGACAGCGCACTAGGAAATTAAGAGGAAAGTTTTTGGGCTATAGCAAAGATACCGAAGAGCAAGTCTCAGTTAAGAAGAAAGTTAAGGCCACAGAAAGAGATTGGTGGCTAGAGGGAATGCAGACAAAGACGGCTCTGGAAAGCTATAGACCAACACGCGGCCTTGACGTCACGCAGCTGCGGTGGCGCTGTCGACGGCACTGCGCATGCGCCGACGCTTCCCTTCAAGCGAATACGGTTTCTGCGCACGCGCAGTGCCCACACCTGGTGTGGGCAAACGCCGGCTTGTTTGTAAACAGCGTGTCGGTCTATAGATTAAACAAAAGAGTTATTGCCAAAGAAAGCATTTATGACAATTCTAGGGGAAGCTCATTGCTGTTTGAGGCAAGAACGGGTGTTCTGCGAACCAGAACATACAGAGTGAAGTACCAGGAAATTGATACAGTGTGCACTGCTTGTGGAGAGGAGGACGAGACGGCTGAGCACTTGATACTCTACTGTAAAGGGCTTCACCCTATGCCTACCGAAGACAACATAGATTTAATAAAGTCATTGGGTTTTAGAGACAGCGAAGGGAGAGTGGATTTCAAGACTGTAGAGATTACCAAGCAAAGATTAAGTGAATGGTGGCAGAAATCGAGAGAAAACTAGGTATTTTCTTATCCACTGATGGCAAGGGGGTTTCATAGCCTCACTTTCTTTGCACTGCGAAGTGAATATAGATTTCACATTTAAATATTCTAAGCTTAAATGGTAAAACAAAATGGCTAGGTGGCGTAAGCTACCGCCCGATCCAAAGGGCTCAGCCGTATTCATCCATCCATCCATCCTGAGTCGGACGGACGCGGTCGACGCGGTAGAGAAGGGTCGCCATCGCCCAAGTTGGCGTCGTCATGAAAATGTCCAAACTACAGCTGCGCTTCTTTGGACCTTACTATAAACACACCATGGTGGCGGCGATGAACTTCGAGGATGGAAAGATGCAGTTCAGCGATCGGAGGGCACCCAGGAAAGACCGGATGGAAGAAAACGCCGCGGAGAGCACAAGGGCGAAAATGGCGGGAGGTCTACCTCGAAAATGTTCGACTGTTGTGACAGAGTATGCAAGGTGGGAGCGCTACCGCATCCTATCAGGACTTCACCTGCGCAACGCGGGATCACGGGTGAGCACCTTTCTTCACGCGATGGGGAGAGAAGCTGAGGACGTCTTCACTAACAGACGCCATGGAGCGGCCAATCTTCCTTCATCTCACGAATACTACCTCTGAAAAAGCGATTCAACCGTCGCAAGCAAGTGGCTAAACCCGGAGCGTGTACGTCACCGAACCTATTATTTAGTTTCATTCGCCAAGTTTTTGACAATAAAGTCTTGTCAACCTTCCATTTTGAGCCGTGTTTCATTGTTGCTGGAGTTGGTACCAGCGGTAACTGGGACCAACTCCAACTTGGACCAGTTGTAACTGGGACCAATTCCAGCTGGGACCAACTCCAACTGCGACCAGTTGGACGACTCCAACTGGGACCAGTTGCAACTGGGAATTGTTCCCTAAACCAGTTGCAACTGGGACCAATTGGTCCCAGTTGAAAATTTTCGCCTGGGAGTTTATTCTATTCCTGACCCCCTGCATGTTTATGAACCCTATGTTAAGTTGTTTCTTTTTCCTATTCCTGCGAGGCTTCTCCCACACTCCCAAACCCTCCTTCCCGGGTCTACATTTGGACCCTGATTTACACCGGCGCCCTGAATGGAACCCCGGAAGCGGGGTTCAATATTTTGTTTCCCATTACCAACCTAACTAAATAATTAAACCCTGTAGATAGTGTTTGATTTAAATTTGAACAGAGGTTTTTTAAAGATGACACGTTAACAGGTTTGAGTTTGCTGTTTTAGTCGCTGGCCAGTCTCGAGCGGCGGCGGTGTCATACTGATCCCGTCAAATACGCAGGTCTTGCTGCAGTTCTAAACTCTGTGTTTTTTTTGTTTTTTTTTTTGAGCTAGTTAGTGAGAAAAAGCGTCATACCAAGAAGAAACCGGGGCTTGAAGTAGCGTTCAGTAACGCTCGGCAGATCGCTGGAGATGCGCTGACCTAGTCGTAGTGACACTTCGCTCGGTAACAATGACTGAGTAGCCATGATTTTGGTTGATTTTTGAGGTTTCCTTGCGAATTAGACAAACTCAATCATCCAAACACATTTTCAAACGAAGCGACCAAATAAAACGCGAAAAGATGGCGAGAATAGCGTTGGCAACTGCTAAAACAATTCCGCCAAACGCGTTATTCTATTCTAATTTTTTTCTTCTTATCATATTCTAAGCGTAAAACTTTTTAGATACAAGTGCGCTTGAATTTAGTGCAGCTTCGCACTAACTTATTTGAAGTTTCCATTAATTTAAAGACTTCTTCCAAAATCAAAGCGTCCCATCGCGGCGAAATACCACGCAGTGCACTCTGGGAACTAGTTGGCCACTCAGTTTCGGTTTCGGTTGAGCAGCTTCATTTCAGCCGTGACAGAATGCGCTGTTTGCGTTTTCGATTATCTGACATTTCACGACTGTACAATACACTGATTCTCGAGCGATACAAAACGAAGACTGGGGAACTCTCCTTGATTCCCGAAACACCGGATATTGTGCCTGCGTATAACACGAACTCATCTCTGTTACGTCACGGCGCGGTGGTGGGGCGTCGGTCGCACTTCCGGTCTGGGGCTGTGGCAATACCACCTAGAAGACAAGGCCTGCGCATGACGTTTCGTTAGTAGATCCCCCACCCGCCCCAAGCGGCAAACACCCCGAAGCTTGACGAGAGTAGGGGCCGCGTCGCAACTACGTCGCATTCACTTGCGGCCGCAGCTGTGTGCGTGACTGCTGAGCGCGAGCTGATAGCAAGCTTCCAGTGCATTTGCGACGTGCACGCGAACGCTCCCTCGGCCAGGAGCGCGAGCTAGCACGCACTCCTGGCTTTGAGACGCGCATTTCTAGCGCGCGCGCTCGTTCTGCGGTAGAACGCTTCGAAGCAGCTACCCGAGGTATAAACAGCGCCCTCGAAAATGGCGTCCAGTGTCAGCGTCCAGCGTCCAACGAAGGGCTTTTCAGCCCTTCGCGCAGCAGTAAGGCAATTTCGCTCATGCATTTGACGCTCCACGTGAACGTCTAACTTCATCGTATGCTATTTGCAAGAGACATTCGGCGTGAGCATCTGTTTCATTATCTGTTACACAAACCACTGAAGCAGGCGATGGAGCAGACGATGTAGCAGACGATGTAGCAGACGATGTTGCTCATCCGGGCTAGCTAGGGGGCGCTGAGGGGATCTACTAGTGATGACGTTTAGAGGAGGAAACGCGCAGGCCTTGTGTTCTAGGTGGTATTGGCTGTGGGCAGAAGTCCCCAAGCCACACGTGTATTCCTGCGTTGTTTTGAAAGGAACCAGACAAAAACCTGCCTTCTCGTCAAAACGCCGCGACTGGGGCCGTACCAAAAGTGTCGAGAAAGGTTTGAAGGTCAGTTTTCACGTGCTTGGTTCGTCCGAGAATCTGGATATTAGCCGTGAAAAGGGAAAAGCAGACGCCGTCGGACCACGATTGCTTTGGCGGGAAGCACTTTGAGTTGAATTCACAGATACTTGTGGTCATCAGATTTATTTGTTTTGTTCCAACATGAACGCCAGAAAACCGTCAAGTTGCACGGACCACCTGCGGACTACGTTCAGTGCGTCTTCAAGTTCAAACGGCCGCCCGATCGTTCGAACTGTCGTCTGCTCTTTCAAACGTTCCTGCTTGTCGTCTGCTCTCTTAGACGACGCCGGCTCATAGATTAAATGTTGGCCCGGTACTTGCTATACGAAGTAAGTGCAGGCCTCAAAAGACTTAAGTTTGAAGGTTGGTAAGCAGGCTCGGTGTAAACAGTAAATACAAGGAGATGTTCCCAGCTAAAAATTATCATTAGATCCAATTGGAATTCTAACTGGTTTTAATTGGAACCAATCGGTTTTAGTGGGTTCCAATTGGAAGTACACTGGCCAATGGGTCTCACCAGTTGGAAAAAATTTTCCAGTTGGAAACTTAATGGGTTTCAAATGGTTCCCGTTGGTTCCCATTACAGTGACCTATTGGTTGTCCGAAAACCTAACTGGTACCAATTGGAAATTGTAATTGGAATCTAATGAGAATTTTCGACTGGGTTGATCATTGTTACGAGTGACCATCACTGACTTGCTATGCCTAAATGACTTGGTCCGATTCTGCTTGCGATTTTCAGTATCGACGGCGACCATCTCAGTTACGGTTCACGCTTTTGCAGCCCGAGTGGCGTCGCGACTAAAAATTGCGAGCGAAATCTCATCTTGCGAATCAGGCTTTAGCGTACACATCGCGACACTGTTAGCGCGAACACGACATCGGCGCATTTTCGCATTTTACTTTTAATATTAGTGAGTACGAAATGTTATCGCTTACAATACAGAACAAAATGAGCTCTTTCCGTACCAATAATAACTTGAATGGCATCCCTTGGTTTCAAAAAGAAAAACTGGAAAAACCGGCGATCGCTTGTTCGCACTTACAGTGTCGCGCTCTGTACATACTGCGGCGTCCACGCGGAATGAAGCGCCAGATGTCACATTATTCACGCGAAGTTTTGCGGTGTAACGAGCCTCGATAATTTCGCTGACGCCGCTCAAGTAGTCAGACATCGTCAGGAAGACGTAGAATCAGCGATTCGAACGCGAAAAAGAGCAGGGGGACTCACACCGACGCCGACAACATCGAATTTCCATGGTTTGTTTATACACGACGGCGAGCTTCTTGCCCACACCCCATCGCGCAAGCGCGGCGCCGGTGGCGTCCGCTAGGGGTGCTCTGGTCTGTTTGTAAACATGAGTTGGTGTATACGAGTTAGTGATGCAAAACTATCGATAAATTGACTATCGATACTATCGATAGTTTTTCCAAAACTATCGATAGTGTCCCAGAATATCGATAGTCGACTATCGATAGTACTATCGATAGTTTTTCGATAGTCGACTATCGATAGTACTATCGATAGTTTTTCGATAGTCGACTATCGATAGTTTTTCAATAGTCGACTATCGATAGTACTATCGATAGTTTTTCGATAGTCGACTATCGATAGTACTATCGATAGTTTTTCTATAGTCGACTATCGATGGTTCTTTACTATACTGGCGACTAACGACACTATCGCTAGTGCTATCGATAGTCTTGCACCACTATAGTCCGTTACAACTGAAGAAGGTAGGTCGAGGGTAAGATGGGTCGGGGAGGAGGAAGCAGACGGAACGCTAAAGAGAGGAGGAGGTTTCCCCCTCTCTTCTCCAGCGGTTCGTCTGCTTCCTCCTCCCCGGCCCGTCTTGCCCTCGCCCTACCGCTCGCCTCCCCCTTCTTCTTTTTTCGCCCAAACCCCCATCTTCGTCATCACTGAAAACTGAACCAAAGTTGGGATGGTAAGTGCCTGGGCTAGTTGGTGCCCCGTTTGAAAAAAAAATTAAAGTGATAAATAGACAAGAGGGAGCGACGCAAACTACTAGTGTCGCAAAACTATCCATAGTAAACTGTCGATAGTACTATTGATAGGTTTACGATAGTCGACTGTCGATAGTTTTCCGATAGTCGATTAACGATAGTTTTCTGATAGTCGACTATCGATAGTTTTTCGATAGTTTTTCGATAGTCGACTATCAGTACTATCGATAGTTTTTCGATAGTGGACTATCGATAGTACTATCGATAGTTTTCCGATAGTCGACTATCGATAGTTTTTCGATAGTCGGCTATCAGTACTATCGATAGTTTTTCGATAGTACTATCGATAGTTTTCTGATAGTCGACTATCGATAGTTTTTCGATAGTCGACTATCAGTACTATCGATAGTTTTTCGATAGTCGACTATCGATAGTTTTTCGATAGTCGACTATCGATAGTACTAAAGATAGTTTTTCGATAGTCGACTATCGATAGTACTATCGATAGTTTTTCAATAGTCGACTATCAGTAGTACTATCGATAGTTTTTCGATAGTCGATTAACGATAGTTTTCTGATAGTCGACTATCGATAGTTTTTCGATAGTCGACTATCGATAGTTTTTCTATAGTCGACTATCGATAGTACTAAAGATAGTTTTTCGATAGTCGACTATTGATAGTTTTCCGATAGTCGACTATCGATAGTACTATCGATAGTTTTTCAATAGTCGACTATCGATAGTACTATCGATAGTTTTCCGATAGTCGATTAACGATAGTTTTCTGATAGTCGACTATCGATAGTTTTTCAATAGTCGACTATCGATAGTACTATCGATAGTTTTCCGATAGTCGATTAACGATAGTTTTCTGATAGTCGACTATCGATAGTTTTTCGATAGTCGACTATCAGTACTATCGATAGTTTTTCGATAGTCGACTATCGATAGTACTATCGATAGTTTTCCGATAGTCGACTATCGATAGTTTTTCGATAGTCGACTATAAGTACTATCGATAGTTTTTCGATAGTACTATCGATAGTTTTCTGATAGTCGACTATCGATAGTTTTTCGATAGTCGACTATCAGTACTATCGATAGTTTTTCGATAGTCGACTATCGATAGTTTTTCGATAGTCGACTATCGATAGTACTAAAGATAGTTTTTCGATAGTCGACTATCGATAGTTTTTCGATAGTCGACTATCGATAGTACTATCGATAGTTTTTCGATAGTCGACTATCGATAGTACTATCGATAGTTTTTCGATAGTCGACTATCGATAGTACTATCGATAGTTTTTCGATAGTCGACTATCGATAGTACTATCGATAGTTCTTCGATAGTCGACTATCGATAGTACTATCGATAGTTTTTCGATAGTCGACTATCGATAGTACTATCGATAGTTTTTCGATAGTCGACTATCGATAGTACTATCGATAGTTCTTCGATAGTCGACTATCGATAGTACTATCGATAGTTCTTCGATAGTCGACTATCGATAGTACTATCGATAGTTTTTCGATAGTCGACTATCGATAGTTTTTCGATAGTCGACTATCAGTACTATCGATAGTTTTTCGATAGTCGACTATCAGTACTATCGATAGTTTTTCGATAGTCGACTATCGATAGTTTTTCGATAGTCGACTATCGATAGTACTAAAGATAGTTTTTCGATAGTCGACTATCGATAGTTTTTCGATAGTCGACTATCGATAGTACTATCGATAGTTTTTCAATAGTCGACAATCGATAGTACTATCGATAGTTTTTCGATAGTCGACTATCGATAGTACTATCGATAGTTTTTCGATAGTCGACTATCGATAGTACTATCGATAGTTCTTCGATAGTCGACTATCGATAGTTTTTCGATAGTCGACTATCGATAGTACTATCGATAGTTTTTCGATAGTCGACTATCGATAGTACTATCGATAGTTTTTCGATAGTCGACTATCGATAGTATTATCGATAGTTTTTCAATAGTCGACTATCGATAGTACTATCGATAGTTCTTCGATAGTCGACTATCGATAGTACTATCGATAGTTTTTCGATAGTCGACTATCGATAGTACTATCGATAGTTTTTCGATAGTCGACTATCGATAGTACTATCGATAGTTCTTCGATAGTCGACTATCGATAGTACTATCGATAGTTTTTCGATAGTCGACTATCGATAGTTTTTCGATAGTCGACTATCAGTACTATCGATAGTTTTTCGATAGTCGACTATCGATAGTTTTTCGATAGTCGACTATCGATAGTACTAAAGATAGTTTTTCGATAGTCGACTATCGATAGTTTTTTGATAGTCGACTATCGATAGTACTATCGATAGTCGACTATCGATAGTTTTTCGATAGTCGACTATCGATAGTTTTTCGATAGTCGACTATCGATAGTACTATCGATAGTTTTTCGATAGTCGACTATCGATAGTACTAGCGATAGTTCTTCGATAGTCGACTATCGATAGTACTATCGATAGTTTTTCGATAGTCGACTATCGATAGTACTATCGATAGTTTTTCGATAGTCGACTATCGATAGTACTATCGATAGTTTTTCGATAGTCGACTATCGATAGTACTATCGATAGTTCTTCGATAGTCGACTATCGATAGTTTTTCGATAGTCGACTATCGATAGTACTAAAGATAGTTTTTCGATAGTCGACTATCGATAGTTTTTCGATAGTCGACTATCGATAGTACTATCGATAGTTTTTCAATAGTCGACAATCGATAGTACTATCGATAGTTTTTCGATAGTCGACTATCGATAGTACTATCGATAGTTTTTCGATAGTCGACTATCGATAGTACTATCGATAGTTCTTCGATAGTCGACTATCGATAGTACTATCGATAGTTTTTCGATAGTCGACTATCGATAGTACTATCGATAGTTTTTCGATAGTCGACTATCGATAGTATTATCGATAGTTTTTCAATAGTCGACTATCGATAGTACTATCGATAGTTCTTCGATAGTCGACTATCGATAGTACTATCGATAGTTTTTCGATAGTCGACTATCGATAGTACTATCGATAGTTTTTCGATAGTCGACTATCGATAGTTTTTCAATAGTCGACTATCGATAGTACTATCGATAGTTTTTCGATAGTCGACTATCGATAGTACTATCGATAGTTCTTCGATAGTCGACTATCGATAGTACTATCGATAGTTTTTCGATAGTCGACTATCGATAGTACTATCGATAGTTTTTCGATAGTCGACTATCGATAGTACTATCGATAGTTTTTCGATAGTCGACTATCGATAGTATTATCGATAGTTTTTAATAGTCGACTATCGATAGTACTATCGATAGTTTTTCGATAGTCGACTATCGATAGTACTATCGATAGTTTTTCGATAGTCGACTATCGATAGTACTATCGATAGTTCTTCGATAGTCGACTATCGATAGTACTATCGATAGTTTTTCGATAGTCGACTATCGATAGTTTTTCGATAGTCGACTATCAGTACTATCGATAGTTTTTCGATAGTCGACTATCGATAGTTTTTCGATAGTCGACTATCGATAGTACTAAAGATAGTTTTTCGATAGTCGACTATCGATAGTTTTTCGATAGTCGACTATCGATAGTACTATCGATAGTCGACTATCGATAATACTATCGATAGTTTTTCGATAGTCGACTATCGATAGTTTTTCGATAGTCGACTATCGATAGTACTATCGATAGTTTTTCGATAGTCGACTATCGATAGTACTATCGATAGTTCTTCGATAGTCGACTATCGATAGTACTATCGATAGTTTTTCGATAGTCGACTATCGATAGTACTATCGATAGTTTTTCGATAGTCGACTATCGATAGTACTATCGATAGTTTTTCGATAGTCGACTATCGATAGTACTATCGATAGTTCTTCGATAGTCGACTATCGATAGTACTATCGATAGTTTTTCGATAGTCGACTATCGATAGTTTTTCGATAGTCGACTATCAGTACTATCGATAGTTTTTCGATAGTCGACTATCGATAGTTTTTCGATAGTCGACTATCGATAGTACTAAAGATAGTTTTTCGATAGTCGACTATCGATAGTTTTTCGATAGTCGACTATCGATAGTACTATCGATAGTTTTTCGATAGTCGACAATCGATAGTACTATCGATAGTTTTTCGATAGTCGACTATCGATAGTACTATCGATAGTTTTTCGATAGTCGACTATCGATAGTACTATCGATAGTTCTTCGATAGTCGACTATCGATAGTACTATCGATAGTTTTTCGATAGTCGACTATCGATAGTACTATCGATAGTTTTTCGATAGTCGACTATCGATAGTATTATCGATAGTTTTTCGATAGTCGACTATCGATAGTACTATCGATAGTTCTTCGATAGTCGACTATCGATAGTACTATCGATAGTTTTTCGATAGTCGACTATCGATAGTACTATCGATAGTTTTTCGATAGTCGACTATCGATAGTACTATCGATAGTTCTTCGATAGTCGACTATCGATAGTACTATCGATAGTTTTTCGATAGTCGACTATCGATAGTTTTTCGATAGTCGACTATCAGTACTATCGATAGTTTTTCGATAGTCGACTATCGATAGTTTTTCGATAGTCGACTATCGATAGTACTAAAGATAGTTTTTCGATAGTCGACTATCGATAGTTTTTCGATAGTCGACTATCGATAGTACTATCGATAGTTTTTCAATAGTCGACAATCGATAGTACTATCGATAGTTTTTCGATAGTCGACTATCGATAGTACTATCGATAGTTTTTCGATAGTCGACTATCGATAGTACTATCGATAGTTCTTCGATAGTCGACTATCGATAGTACTATCGATAGTTTTTCGATAGTCGACTATCGATAGTCGACTATCGATAGTATTATCGATAGTTTTTCAATAGTCGACTATCGATAGTACTATCGATAGTTTTTCGATAGTCGACTATCGATAGTACTATCGATAGTTTTTCGATAGTCGACTATCGATAGTACTATCGATAGTTTTTCGATAGTCGACTATCGATAGTTTTTCGATAGTCGACTATCGATAGTACTATCGATAGTTTTTCAATAGTCGACTATCGATAGTACTATCGATAGTTTTTCAATAGTCGACTATCGATAGTACTATCGATAGTTTTTCGATAGTCGACTATCGATAGTTTTTCGATAGTCGACTATCGATAGTACTATCGATAGTTTTTTTCACTATCGATAGTCAGATTTCTGGCGACAATCGATACTATCGATAGTACTATCGATAGTTTTGCATTACTAATACGAGTTCGTTTCACGGCACTCGTGCCCACGCGTGCCCACCCGCAGCGTGGAGCGGGTTCGTTTCAGCCGGCACTCCACGATGATAAAGACGGTTGTTTTTTTTTAAAGAGGAGGGGAAGTAGATACGCTTCAGTGCAATACAGATTAACGCATAATGCTGGATTATCCGTTGCAACCTAAGAACGAAGGGCGAGGGTAAGACGGGCCGGGGAGGAGGATGCAGACGGATCCTTCTCTCTTTAGCGTTCCGTCTGCATCCTCCTCCCCGGCCCGTCTTACCCTCGCCCTTCGTTCTTAGGTTGCAACGGACTATTGGGGAGGAGATCGAACAGTCACGCCTCGAGCGGCACGCTTCAGCTGTGGGGCAACAAACCGAATTTTCTTGTTAGTTTTTGATCAGCGATATCGAAGATGGCGATTCGAAGGCCAGCATTGGTCAGAGCGAAGCGCTCGTGTCCAGGCCGTGCATGACGAGGTTCAATTTCTTTGTTATGCTGTGTTAGTAAACACAGGGCTGTGGGGACAACAACCTCGATAAAGCGCCCCCTATAGTTCGATCTCCTGCCCAATAGGGATGTCGCGAAGCACCCTAGGTTTGGTTTCGAAAGGTTTCAATATTTTCAAACCGAACTGAGGTTGGAAATCGAAAGATTTCGATATTTTCATACCGGCCGAGATTCGAATTCGAAAAATTCGCAACCTTCGAACACCCTGGATTTTTGAATTGGAAACGTTCGAAGCTTTCGTGGTTTCTAAAAGTTGGGGTTTGAAAATTTTGAATATTTTTTTTTTACTTGAGGTTCGAGAAATGCGAAGATTTCGAACCTTCAAACTTGAAAGTTGAGGGGTTCGAAAATTTTGAATTTCTTGGGATCTGAAGTTCGAAACATTCGAAGATTTCGAATTTCTTTGAATCTGAAGTTCGAAAAATTCGAAGATTTCGATTTTTCCTTGGATCTGCAATTTGAAAACTTCGAACACTTCACCTTTTTAGAGATATAAAGTTCGAAAACTCGAAGATTTCGAATTTATTTCTACATAAAGCTCGAAAAGTTCGAAGGTTCCGATTCTTTTTTAGGGCTAAATTCGAGAAAAACTTCGAAGATTTCGATTTTCTTTCAGGTCCAAGTTTTCAAAGTTCGAAGTCCGATTTTTATGTTCCTCCACCCCCCGGTTTCAGCTTCAAATAACGTTTTTACGCCTCACTGTTTTCACGAAATCAGGTTTGGAAAAATTTGGATCTGATATTTAGACTGCGCGAAGTTGGTCAGGCAATTAAACGAGACGACGAGTGTCCCGGATTTCCTGGAATATTTGCTAGTGCAGAGTGACGTGTGACCCGGGGGGGGGGAAGGTGGTTTAACGTGCATCACGCAGTAGTGATCACACGAACGCACTGTTTTACGACACACATCCAGTTCGAAACGGCCAGGGGCGGGCAGGAGGTTGAGGCTCAGGAAAACCTTGAAGCGTCCTGGCAAACTACCTTCCTACCCCCTAGAACGATGGTACGCTGGTAGTAATCCGATCGAACGCCGCCCGAGTGACGCTGGCATATAGTAAGTTTAGTTTGTAATTGTTCTGGAAGGTTTATTTTCCGGGACGGATGAAGCGCGGAGCAAGAAGCACAGATGCCGACACAACTCGAGGTCGAGGAGCGTTCTACCATACCACTGGCGTCGAAGAGGAAAAACGGGAGGAGGGGGGGGGGGGGGGGGGGGAAGGGGTAGCCTCCAGCCCCCCCCCCCCTCCAGATATTACGGGGAAAGAGGGCGTAGTCGAGCTTATTTTAATCTGAAATTATTTATGCATATGTATAGCTACTGTTGCTCTTCACTGCTTAAAAGATCGCGTAGATGGTCATTGTCGGAAACTCGTTGTCAAAGGGCACTACTTGTCTCATGCTTAGTGGTTCGGAAGTTCACAGCTATATCTTTTCGACCTAAATAACTGGGTCAATAATAAAAAAAAAATATTAAACATAATAATGAATACGGAAATGAATAGCTGAAAAAAGAATAGACCGCATCTCCACGTGGTGATTGATGTTACTTGGGGCGAAGCTCTGGTGGTGCTGATGATATTGATTTTGTTCATAGATAATGCTAATAATGCTCATCTTTTTTTTTTTTTTTACGCTTTGCAGCAGCTTCTCGTGCCCTGGTCTCCGGAGCAGCTTGCTGTCTGCGTAAACGCTGAGGCGCAACATGCCGAACTTTTCGTTCGTTTTCATCCACGTCAGAAAGAGAATGTGTGGTATGGAACGTGGTTATATACGCATTTGAGCATTTGACCGCAGCACCCTCTCGTCTATAAACGTTGAGCCAATGCATGCAAAGTTTAACACGATTATATACGCATTTGACCGCAGCACCCTCTCCTGTATAGACGTTGAGCGGCTACAAGCAACGTTTCATCCATGACATCCCCAGCTCTTGAGTTACTACCACATCTCAGAGCCCCCTACTCGTCCCGCGGTCGTGGCCGAGTGGTTAAGGCGACTAGAAATTCATTGGAGTCTCCCCGCACACGTTCGAATCCTGTCGACTGCGTAAACATTGTTTTTTTTTTTTTTTGTAGCAGTAGCAGTAGTATTTGTTCGCGCTCGTGAGCGCAGGTGTCACAGAAGGCGTGTTGCCCGCGCACCAAGTGCCTGTGAGGCTTGACTTGATGTGACAAAACGCAGGCTTGAGGCAAACCAAACATCTTCCGGGCTTGGATTAACCAAATATTCATTATGCTTCGCCAGTACTAAAATATTTTCTTAAAACTGAGCCCAGAGGGCAAAACTCGAGTGGCGAGGTTCGTATTTGACAGACCTGCAAGCAGTGCATTCGGTCGCTACGCGATGCCGCACCGAAGGTACCAATGGAAACCGAAGCTTAGTGGATAACCGGTACAGAGAGTTTTGCCGCGCGCCTCACCACCAGGAACGCTTCAAGTTCTCAAAATGTTCACAAATCTATATTCTCCCGCTAGCCTCAATTTGAGATTGTGGCTCTTTTTTCACAAAGTTTCGTTAGTCCTTTGAAGTGAGTACATAAATTTTCTTCTCAGCTTGTCCCACTATGATTTCCTCCTGAGATTAGGGTGACCACCCGTCCCGCGACTCGCGGGACTGTCCCGCATTGAAGGCTCGTGTCCCGCGTCCCGCAAGTGAATTCTCAAATCTTCAAAATGTCCCGCATTTCACACTGCAGTAAAATTCACTCTGCAACTCATGGTGCTGCCGAACAACGGGGAAGCGCGGAGGTCACTGGTAATCATGTGAATCGCAATGGTACGCCATTTTCTATCCAAGCATTGCGGGAAGCGATCGTCGTTCTGCAGGAGGCCCGACGAGCATGCGCCGTTGTGCCCCTCTCCTTAGTGTCAAAATATTGTGAAAGAAAATTACTCGTTTATTGCCATTATTTTCATATCGCTGTTTTAACGTAAAAGGGTTGCTGTGATTTCTTTTTTTTCGCGAAGACAGCCACATAAGGCAAAAAGAGAAAGAACATATTGTTAAAAATTTGCGTAGGACCATTTTCATAAAAGTAAGCATTGACAAGAAACAATAACCAGGAAAAGATTTACTGTTTCTTAATTTCATTTGGTGCATTGAGTGCTGCTGGAGTTGATTTTTATGGTTTCAAATTCGACACATTTAGTAACATATTTGGCATAAAAAGATACATCACTGGGAGTGAAAACTATTTTAGCTTAATTGCTGCAATACAATTTGCAGGTGTATAAACAACAGAGGATATTCAATGTGTTTACAGGGCCTCGGTTTGTGGTTTGCGCGTTCATAAATTTCCTCTATACCCCCCCCCCCCCCCCCCCCTTGCCCCGCGTGTCCCGCATTTCGCTAGCAGGAAGGTGGTCACCCTACCTGAGATACCCGAAGGTGGTGAACTCATTATTAGAAAGTATGAAGACATTATTCCCCTGGAGTAAAAAGGAAAAAAGAAAATGTTTTCTACCACGGAGAAAACAAATTGAAGGGGAAGAAAAGAGTAGAGGAAAGGGGGGGGGGGTCGCTTTTTATGTAAGGGGGGAGGGTTGTTTGGATTGGGGGGATGTTGAGGGAAAGGGTGCATAAATCCCTTGCTCGTTCATGCGCCGCAAATCGTTACGATTAAACATCTGTGTCGGCGAATCGTTCAGGGACGAACCATTCGGGTCAAAACAGTACCACTTAGAAGAGAAGACTTGCGCGTTTTCTCCTCCAAACGTCATCAAGGGCTATCCACACGAAGGAGAACTCCGCGGACGGATGTTTTGTCGTCAACAATCCGGGAAACACCGTCCTCGGCTCCGCCGCCCACCTGCGGAGCTTTCGTGCTGACAGAACGAAGCCTTCGCGCCCCCGCACGGAAAAGAACGGCGCAGCGAGGCGTCAAAAAGGGATGACGTATGTCTCACGTGATGCGCGATCCGCGGAGGAAAGTGGCGGATTTCTCCTGCGTGTGGATACCCCATCACTAGCAGATCCCCTCAGCACCCCCCTTGGTAGCCCGGATGAGCACCATCGTCTGCTACATCGCCTGTTTCAGTGGAGATGCTCAGGACGAGGTCACATCATTAATAGGCTGCTAAGGCCGGCAATCTTGATGGTGTCGCACGAGCTCACATTAATAGGCTGCTAAAACCGGCTATCTTGATGGTGTCGCACGAGCTCAGATTAATAGGCAGCTAAGCCCGGCAAACTTGATGGCGTCGCACGAGCTCATATTAATAGGCTACTAAGACCGGCAATCTTGATGGTGTCGCACGAGTTCACATTAATAGGCTACTAAGACCGGCAATCTTGATGGTGTCGCACGAGCTCACATTAATAGGCTGTGTGCTAAGACCGGCAATCTTGATAGTGTCGCACGAGATCACATTAATAGGCTACTAAGACCGGCAATCTTGGTGGTGTCGCACGAGCTTAGAATAATAAGCTGCTAAGACCGGCAGTCTTGATGGTTTCCACGAGCTCACATTAATAGGCTGCTAAGATCGCCAATCTTGATGGTGTCCACGAGCTCATATTAATAGGCTCCTAAGACCGGCAATCTAGATGGTGTGGCACGAGCTCACATTAATAGGCTACTAGGACCGGCAATCTTGATGGTGTCGCACGAGCTTAGAATAATAAGCTGATAAGACCGGCAGTCAAGATGGTCTCCACGAGCTCACAATAATAGGCTGCTAAGATCGCCAATCTTGATGGTGTCCACGAGCTCATATTAATAGGCTCCTAAGACCGGCAATCTTGATAGTGTCGCACGAGATCACATTAATAGGCTACTAAGACCGGCAATCTTGACGGTGTCGCACGAGCTTAGAATAATAAGCTGCTAAGACCGGCAGTCTTGATGATTGATTGATTGTAACGTTTGTTTGAAAGACCACGCCTCTGGCTTGTGGGCCTCGTGTGGCGTGGGGGAAGGGGAAAAGGGAGCTAGCGATGACGATGGATCAGATGTGCCGTCCGATCCCGGAGGACCGGAGGTAGGAGATGAGGGATGAAAAAACGGCTGTTCTATCCGCGGGTTCTGAGGACCTCGGGTGGGCCCATTCCCATAGGGTCTTCGGTCGAAGGGAAGGTGGCAGGTTGTTGATCGCCGCCGCCCGTTCGTTTGACGTCTCTGGACAGAACCATACAAGGTGGTCACAAGTCGCGGGGACACCGCAGTGGGGACATCTTGGGT
Source organism: Ixodes scapularis (assembly GCF_016920785.2). NCBI lineage: Eukaryota > Metazoa > Arthropoda > Arachnida > Ixodida > Ixodidae > Ixodes > Ixodes scapularis. The sequence continues at coordinate 2,534,364 of NW_024609873.1, forward strand.
CAGGTCCCGTGTCCTCCTGGTCTGTTGGCCTGTGGAATTTGGCAAGCCAAACGGGAGTTAGCATAGTGCGAGTTTGAAGTCTGTGCAGGGCCACTCGTTCCCATCTTGGAAGCCCTCGAGGGATCGGATGAAGGTTAGCAGGGAGGAGCGCAGCAAGTCGCGCTTTCCGGGCATTTCTTTCTTCTTTTTTGATCTCATAGAGGTCGAAGACTTCTTTGCTTGAAACATCTCGTTGAACGGGCGAAGGGACCGGGCCTTGTGATAGCTGAATACTTGCTTTTAGCAATGCCCTCGCGGCCCCGTCCGCCCGCTCGTTCCCCGGAATGTTGGCGTGTCCAGGAATCCACGCGATGGTGATCTGTTTAGCCCCGGCGAGGCGAACCAGTTCCCGGATGTGCGCAACCGTAACGTTGCACGTGCTCGACTGCCCAAGTGCGCGCACTGCCTCTTGGGAGTCTGTGTATATGCGTTTTTCACTGATTTCTGGGCGTGGCGTGGTCGTGGCCGTTTCCACTGCGAACAGAATCGCCAGAAGTTCTGCCATGCAGGTGCTTCGTGTACGTGAGGTAAGCTGGTTGCTCGTCTCGTTGCGAGTAGGTGAGTGCCATGCTACTGTAGTTCGGCCGCTATCGTCCCTCGCTGCATCCGTGTAGAAGACTTCTACGTGTTTAAGGAACTGGCTGATTTCCTTGTTATGAATGGCCGCTTGCGTAGCTCGTCTCTCGGGGCGATCAGGTCCTTCGTGACTTGGAAGCGGTTTGACAGGGGTGACTGCCTCCGCGTTCCAAGGTGGAGTTGGTATCGGCATGAGCGGACCGTTGATGAGGTGGGCGCGACCACTGGACGTGAGTACGATTCGACCGTGAGGAGTGCGAGACAGCCGTTGAGCTTGGCTCACCCGCATCTCATCGGCGATATCACGGATAGTATTCATTTGAGCGATGCTCTCGAGTTGGTCTACCTGCGTGAAGCGGGGAAGTCCAGTGACAACTCGCATGGCTGCTCGTAACATGGCGGTGAGTGCAGCTTCTTGTTTCTTGGTGAGACGAAGATAATTAAGTCCGTACACCACCTTAGAGATCAGGATGGTACGGACGAGACGTCGAAGGAGGTCGTCCTGTGCACCCCATGCCTTGTTTGAGATGGCCTTGAGTAAGTTTAGGCCTTCTTTCCACTGCGACTTCACCCGCCGGAGCCATGTGATAGCGCCGCCTTTGCGGTCGAATGTGACTCCTAGAATTTTGATAGAGTCGGTCTGGGTAATAGGGACTCCATCCACCTGCAGTTGAATGTCTGTACGGGCTCTCCGGCGTCGGCCGGGAATGACCATATAAGTGGTCTTCTCCTTTGATAATTCGAGGCCTGATTGGAGGGCGAAGGTCGTGACGATGTTCAGCGCTTTCTGCATATAGAGTTGTTGGCTTTCCGCGCCACCTGCCGTCGTCCATAGGGTGACGTCGTCCGCATAGATTGTAAAGCGAATTTGCGGGACGGCTTCGAGAGCGAGAGCCAGGTCCACCATAGCGAGGTTAAAAAGAAGCGGCGACAGGACCGCCCCCTGGGGAACTCCAATGTTGTTAGTTCTCCACTGGCTTTTGGTTTGACCGATGGACACCTGAAATGTTCGGTCTTGGAGAAATGTTTTGATAAAGTTTAGGAGGCGGCCCTTAATACCTCGCCTCTTTGCTGCAGTCACAACGGTGCTGTGTGGTATGGAATCGAATGCTTTGCGTAAGTCGATGGCCACAAGCGTACGCGGTTGGCTTTTGAAGAGCCGGCGCTCGTAGAGGTCATGGTAAAGCATGAGTAGGCTGTCCTGTGTCGAGAGTTGAGAACGGAAGCCCGTTTGCATCGGATGAAAGGCCCCAGTCGACTCGAGGATCCAGGACAAACGAGCATTGACCATCCGCTCTAGAACTTTGCACAGGTTTGACGTCAAGGAGATTGGTCGAAGGTTGGCCACCATGTTGGGAGCCTTTCCAGGCTTGGGAATAGGGATCACTGTAGATCTCTTCCATTCGGAAGGTAGCTCACCCTCCTCCCAGATGGCGTTGAAGATGTCAAGAAGCTCCTTCATGGCGTCCGACGGAAGGTTCCGGAGCGCGGAGATAGTAACGAGGTCCGGGCCAGGTGCCGACTTGGCTCGCGCTGTCGCGAGAGCGTCCTGGAGCTCGGCGAGCGTGAAGAAAGCGTCCGCCGGGTGTTCATTTTGTATGGGCTGCCGGACGTAGACATCTGCTGGGGGCGGCTCGGGTTGCTGCGGGAAGAAATAATCTCCCGCCTCTGCCGCGAGTTGTTCTTCGGCAATGTCGAGGCGGAGGGCCAAGTTGCTTCCGGTGTTGCAGGTTTTTGTTTTCCCGGCGAGCCCTTTATAGGCCCGCCAAAGCGCACGGTAGCCTATCCGCTCGTTAAAGGAGTCGCACAGTTTCCGCCAGTTGGTACGGCAGAGCTCGATTGTGTATTTCTTGGCCTCGGCCGTGGCGTGATTCAGGCGGATCTTGTTCTGGAGGGACCTCCTGGTTCTGTAGCGCATAAGGGCCTTTAGTCGCCTGTCCCACAAGTTGATAAGGTGCAAGTCGGGTTGCGGTGTGTCTTCTTTAACGTTGTACTCAGTGCGGGCCTCCCGTAGCGCGTGTTGGATGCGTTCTGCGAAGGGGACGCCGGCGAGGCGTGTCATGGCGGTGCGGTAGCTGTCCCATTTTGTGAAAGTGACCTGTCGCCGGGACGAAGTGCGTATGAGAAGTCGTATATGAATGGGAAGGTGGTCGCTGCCCATTGGATCGGCCTGCACTTGCCACTGGACCCGTAGATTTGAAGAGGTCCAAGTTAGGTCGGGGGACGTGTCGTTTTGGTTAGAGCACTGGGCCAGCCGCGTGGGGGTGTCTGGTTCGTTGCAGAGGTGAAGACCAGCTGCGACGCAGGCTTTTTTTAGATGTTTGCCGCGGGCGTTCTTGTTCGGATATCCCCACGCGGTATGTCTGGCATTAAAGTCCCCCGCAAGTATAGTACGCTTGTCCTTCTTCACCAGGTCTTTGATCCAATTGGCTTCATTTGGGCCCACGGTTGGCCTGATGTATGTGTTATGTATATCAATGGGCGTGTCCTTAATTTTGACCCTCGTGGAAACAACTTCACGGTCGTCAGAACACGCTGCCTCTGAGTTCAGTTGTGTCTGTGGGTGTGTTTTCTTTACAAGAGTGGTTACAATTCCAAAATTAGAGGTTTGTCTTTGTATACTGGGATTTATGTAAGTGTTGTAACCCCTAATCTTAATTTTCTCTACGTTAGCCTCCTGTAGAAGAATAACGTCGGGCGTCTTGTTTTTAAGTGCAGTGAGGCGCGTTTTGAGCTCATAAAGTTTCTGTTGCAACCCACCGCAGTTCCATTGGAGGATCCATGGTTGCAGTTTGCCGCGGTGTTTGTGTTGTTTGGGTTTGTGTGAGGCACTTTGGGTGCTTGTACCTTTTTTGGGGGGATTATTGTCGGTCGTTACGAGTGTCAATGAGTCTGTGGACGGCTGTCGTGAGTTCGGCCAGTTGCTTCTCCATCCGAGCAAAGCCCGCGTATTGGAGTTGAAGGACCTGTGTCGCCATGTCCAGCCGTTGGGCCGGATACTCCGGTGATACCGTTGGTTGAGAGGCTCCCATCGTCACTGCTGCATACGACGTCCCGGCATCTTGGCTCGCCGGTCTTCCCGCCGGTGGTGGTAAAGTGGGTTTATCTATCCCTTGAGCCGATTTTTGACCTGTTTTCTTGGCGGGGCGCCGCGGAGGAATGGCTCGCTTCGGGCACTCATTGCTGGTGGCCACGTGGGCCCCGCCACAATTTGCGCACTTCGGAATCTGCGAGCACTTCTCCATGCCATCGTGCTCAGAGCCGCAAGTTCCGCAGCGCTCCTTCTCTCGCGGGCAAACGTCCTTTTTGTGTCCAATCGCATGACAATTAAAGCATACGAGTGGTCTCGGGCGGTACTCACGCACGGGAAGGACTTCGTGCATGTAACTTACCCGTTGGGGTCGAGTTGTGCCTTCAAATGTGACAAGTATCGTGTTTCCCTTCGTCCCCAATGGGCGTGCTGCCACCAGCTTGTGAGTTCTGCACTCAATATCCTCCTGGAGTTATTCAGGAGTAACCTCGTTGTTCTGACCGCGTAGGTACACGACTCCGCGACATTGGTTCCCGGCAAGAGCCTTGTAGGGTTGGAGCGCGTTAGTGTCCTCCCCTTGGCGGATTGCCTTGATTTTCAGAAGCTTCTCTGTGAGGAGAGGGTCCCTGGTAGTAATGGCTAGGGCATTTGCCCTCTCATTCCGATGGACGGTGTAGTCGGCGTGGGCTTGAATGCCGGCACTTTCAATGGCTTCGCGAATTTCTTTTCCGGTGAATGCACTTACATCTTTCTTCCCGACAGAGCGAAGCACCACAGTTTGCACCGGGAACAACCTCGGCGTAGATTCGTTGGCATTTCTCATAGGCTGCGAGCTCAATTTTCTTTTCCGTGAGGAAATTCCTAGGAGCGGCCATTCTATGTCGTCGTTTGTCTCAGGGGCCGGCAACAAATTTGGTGGGGCCGGTGGTTTCGTCTGCTTCAGAGGTTGTCCTTGAAATGTGCCTTCATTGAGCGGGGGTGCGCTGGCTTGGGGAGGCCGACCGCCATCTTGTTCTGTCAAGCGTACCGGTGTGAGATGGCCGCCATCTTGCATTTCCTGGGTCGTTTGTTGAGGTTCTTCGTCGCCTTTCCCACTTGTTCTATGGGGCGACCGAGATCTTTCGTTTTTTCGTCTAAATCGTGGATCTTGCCTTGTTTCCTTCAGCGTCGGCCGGTTCGGGTTATCAATTATTTCTTGTGGTTGTGGCGTGAATCGAGCAACGAGTTGTTGCAGAGCTTCCAGGAACGCCGGTTGTCGCTCAATGACGCCGGCCAGCACTTGAAAAAGCTGACTCACTTCCGGCGTTGACAATACTTGGTGGTAGGGTAGATTGACTTGCATCGGGAGCGGAGTGTTCTGCAGCTGTCCAGTGCCGTCTTCGGAAAACGGATTTTCGGATAAAAGTTGGTTTTCGGGAAGGTCGGTCATTTCAATGCCGGGCGTGCCCTGCATTGACTGTTGTGGCCCACCGCCTTTGTAGGGGTGGCCCAAGGCTGCGGCCAGGTCCGCAAGGGACCCGTAAGCTTACGGATCAGAAATAAAGGCCTATTGAGAAGAAGCACAGAGGAAGTCAAAATACCTTCCGTTCGTCAGAGCTCGATTTTCTTCCTTCTTCTTCTCTTCGCAGTCTTGATGGTCTCCACGAGCTTACATTAATAGGCTGCTAAGATCGCCAATCTTGATGGTGTCCACGAGCTCATATTAATAGGCTCCTAAGACCGGCAATGTTGATGGTGTGGCACGAGCTCACATTAATAGGCTACTAGGACCGGCAATCTTGATGGTGTCGCACGAGTTCACATTAATAGGCGGCTAAGACCGGCAATCTTGATGGTGTCGCACGAGCTCACATTAATAGGCGGCTAAGACCAGCAATCTTGATGGTGTCGCATTGCAACTGAACTGTGGAAGCTGGCTATCAGCTCGCGCTCAGCGGTCGCGGCCCCACGTGTCCCCTACTCTCGTCAAGCTTCAGCCTGTTTGCGGCTTGGCAAGGGTCAGGGATCTACTAACGAAACGTCAAGCGCAGGCCTTTTCTTCTAGCTGGTATTGGTGAAAACGACTCACTAAAACTCTATATTAGCATGCAAAACGTCGTGGTTTTTGCTTGTACGACTAAACATACATTTGTTATCTCAGTCACTTTTAGTTTACCTGAATCGAAAGGTTATCATGAAGTGCGGTTGGTTGCCTTAAATACCCGTGTTTGGTACAACCTTGCGTCGCAGTCGCAGCAGGAAACGAAATTTTTGTTCTTATTGCCTTATTTAGATGTGGACTATGTTGTGGCGGCAGCCCAGAAAGACTAGTCTAGACTAGACTACTGTTGCCAGGCTGCCGGCAGAAAAGTCAAGAAAACTCATTTTAAAACGAAATAAAAAAATGAACAAATAATAAATAAAAAATAAATTTCAAGATTGCGCCTGGTGGCGATCGGTGAAGCTCAGTTGGAATGTCGCCACGTGATCGGCCCCTAAGAAGCAGCGCCAGTTCAAGGCAATATGGCTTTCTGTCGGAGTTACTTTGTCCTGAATGTCACTTGGCGGAGAACGCTAAAGAGTCTACTAGGTTGTATTTGTTAACTTCCACAGTGCTTCCTCAACGTGCATTCCACACAACCAAAATTTCCGTTCTTTGCAGACGTTAAATAGGAGCTTGATCTGAGGATGTGAGCACCTCTGCCAGACCAACCATACCACTGCCCCCCCCCCCCCTCTCCCCCGGGGATGCGCTGTAAACAACGCGCTCAAATATGGCACTCAGTGAATACCTTGCATACATGGCTTGCAGGTGTCGCCATTGCTGGGTACTGACGGCTCTTTCTAGCGACTGGTTTTCTCGAGCGGCTGTGTGAAACTACCACCACTAACATGGTGAACCCGTAAAATACCGGCATGACCGCGAATGACTTTACAGGCAGGCTATGTATAATCCATAGGGAATACAGTCCTCAGATATTATTACAAGACGAGATTGTCACGCCTTGACGCCATCAAGCGGAAACGCTCGCAACTATACAGTACCCTTGGCCATGCCGGAGCCACTGACGTCTCGAGCGCGATAGGCACTGCCATAGCCCCTCTATACTGAAAAAGCCATGGGAGATCGCCACGAGACGCGGCCGCCGAAAGTGAAATGGTAGATCGGCAGACAATGGATGAGAGAATAGGCATGTAACGGGCGCCCTGCTGTGGCGAGACGCCGAAACACACTCGTCCCGAGCGATGGAATGTCCGCTCGTGCTCCTTGCGTTCCTGGCGCTGCCGCTTCCTGGCGCTACCGCTCCCAAGTACTTCACAATTGTTCCTTGAACCCGCGTTGGGCTTCCATTGAAATGTTTGACGTAGCGGGTGCCCTGCAGAATACTGAGCTGTTATTCCGTCTCTCGAAATTTCCCATTCTCTGTTTGAACTTGAAGACCCGACGCCTTCTTGAACAGGGGAGAATTGACGACGATGTCGATGGTGCTTACCACTAAGCACGGGCTGCCATCATATCTTCCCTTTTCACTTAAGGTCCAGTTTGACCCCTGGCTTGACAGTGCGGCCGGCTTGAGTCATTGTGATGCCGCTTGGTCCGCTTGGCACTGAAGGGGTTGTTTATCTTTGTGATGGTGGCTGCGTCTCTTGAGCTTCCTGGCTGGGTTCAGCGATGCTTGTTGTAGCATATTCCCACAGCTGGTAGTGAGCTGCGCTTTGATGGGACTTATTACTTAAAGGATCTGTGCAACGATATTCAATTGGAATGTTTTTCACTTGACACGACCTTACTGGCACACGTAGGACTCAAGGATACTCACACGCAACGCCACTGGCCAAGAAACTCCTCTGTTGCGGTGTAATTTCAAGGACAAAAGCGATCATTTCCATTCTCTCTCCTTTGCGAAATTTGATGACGTAACGTGGGCATCGTAGTACACCCAAGTGACGTTATTTGAATGCGGTTCATAGATTGGACCCGAGCATTGCGTGGGCACTCGACTTGGGCTCGTGATAATTGCTAGCTCGACAAGCATTCGGGTAGTGACCCGTGTCCAATCGCTGCAACGACGACAGCAGCCGAGCCATAACAATGTCTGGAACTCGGCGCGTGTCCTGCGCTTTGCCAACGCCAGCGCGTGGTTAGGATCAACACTGGCGGCATATAATCGGCTCCAGATCACGTGGCCGCTTGTTCTGGCTGCGAGTTGAGGGGGTGAACGCTGCTCGTTTTTCCTGAATTTGTTTCTGGGACTTCTATTGTGTGGGGTGAAAAACGAACGCGTGTTTCATAGGTCATTAACGTTAGGGATCCGTTTTAAGCGGTATTTGCGCAAAGTACAAAAATTCTTGCATCGCTCCTTTAAGTGTTTCTTCTGATAATGCCGTGGTGTGTCTGGAGCACGTACGATCTTGGGGCACCATGCTTGCTGATAACTGAGCTTGGTATCCACTTCCTTGGACTTTCCCAGATACACTCATTGTCACCTATATTTATGGCAGGTGCAGCTGTTGTGCCCTTGTCTGCATGGAACTTCTGTTTCATACGCATTTCTTCCATTTTGCTTTGACCATTTGGATTGTTCTCGACTTCAGTAGGTCGCTCTTCGTTGGCAATGTTGTGTTTGTTCGTCTTCCGTAGAGACGTTGTGCAGGTGAGCCAAGGTCTCCGTCGCGTGGCACATTCCTTAGGTTCAGCATCGCTAGGTAAACGTCGCTACCATCCATGGCGCACCGCTTAAGTATGTTCTTCACAGCTTGTACTGCCCGTTCAGCAAGGCCGTTGGACTTGGGGTACAATGGGTTTGACGTTCGTAGCTGGAACTGCCACTCCTCTTCGAATGTGCGAAATGCCCGTGCTGTGAAGCAGGTCCCGTTTTCCGACATTTTCAACTCGTGGTATGCCATGAGCTGCAAACCAGCGTTTCATTGAAATAATTACTTCTGCTGCTGTGCTGCTTCGAAGTTCAGCAAAGTCTGTGTACCCGGAGTAGGTATCCACAATCACAATGTGTGGTTTTCATTTGTAGTCAAACAAGTCCACAGCTACTCGTTCTTAAGCCATGTTGGGAACTTCTTTTGGGATTAGCGGCTCCTTCGGCGGTCTCTTGTGTGACGATCCACAGACACTGCATGCCTGGACGTGATTTCGGGTGCCGTTTGACCTTCTGGCCAGTATACCGTGTCTCGTGCACGTTTGAGGCTGCTGTTGATCACAAGGTGTCCAGAGTACGCTGCTTGTAGAACCCTGTGTTTCCATGTCTTTGGGATAACTATGCGGTCGCCACGAAATAGCAAGCTTTCGTAAGCTGATAGCTGGTCACGCACTGGTGAGAAGAGTTTTTGTGTTCCCGGCATTCTTGTCGTTGGAGGCCATCCTTTCGTTACTGACTGCATTACGCTTTGCAGTGCTTCGTCCTGTTCGATTGATGTTCTGAGTTTTCTGAAAGTGTCTTCTAAGATTGGCAAGATGGCTAGTACCTCCAAATCTTCGGTACATGTGTTGGCGCTCTCATCAGTTTCGCAGTCACGGCTTATGAGGTCTGCGATGTGAATGTCTTTCCTTCTCTTGTATACAATCTTGGGTGCGTAGTGTTGTATGTAAAAGGGCAGTCTCTGCAATCGAGGTGGTGCAAGTCCCAGTAGTTTCTTACTGATGCTTTCAAGAGGACGATGATCAGTTTCTATGGTCAGTGGTCGCCCGTGGATGTAGGAGTGGAGTTTCTTGAAGCCGTATCGTATTGCCAAGGCTTCCTTTTCTATCTGTGGATAGTTCATCTGTGCTATAGTTAGTGTGGCTGATGCATAGGCAAAGGGCTTTCCATCCTGCATGAGCACTGCGCCTAGTGCTTTTGAGCTGGCGTCCACTTAGAGTCAACTCTCCATTGACGTCGTAGTACTGTAAGGTTGGGGCTTCTTTGAGGTCCTTCTTGATCACTTGAAGTGCACTGCCTTGCTCTTCTGTCCAAAGCCATGCTGTGTCTTGCTTCAGCAACTTTCTCTGCTAGGTTGGGTATGAACTTCTGCAGGTATTGCAGCATGCCAAGGAGATTCATCCATTCATTCATTTATTATTCCTTGAGGGCCCGTTAGGGCATTATACAAGGGGGGTCAATAACACACTAATCATCATAGTTTAAAATAAATTAACACTCACAGAGAGGAAGTCAGCAATACAGATGAATCAAAGAACAACAAAATACAAGTAGTTGTCAAAATTACACAATATTAATAATATTTTAATGGTATGCACTGTGAACAGTAAAAAGGAAAAAAAAAATTAGCAGATAGACATATGTTTGTAAGTTCCAGGTAATTGATCAGTTCTTCAGCAAATCTATCAGAGTTAGTCTCGGTTACAACACTATCGGGTAATTTATTCCAGTCCTTGATTGTCATGGGCAGATAGGAATTATAAAATGATACAGTTGAACTAAAAATCGGGCGAACTTTGCGGGAGTTATCATGGCGGAGAGATATGGTGTGGGGTGGAAGGAAGAGGGATGCTCTAATAGAGGCATTGTTATAGTATAATTTATGAAACAGGGCTAGTCGAGAAAGAATGCTCCTAAATGAGAGTGTGTGAAGGTTAGCTTTGCTCCTTAGGCCTGTTACGCTAGTGAAACGAGAGTAGTCTGAGAAAATGAACCTTAAAGCTCGGTTTTAAATTGCCTCTAATTTCATAACTAGGTAATGCTGCCATGGGGACCATACAGGGGACGCATACTCTAGACGAGATCTAACATATGTTATGTATGATAATTGTTTAATTTCAGGTGAGGCGAGTTTGAGGTTGCGCCGAAGATATACTAATGATGAATTAGCCTTAGATAAAATAGAATTAATGTGAGTTGCCCAAGATAGATCACAGGTTAAATGAACGCCGAGGTATTTATAAGATGTACAGGGGTCAATTATTGTGTCGTTGAGTTGATATGAAAAGAGTGATGGGGACTGTGATCTGGTGAAAGACACTAGTTTCGTTTCATTTACATTAACTGTCATTTGCCACGTTTGACACCATTCTTCTATTATTAGTAAGTCAGCCTGTAAGAGTAGGTGATCATTATTATTACTTATCGGTCTGTATAGGGCACAATCGTCAGCAAAGAGGCGAATTTCAGATGTTAGGTTAGCAGGAAGGTCGTTAACGTATATTAAAAACAGCATGGGGCCAAGAACACTACCTTGGGGTACGCCGGACGTTACGCGAGAAAGAGGTGAACGGGACTCGCTTACAACAGTATATTGTATACGATCGGATAGGAAATTTTTGATCCAAGTGATTACTGAATTATGAATACGCAGTTGGGTTAGTTTTTGTAGCAGACGTTGGTGGGGAACTTTATCGAATGCTTTAGAAAAGTCTATGAAAATGACATCGTTCTGTAATCTCTTGTCAAGGTTACTGTGAAGCTCATGAATGAAATGTATTAGCTGGGTATCACACGAATATGTCTTACGAAAACCATGCTGATTTTTAAAAATCAGATCGTAATTTTCCAGATATTTCATGATAGAAGAGAAAATGACGTGCTCTAGTAATTTACATGAGATGCTGATGAGAGATATTGGGCGATAGTTCGATACAACATTACGATCCCCACTTTTAAAAATAGGGATGACTCTACCAATTTTCCAATCAGACGGAAGCTTGCCGACATCAAGTGACTGTTGAAAAATAAGGGTTAAAAATTGGGATGAGATACGTTTTGTGTTTTTCAGCAATTTAGAATTTATTTGGTCATCACCGGAGCTGGCAGAATTTTTGAGATTTTCTATCGCTTTCACTACACCCAAATATGTTATTTCGATTGAAGGCATAGCAGAATGAGAAAGGTGATTTAGGAGAGGAATATTGTCATTGTTTTCTAGTGTAAATACTGAGCTAAAGTAGGTTTTATTAGTGAGGCGCTTTCGCTATCAGACGCGGGAGTTCCATTCATAGTAGTCAGGTGGATGGATTTATGCTCTTTAGGATGAATGATCTCCCAGAACTTAGTAGGCTTATTCTTCAAAATGTTAAGAAGGTCGAGGTTAAAAAATTTGTTCTTTGCATTTTTCACTTCTCTTTTATATTCCTTAGCAGACGCGTTGTAATTATCCCATGCAATAGCATTGTCCTTTTCTTTAGCTTGTTTGAAATGTCGTTTCTTCCGAGCACTTAATTTGGAGATTTTCTTGTTGTACCAAGGCTTTGCATTGTTTGTTTTAATTCTGATGGTTGGAACGCACGTGTCAGCCGGAGTTGTTACCTTGTTTTTAAAGAGATTCCAATTTTCCTCAACTGTTCTTTGATAAAAGTTGATGTGAAAAGTATCATAAAACTGTTGAAGATTTCTATTAATTGTATCATAGTCAGCTTTGTATTGTATCATAGGCAGTCGGTGGCGATTCGTTGCAAAGAGCTAACCTCGACATTTCTGTACAGTCGACCACCACGGAATCATCTCGGAACAACTGACAAGATTGGCCCGATCGCTGAAACCTGCTATCATCACGTATTGAGACTACACGTGTCATCGCTGTGCATGTCAAGTGCGAAGATCAACCGCCTGGCGCGCTACGTCGGTCTCGGGGCAACATCTTCTACAAAAGCGGCTCCTGGAACAGCGACCACTGCAGTCGGCGGCGATTCGTTGCAAAGAGCTAACCTCGACATTTCTGTACAGGTGAGCCCAAAGGTCACTCTGTTTTAAACTCTGCCACTTGTTCTGCCGCCGACTGCACAGTGTTTTGTTTTGTTTAGTCTCTTTACCGCTACTTGATTCTAACTTTTTACAAACCTATTTGTTAGGTACGTTTTTTATGTCACTCATGGATTGTCTTAAATGTGCTCATCCGCTTCCCATGGATGAAAGGTTTTTGACGTGCACTGACTGTGAGAATGGGTACCACCTTGGAAAATCCTGCTCCGGCGTTTCAGAGAGTACGTTTTTGGCAATGGGTGCATCTAGAAAAGAAAGCTGGAGGTGCCTCACTTGCCGTACCGGGGAGCTTCGCTCAGGTTGCGCAGCTGGCAGTGGCGTCCCGGCACGCGCCGCCGATCAGGCGGGCAAGGTTCAACAGGAGCAAGCTACTACTGTCTCTGATCAGTTGACTTCAATCAGTACCACGCTTAATCAACTCCTTTCTTTAAAAACGAGTGTCGAAACCCTTCTGCCTCTTCCGGCTAAGGTCGACCAACTGTTGACGTTAAAGCCGGTTGTGGAGGAGCTTCGCAGCACGGTCAGCGTACTTCAAACAACCGTTGACACTTTTAGCGCGAATTATGATTCCGTACTTGCTCTAGCTATGACTAACCAAGAATCGGTGAAGGATCTGCAGCAAGGGATCTGCACAGTCGGGGCTTCGATGGAAGACCAGTCGCGGGAAATTTCTCGATTAAAAGAAGAGCTAAACGACAGGCAACAGTACAGTCATCGTTGCAATATGGAAATTCATGGCCTGACTTTTGTTCCTGGAGAGGACTTAATCGCAACGTTAACAGATCTGGCTCAAAATCTTGGCCTTCCATCATTTCAGTCGTCCGATATCTTAACAATCCATCGCTTACCGACAAAACGTGACACAGCCCCAGTAGTTCTGATAAAATTCGCGTCGGTTAACATAAAAGAAACATGGATGGCTGCACGCGGCAAATTGCGAAAGCCGAGACAAGGAGGGGACCTGTCGCTGTTTTTTAATGATAACCTCACCCAAGCAAACAAAGAACTGTTCTGGTTGGCAAGAACAAAGGGAAAGGAGCACGGGTACAGATTTGTTTGGCTTAAAAACACTAAAATTTACGCTAGGAAAGACGAGGGAACTCCTGTAATACGCATAGCCGCGGTGCGGGACCTCGAGAAGCTAGTGTAAAACGGGACAGTTGGCTTTTCGGTTTGCTTAGCTTATGGATTCTGAGAGTTTTCGTTCCTGTACAACCTTTGGGGAAGTTCACAAATTGTTTACTAATTGTCTGAGCAACTCCTTGTGTGTCACCCATGTTAATATACGTAGTATTCGGAAACACTGGGATCACTTTCTTGTTTTAATCTCTCCCTTTATTTCTCTTTTTGATGTTTTCATTGTTACTGAAATCAACGTTTCTTCGGAATATTTTTTAAACTTTTCAATTCCAGGATATCAAGTATTCTCTTACACTCGTCCTATGGGAAGGGGAGGGGGTATTGCAGTATTTATAAAAAACATTTGGTCGGTGTCTGAGCTGAGCTTCTCCTTCATTCAAGCAGAAGTAGTTGCACTGCGCTTAAGTACCCCTTGGTTATGACTTATCTTACTGTCAGTCTATAGCCCTCCGAGCTGTAATGGTCGCTTGTTTTTAGCCGAACTTGATACAGCTCTCTCCACCCTTTCCTGTGAAGAATGCGTCTGTGTAATTGGTGATATAAATATTGATATACTTCGTCCCACAATACCCTTAGTTGCCGACTATCTCGATGTTCTTTCGAAATGGGGACTAGACACTACAATTTCCAAAGCCACAAGAGAGGAGTTGTTATCTGGCAAGCTGGTCGTATCTTGTATCGACCACATAAATGTTCGGTCCCACAACTCTGAAGTTAAGTCAGCAATGATCGAAACGAAACTTGCAGATCATTATTTCGTATGTTGCTCTATAACCCCGTTATCTCATTCTTCGACTACTACCAGCCCTAAGAAAGAAGTCTCAATTGTTGACCGCATACACTTTGATAAATTGGTGACACAGCATGATTGGGACACGTTTCTACTGACAGTGTCACCTGCCGACAGTTACGAGCAGTTGGTGGCACAACTTAATCTCTTTCGCCAGGCAGCTACTCGTACTGTGAAGATTAAGCAGCGTAATGTCAACCAGAATTGGATGACTGCTGCAATACTTGCAGCAATCAAGTAAAAAGACTTGCTTTGGATGCAATCAAAACGCTCCCCCAGTTGCAACGTGCTCCGGTCAACTTTTAAACAGAGTAGAAACAAGGTGAATGCCATGATACGTCTCGCCAAACGAGTTCATTTCCGAAATAAATTTAACAACTCTCGTTTCGACCTTAAAAAAACATGGTCTCTGATCAACGACCTGAGCGATACTAAGAAGTCCTCGGCTAGTGATAATCTGTTTTTTTTTTCGCATTTTTCTTGTGATGAGCAAATGTTCCCAATGATTTTAGCAACTTTTTTTCCCGAGTGTCGGGCATCGCTAAACAACACCCAGACTCCTGCTCTTTGCTAACTAATGTGTTGGATTCGGCGTTCCTGCCCTTATTGTCCCAAAACGACCTAAGGTCAATTATTTTTAGCCTTAAGCCTAACAAGGCTGCGGGCATTGATGGCATCTCAATTAATGAGTTACGCAGACATTTTGACGTACTTAGGCATGTGCTCCTTTCGCTTTTGAACAACGTTATCTTAACTGGAATCATTCCGATACAAATGAAAACTGCGGTGGTTACTCCGCTGTTTAAGGGTGGTGCGCGTAAAAACATAGAAAATTATCGACCTATTTCAATTTTGCCTTGTATTAGTAAGGTGTTGGAGAAACATTTGTGCATTTCTATGGAAAGTTTTTTAGACAAGCACAGTATTCTTTCACCTCATCAGTATGGTTTCATTCAAGGTCGAGGGACACAGACGCTTCTAGAGGATTTTTCTGATATACTGAATTCAACTTTTGAACAAAATCAGGTTGCTTGCGCACTGTTCTTGGACGTCAGCAAAGCGTTTGACAGCGTATGCCATCGACTTTTGCTAATGAAACTTTCTAAATTAGGGTTTCGTGGCCCCTTTTTAGTACTCCTAGAAAACTTCCTAAGCGCTCGATGACAGTGTGTTTCAATTGGGCGTTTTCAGAGCGCATTTTCGTCAATCAAAGCTGGTGTACCGCAGGGGTCAGTTTTGAGCCCATTACTGTTCAATATTTATGTTAATGACCTCCACAACGCTGTGCCAGTTTCGTTATTTCAATATGCTGACGATACGGTTATTTTATCCAGAGCTACCAATTATTTAGATGCAATCACCTCTCTGCAAGCTGCTGCGAATAAAACTATGGACTGGTTTGCAGCTAATTTAATTATTGTTAATGCTTCGAAAACGCAGCTCATTTGTTTTCATAACCCCTTAAAGAAAGTTAGACCCAGCTATCCTTTACTGTTACATGCGTCCAATTGTTTATCGTGTGCTTGTGAGCCGGTAAAATATAAAGCTGCGGTAAAATATAAAGCTGCACTTTGCGAAAAATATTCGCAAAGTGCAGCTTTGAATCCGGCACTCTCGGCTATGCTGGCGACAGGTGCGGGAAGGCGATTCCAGTCCAGTGATGTCATGGGTATGAAAAACTGATGAAAGCTCGAGGTGCGATACCGAGGGATGCCAACTTTATTTTGATGGTCGAAACGTGATGAGACGTATGATGGTTGCGTTAACAGATGCTGACGAAGATTTGCATTGTGGTGGTAAATTTTATGAAATAAACATAGACGAGATATTATTCTACGTAGGCAGAGGTCAGACAAGCTTAGGGTAGTTTTCATTGCTGTTACGCTAGATGTGCGATGATAGTTTTGCAGTATGAAACGAACAGAACGGTTTTGAGCAGCCTCTAATGATATTGCAAGCGTTACACCGGGGTCCCAGATAGCGGAAGAATACTCAAGTTTGCTGCGGACCAATGATTTGTAAAGAAGTAGTTTTAAGGACAGTGGGGCAAGAGAGAAGTTCCTTTTTAGAAAGCCCAACATGCGGTTAGCGTTCTTAATTATATACTCAATATGAATGTTCCATGAGAGGTTGTTAGTGATATGAACACCAAGATATTTAAATGAGGACACGGATTCCAACTCAACAGTTCTTATATGGTACGAGGGACAGGTGTTATTTTGACGTGATACTCTCATGGATTGGCACTTGTTAATATTGAGTTCCATTTGCCATTTATCACACCAACGAGAAATACTGTCAAGGTCAGACTGGAGTGCAAGAACGTCAAAATCGTTAGTTACTTCAGAATAGATGACACAATCGTCTGCGAAGAGACCAACTGAGGATGAGATATACGAAGGAAGGTCATTAATATATGTTAAAAACAAAAGAGGGCCAAGTACTGAACCCTGGTGGACACCAGAAGTCACAGGAGAGGGGTGCGAGTTAATGCCATTAACATGAACAAATTGAGAACGGTTAGTTTAAAAGGCGTTGATCCAAGTCAAAACATGAGAGTCAATGTTCAGTTTAGTGAGTTTATACAAAAGGAGCCTATGTGAAACCTTGTCAAATGCCTTAGGGAGATCTAAAAAAATGCAGTCAACCTGAGATGAACGATCGAGGCAAGCGTGAAGGTTATGCGTAAGTGTTAATAGCTGAGTTTCGCACGAGAACAGTTTTCTAAAGCCATGTTGAGCAGGAGAAAAGAATGTATGGGAATTAAGAAAATTAATGAGATGCGAATATATTATGTGCTCTAAAATTTTGCAAGGGACACTTGTTAAGGAAATCGGGCGATAATTACTTGGGCTGGATTTGTCACCACCTAATCCACTTTTGAGGATTAGGCCCTATGTGCCTAATCCTCGAAAGTGTTTCAAATGCCAGAGGTTTGTCCATGGTTCCCAGCAATACCGTGGAAAAGCCACTTGTGCAAAATGTGCCAATAATGACCACCTCACAGACACTTGCACCAACGACGCACACTGTGTGAACTGCGGTGATCCTCACCCTGCATATTCTCGATCCTGCAGAACGTGGAAGGAGGAGGAGGAGATACTTACACTCAAAGTCAAAGAAAACCTCTCCTACCAAGAGACACGCTGTCGCTTTGGATTCTTGCGTAAAGACAGTTTTGCGCAGGTGGTGCAGCGGGGACCTGCACCACTGAAGGTAGCAGCGGCCACCTAGGCATCCTTTCTGGACTATGGGAGACCACTGCAGTCCCCCACGCCCCAGCTGAAGATTCAGCTTCCGGGGCGTGCAATTTCGGCTGGGCGGTCCACCGACCCTCTCAGCCAGAGTGCGGACCTTCGCACTCCAACGGGACAACAGCCTTCATTCTCTCAGGCTGTTTCCCCGACCCAGGATGGGCCGGTGGCTACCGCAACTGTCCCTCCTCCGCAGTCTCCTTCCAGGGAAAAGGGTCGACACTCTCGCACACACTCCCTGGAAAGAGCATCATCAAAAGAGCGGCATGGCTCTCGTGCCGCTCCTGCAGCGCCTAAGGGGCAGGAACGGGTGGACCTGGGTGACGCCTCGCCCAGCACCTCCTCTGCCCCTTTGGCTGGTCGTGCGCGGGGCATGGCGCCCCGTTCCCCGAACCCAAACAAACCTAGGGGAAAAGCCTCGCCTCAGGAAACTGAGGCCATGGATAAGTGTAGACAAGTCTCCACTCATGCGCCTGACCAGGACGACATGGAGTGCCAGACTTCTAAGAGTAAACACAAAAGCAAAAAACCTGTGATTCCTCCAACGTGACATTGTAAATTAATCTTTGCCACATGCGGGAGCTTTAGAGCTTTTGTCTATTTTCCCAGTGTTTCTTCTTTATTCGTATTTTAACTCCTTTTTAAAACGATGATCAATTTTTATTTTATGCAGTGGAACTGCCGGGGCCTAATCCCCGGCAGTATAGATGATGTAAATTATTTTATGGACGAGCTGAGACCCATTGCACTCAGACTGCAAGAAACACATTTATATAACACTCATACACAAATTTTATCAAATATTATCCCTAAAAACTTGTGTTCTTCCTTTACAGATATAGCAACGTCATTCAAGTGCAACACTGGATCTGGAGACAGGCCACGGCGGAGTGAAAAGGGAACGCAGACTGTCTTTTCAGGAGAGGACCTGAAGCCATTTTGATCAGCCCACTTGCTCATCTTATTGATTGTGAGCTGCATTTGCCGTTCACAGCTGGACAGGTTACAAGAGGAAAATGATATCTACACATCATCCACATACATTGAATAGGATTCAGATGCTGGTATAAACTTAGCCAAACTATTAAATCTGCACGGCAAAAAGTGTAACGCTTAGTACTCCACCCTGAGAGACGCCGTTTTCCTGGAGAAAGACATCCGAAAGGATGGAGCCCAATCGCACTTGAAAGGTCCAACCCGTCAAGAAACTTTGAATACAACGAAGCATGCGACCTCGGACACCATATGAATATAAGTCTCGAAGGATCCCATATTTCCAAGTCGTATCATAAGCCTTTTGTAGATCAAAGATAGAAACAGAGTGCTGGCGATGGACAATGCTTCCCGAATAGAAGTTTCTTCTGGACAATGCCTTAGGACAATCAAAGATAGAAACAGAGTGCTGGCGATGGACAATGCTTCCCGAATAGAAGTCTCGGGCTAAGAACAAAATGGTTAACAAATTTTACGTCGGCACCAAGTTTTTAGAAAATATAGACTCTCGCCTATTATGTCTGGAGGAGTCTCACTTGTGGTGCACAGTGGTGTTTCTTGCTCGGAGGTCCACCTTTCTACGCCTTTAGAGGCTGTAGCGGTGCGCCTTCTTATTGACCGTTTGATCACTGTAGTTCCTCTTTATTTGCTACCTAACTCTCCACTGCATATCAGTGAACTTGAGTTACTTGTAAAACAATTACCTCAATCTTTTTTTTTTTTTAATTTTAGGCGATTTTGATGCCCACCACCCTTTGTGGGGTAGTTCTCGCCAGGATTCACGCGCAGGTGTCATAGAGCGGTTTTTATTATCATCTGGGTTGTGTCTTTTTAATGCCAGGGAACCCACTTTTTTTAGTGCAGCTCACCAATCATTTACATCTATTGACCTTCCCATTTCAAAACCAATTTTACTTCCATGCTTTTCATGGAAGGTTTTAAATAAACCTTTTGGGAGTGATCATTCTCCTATTGTTATAGAAAGCACGATGCCAATTCCTTCCATTCCGACACAACTTCCAAGGTGGAAATTAGAAAAGGCTGATTTGTGCCTTTTTTGTTTGGAGGCTTTTATTGATTCATCTGTTCTTGTAAATATGAGCCCCGAAGATGCCACGCTGTACCTTACTGAAGCGATTATAGATTCCGCATTACATAACATTCCCCAGACCTCTGGGCGACTCCCCAAAAAATGCAAGCCGTGGTGGAACAATGACTGCACCACAACACGGAAATCGCAAAACAAGGCGTGGTGCATCTTTAGACGATATCCCACTCCACAGAATCTGCTTGAATTCAAGAAAAGTAGAGCCAAAGCTCGCTGGGGGCAAAGGCAAGCTAAAAGCAGTTCTTGGAGAAAGTATGTCACATCTCTGAGTAGTTTTGTTTCATCAAAGGTAGTGTGGGATCGTCTTAAGAAGATCAGGGAAGACTACCGGCTTTTTAGGATACCCCTTTTTCCATCAGCAACATCCCTTAAGGAGCAAGCAAATGTTCTTGGTGAACACTTCCAGGAAGTCTCTAACTCAGCCAACTACTGTGAATCCTTTAAGTGGTTTAGAGCAACAGCAGAAGAACAAGTTATTCCTTTTTCTGGTGCCTAGGGTGTTCCTTATAACAAGCCATTTACACGGTGTGAGCTTGAGTTGGCTTTTGGCGTCAAAAAGAATCTGCAGCTGGGCCGGATAGGATTCAATACGCAATGCTAAGAAGACTGTCGCATGAATCTCTAAACAGTTTGCTCAACTTTTTTAATTTATTGTGGGATGCTGCTTCTTTTCCTGACTGTTGGAAAAAGACACACATAATCCCTCTAATAAAACCTACCAAAGACCCCTCCTTACCGACAAGCTACGGCACAATTGCACTGACAAGCTGCCTGGGCAAAAGCTACGAGAGACTCATTAATCGCCGTCTTGTACATTTTTTAGAGACAGAGGGTGTGTTTGATACAGATCAGTGCGGCTTCCGAGCGGGCCGCTCCACGATAGATCACCTTGTCCGCTTGGAAACTTCTATTCGGGAAGCATTGTCCATCGCCAGCACTCTGTTTCTATCTTTGATCTACAAAAGGCTTATGATACGACTTGGAAATATGGGATCCTTCGAGACTTATATTCATATGGTGTCCGAGGTCGCATGCTTCGTTGTATTCAAAGTTTCTTGACGGGTTGGACCTTTCAAGTGCGATTGGGCTCCATCCTTTCGGATGTCTTTCTCCAGGAAAACGGCGTCTCTCAGGGTGGAGTACTAAGCGTTACACTTTTTGCCGTGCAGATTTAATAGTTTGGCTAAGTTTATACCAGCATCTGAATCCTATTCAATGTATGTGGATGATGTGTAGATATCATTTTCCTCTTGTAACCTGTCCAGCTGTGAACGGCAAATGCAGCTCACAATCAATAAGATGAGCAAGTGGGCTGATCAAAATGGCTTCAGGTCCTCTCCTGAAAAGACAGTCTGCGTTCCCTTTTCACTCCGCCGTGGCCTGTCTCCAGATCCAGTGTTGCACTTGAATGACGTTGCTATATCTGTAAAGGAAGAACACAAGTTTTTAGGGATAATATTTGATAAAAAGCTCACTTTTATACCCCACTTGAAAGAGTTGAAACATAAATGCCTACGTTCATCAGACATCCTCAAAGTCCTGTCTCATACGTCCTGGGGGTTTGACAGGCGGTGCCTCTTGCGACTTTATAACTCCTTGGTGCGGTCCCGCCTGGACTATGGCGCGATTTTTATGGTTCGGCGCGTCCGTCTGCCCTAAAAATGTTGGACCCCATCCATCATCTGGGGCTCAGACTTGCCACGGGAGCGTTTTGAACATCACCTGTACTTAGCTCGTATGCTGATGCACATCAAACGTCCTTGGAAAGACGAAGGCAATATTTGAGTCTTTGTTATGCTTACAAGATATACAGCTATCCTCAACATCCCACTTTCGACGGCCTTCAACCTTCTACATCCTTCCGACTCTATGAAAACAAGCCGAGCATTGTTCGGCCCCTGAGTTTCAGAGTACAGAGCATGGCAACATCGCTCCATCTCCCCTTTAGTGAGGCTGCTTTGCTGAGGAGCAATGAGCGAGTTGCGCCTTGGGACCTTCTGCCAATCTCTTGTGACTGGTCACTGGCCAAGTACAAAAAGAAAGCTACTTCTTCACTCATTCTTCAGCGGGAGTTCGCCGAATTGGAACAGAAATACAAGGACTACTCACACTTTTACACTAATGGATCAAAAACATCAACTTTCGTGGGGTGTGCGGTTTACTCCACTACCTTCAGGAAAGTTCGACAACACCACACTTCTGCAAATATTTTTACTGCTGAATTATATGGTATTTTAATGGCTGTTGAATACTTATTAGAAAACAATATTATGAAAGCAATTCCGTTCGTCGACTCCCAGAGCGTTCTTCTAGCCGTTTCGTCCTTAGCAGACAGCAAGAACCTTCTCGTGCAATGTCTTCGGGTTCGACTAAACCGAGCACTTCAACTAGGACACCAGATCAAATCCTGCTGGGTCCCGAGCCACGTGGGCATTTCTGGCAATGAGAAGGCAGACTTGCTTGCTGCCTCTGCAAAGGAATGCCCAAAACTGCCTCTTGGCCTGCCGCACCAAGACCTGAAACCGATCATACAGAAATTGATTATCAACTCATGGCAGTTGGATTGGGATTTGGAAAAAGAGAACAAGCTTCACAATATCAAGCCCCAACTGGGGATATGGGAGAGTTCGTTCCATAAAGTCCGTTGGGTTTAGGTTCTCCTTTGCCGCTTAAGAATCGGTCATACCCGTTTGACTCATTTGCACCTGCTCTGTGGTGAGGATGTTAAACTTTGCGGCAACTGTGGGAAATCTATGACTGTTTTGCACATCCGGTGGCATTGCAAAGCTTTAAACCAGGAGCACTCCAATCATGTTTTCCAGAACTCTTTCGAGATCACCTTCCCTTTCATCTATATTTTCTGCCATGCGATCAACCATTTACACTATTCGATCGAGTTTTAAAGTTCCTCCATAACACTGGCCTTTTACGCCAGCTGTAGATTGCAGTTCTTTTAGATTACACCTCTAAGCCCCTTTGAAAAACCTTTGTTTGGCGCAGTATGGCCTTAGTTGCTCTTGTGCCATAAAACCCCAATCATCATCATCACCCCTTCCAGAAGAGTAGTAAAAAATTCGTCTCTTGGGGGCAACAGATATGCAGCTTTCTTCGTTACTTAGATCACAGTACTGCGGTAGTCGACACACAGTCGCAAGCTTCCGTATTTCTTCCGCGCCAACACCAGCGGCGTGGCTCAATCGTAATGCTGGGTCGGCTTCTGGAGAATCCCCTGCTCCTCCAGCCGGTCGAGCTCTTGCTCAACCGATGAGCGGAGTGCGAAAGGAAGAGGTATAGTTTTTAAGAACCTGGCTTTTGCTTCGTCTAACAATTCCAGGTGGACCTGTGCCCTGCCATGACCAGGGATATCCTCGGAAAACACCTCTTGGAATTCCTCTAGAAGCTGCGTGATGTTGGAAGCCTCCGTTGTCTGGTGGACAACACTGATCTCAATGTCCAACATACCGACCCAGTTCCGTCCCAGCAAACTACACACAGACTCTTGGACTACTCTAAGAAAAAAGATGGTCTCAAAGGACTAACGGTAGCATTTTGTCCTTCGAACTCCAATTTGCTCCCCGAAGAGACGATCTGGTTTGAGCAAGGTACCGTGCGCAAATGCTGAGAACTAACTGCAGTCGACTGGGACTAACCGAGAGGCGCGCGGGATAAAAAGGCGCCGCGGGAAAAAAAGCGCGGGAGATAAAGCAGCGAGAGGCGCGCGGCAGCAAGAGCGCGGGAGCAAAAGACGCGCGGACAAGATGGCGGCGTCTGTTGCATCGCCGATGGCCAGCGTTAGCGACGCACTTACTGTTTCAGAACGCAAGGGGAGGTATCCACAAACAATCTTCACATCAAAAATTGCAGAAGGGTGCATGTTTAAGGGCCGGAGCTCACTTTATAACGATCGCAGCCTCTGTTCCAGCACGTCGTGGAAGCCATCGCTGACTCGAGCGCTGCCATTGTTGATGCACTCGCCATGCGGCTTTTGACCGTTGTCCTAGCGTCCTTTTCTATTGGATTCTTTGGGACGTGCTTTCAAAGCGTTTGTTTTCTTTTTGGTTTAACTGGGATGAAAACATTTAAAAAAAGGTTCATTCTGTTTTCTTTTCTTTTTAATATTTACAATCTATGTGTGTGTGTTTGTGTGTTTCTTCGCAAGAGACGATGCGGTACGTTGCCACGGAGACGCGCATGCGCAAAGTGGGGCAGTCTATGCGGGAAAACGAGAACATGGCTTTTGGGAGCCTGTGGGGACGCTGTTTTATAGACTGTCACAAATAATTACTGTGTGTACTGTTGCTCCTTAGTAAGAGATACACTCCTTGGAAAGCTTAGATACAACATTGGAGAACAATATTGGTGCGAAAGCAACACCATATTTGTAACATCGTTCACAGTTGAAATGGTCACTGACCGAACGGCTTGTTCCATATGATCAGTATCAGGGATGGGCAAAATACATGCAAATATGTATCGAAATACAAATACAAAATACTTAATCGAAAATGTATTTAATTACAAATCTAATTACATTTCCAAAAGAGCATTTAAGTACAAGATACAAATACAACCAAATGTAGTTGGTCTCCTCCAAATACTTTTCCAAATACATTCCTCAAAATCTGCGTCAGTGACTTCAGGGCACCTGCAACGGGTTTCTGGGTATCTGATTTTAATTTTGCATCGCACAGTCGGGAGCTAGTGTGCGAGGCACTAGTAATGTGAAAGAAATATAATCACAAAAATGTAATCAGCTTGTACGTAATAGGTGAAAAAAGTACAGAGCTTCAAGGAGCTTATTTTGTCGATTACATTTTGGTATAGACCAACAAAGAACCGATACGACCAGGACGGACAGCACTAGCTAGAGATTTTTTTATTGTTGCAACTCACACCAGTTACGAAAATCTGGATGACCCGCGCATTTAGAATGTTCCAGGCAAAAATACGGATGAAAATCAGGCTGGAAAGCATCACAAGTTGTCACAGGTGCTTATTTAGTCAGTCTGCCTGTGAACGTTGATTTCGTCACTATTCTTGCCCTGGACTAGCGCCGTAATCACAGTCACTAAACGCTTGTGCTTGATTGAGAGACACTGCATTTGGTGCTGAACGTAGTTTTCTTCCTGCTCTGGACAGTGACAATAAATTTGAGGGATGTATTTTTCGCCCACGAAATTGTATTTAATTACAATTGTATTTGAAATACCCACGTTTTAGTATTTAAATACACACGTCAAATACATTACCCAATGTTTAATTAAATACAAATGCAAAATACACAAAGTATTTGAAATGCGTATTTCAAATACTTGTATTTGAAATACTGCCCATCCCTGATCAGTATAAAAGGCGCATGGGTGGCCTTTGGGGGTGGCGAATAAATTAGCGTGTCGTCGCGTGTGTGTGTGTTGTGCACGTGTAATCTGTGTTCTAATCCTTGTCTTTGTTAGAATGTATATGTATGCAAATGTGAAATAAGCGTTGTTCATATGTGAATGTATTAAGCGCGGAAAAGATCTACCCCATTGATAACATAGTTTAGAGCGCAGCTCTTAGGCGCCCGTTTCCGGCTTGAGCGGCGTCGGCGTCGCCGTCGCTGTCGCCGTCGCCGTCGCCGTCGCCGTCGGCGTAACCGCTGGGTGCATTATGGGTAAATTTCCCCGCTAAATCTAGCGGAAAAATTTCCCCGCTAAATCTAGCGGAAAACTTCCCCGCTAAATCTAGCGGAAGTATTTTCCCGCTAAATCTAGTGGAAAAATTTCCCCGCTAAATCTAGCGGAAAATTTTCCCCGCTAAATCGAGCGGAAAAATTTCCCCCGCTAAATTTAGCGGAAAAATTCCCCCACTAAATCTAGCGGAAACTTTCTCTGGGGGTCACGTGACCTGGGGGGTCACGTGACCCCCCCCCGAGGTCACGTGACCCCCACGTGATATTGGGGAGGGGGTCGCGTGACCCTGGGGGTCACGTGACCCCACCAAGGTCACGTGACCTCAGGGGGGTCACGTGACCTTTGTGGCCTTGGCTCCTCCTCCTCAAGAGCTGCGCTCTAATTCGGTGTTACAGGGAGTTGTAAACGGCTTTCATTTTATTCCTGAAATATCAAAGATATCGGTCGAATAATTAACGTTTTTTACCAATTTTCCCCGCAGGGGGAACCTGTGAATGCAGGTGTTTGGAGAGTGGCGTCTCCACGGACCCCGAGCCATGCGGGTTCACCCGCCCAAGTCTGGCTGTGCGTTGTTTTCCCGTGTCTGGGGAAAAGGGCATCCTGGGGGTTGAGCCGAGCCCGGGGTAGGTTTGGACCCTTCGGGGCCCACCGGGCGAGGCAATACACCACTTCGGCCCCCGCTTCTCATAGACGGGAGTCCTGGTAAGGCCCGGCCAGGATGATTCAGTCTAGTCGCCACTCCTTCTACTATCCCCTCCTTCTTTTCACTCTTCTCATTTCTCTTTTTTTCTCTTCAACTCCTTTGGCGGCAAGGGCTAACCTTGGGTGGTGACAGATACTCTCGTCCAGATCCACGCTTGGTTATAGTTTCTGGGTAGCGCCTAATAGAGTATTTCTTCCAGCAAAGCCATATTTGTTATGGGGTGTACCTATTCCCTCGTTGGGCTCCGTGGTGGGCAGCGCGCCACAGATTCCATAAACCCTTTGCCTTTTTATGGCGCCCCTCTCTTCTAAACCCCGAGCAGAGCGACCCCCCAAAAGGGTTCGCCCCGCTCCCCCCACTTTTGAAAAAGCTGATGAACCAGAAAAATATTCTCAATTTCTTGTAGTTCACTCTACACGTGACACTGTGCATTTGTCAAAAGTTTCTCCCTTTGTCATTGCAAAGAATTTAGAACAAGTGGTTGGAAAATGTTATAAGGCAAAGATGCTTGCTGGAGACCTCCTTGTTGAGGTAGAAAATAAGTCACAGAGCACAGCACTCTTGAAGATGACAAGCCTGGGAGACTACCCGGTTACTGTCACCCCCCTCCGTAACCTGAATACTGTTCGCGGTGTCATCTCAGCAGATGACCTTCTCGAATGCAGTGAAGACGAGATCCTCGAAGGTTTGCGCAAGAGTGCTGTTGGTGCCGTTAGACGGGTAACCTTAAAACCTGATGGACAAGAAAAACCAACCCGACATCTTATACTCACGTTTGAACCCCACGCTCTCCCGTCCACCGTGAAGGCAGGATACTTGAGCTGCAGAGTCCGCCCTTTCATTCCAAATCCTCAGCGGAGTTTCCGTTGCCAACGTTTTTTGCGTGGTTCCCGAAACTGCCGCGGCCGAGAAACGTGTGAAAAGTGCGGCGGTACTGGCCATATAGCGGACATCTGTCAAAATGAACCAAAATGTGTAAACTGTAGCGGAGCTCACCCTGCTTTCTTTCGCGCTTGCCCAAAATGGAGAGAAAAAAGTGAAAGCCGTTTACCACTCCCTGTAACGCCGAATTGGAGCGCAGCTCTTGAGGAGGAGGAGGGAAGTGTACTGAGGGCCACGGTTTCTTGGGGGTCACGTGACATAGGGGAAAGGGTCACACATGACCCCCCCCCCCCCGAGGGCACGTGACCTTGTTGGGGTCACGTTACCTCAGGGGAAGGGGTCCACGTGGAGGGGGAGCCACGTGCCCCCCGAGGTCACGTGACCTCAAAAAGGGGTCACGTGACCTGGGAAGGGGGTTACGTGACCTGGGAAGGGGGTCACGTGACCTCGGAAGGGGGTCACGTGATCTCGGGGAGGGGTCACGTGACCCCCAAGTCACGTGACGAATATTTTCCCGCTAGATTTAGCGGGGAAATTTTTCCACTAGGTTTAGTGGGGAAATTTTTTCCGCTAGATTTAGCGAGGAAGTTTTTCCGCTAGATCTAGCGGGGGAATTTTTTCCGCCAGATTTAGCGGGGAAGTTTTTCCGCTAACTTTAGCGGAGAAATTTTTTCCGCTAAATTTAGCGGGGAAATTTTTCCGCTAGATTTAGCGGGGAAAATTTTCCGCTAGATCTAGCGGGGAAATTTTTCCGCTAGATTTAGCGGAGAAATTTTTTCCGCTAGATTTAGCGGGGAAAATTTTCCGCTAGATCTAGCGGGGAAGTTTTTCCTCTAGATTTAGCGGGGAAATTTTTCCGCTAGATTTCGCGGGGAAATTTTTCCGCTAGATTTAGCGAGGAAATTTTTCCGCCAGATTTAGCGGGGAAGTTTTTCCGCTAGATTTAGCGGGGAAGTTTTTCCGCTAAATTTAGCGGGGAAATTTTTTCCGCCCGCTAAATTTAGCGGGGAAATTTTTCCGCCCGCTAAATTTAGCGGGGAAATTTTTCCGCTAGATTTAGTGGGGAAATTTTTCCGCTAGATTTAGCGGGGAAAATTTTCCGCTAGATCTAGCGGGGAAGTTTTTCCGCTAGATTTAGCGGGGAAATTTACCCATAATGCACCGCGCGGTTACGCCGACGCCGACGGCGACGCCGACGCCGCTCAAGCCGGGAACGGGCGCCTAAGAGCTGCGCTCTAAAAAAGATGTCTTGACTTTCAAAGTAAAACACAACCTTAGCTACCAAGCAGCCAAAGAACAGCTTGCCTTTCAGGCAAGGGTTTTTTATGCCCAGGCAGTGTTGAGGGGACCCCCACTGCCTACGGCATCTGTGGAGACACAGACTTCCCCGGAAGACCTGTCCTCTCCAGAAGAGTCCCCTTCCGAACTTTTGAAGGTGACGCACACTCAGTCACCTTCATGTTCTAAAGGCGCTGTGCTTCATGTTCTAAAGGTACCAGGGGTGCCACCAGCTAGGGCCGCTGATGGCACTCCTGGTACCTTGTAGGGGTGGTACCCTCCTTGAAGGGTTCCAAGGAGGGTACCACCCCTCCAAGGTACCAGGGGTGCCATCAGCGGCCCTAGCTGGTCCTTCTGGCAGGGGTCGAGGGCTCCCTCCTCGTGCTTCCTGCAACAACCAGAAGCCCAGGCGGACAGAACAACCTCCTCCGCCCAAGGGCCCGACGCTCTCGACGGATGAAAAAATGGACGAGAGCCTACCACTCTTTGAAGACGACCAGTCTCTTCCTGAAACAGAGTCTCTTCCTCTGGTCTCCTCAGAGGTTGTATGACGACCGAAGGACACTTCTAAGAAAAAAACAATCCCGCGTGTTGAGGCACCAAAAGCCCCGCAAATTTCTGTTTTAGCCTTCTCTGGTGTATATATATATAAAGAGAGAGAGAGAAAAAAACGAAGCGCAGGATGACGAAAAGTATATACGGAACAAAACGCACCTGAGACGGTTGTTGGAGTTTTTAAAACATAGTATTGGTAAAGTTGGTCGACGTTTCGGCCTGAGACAGACCTTTTTCAAGACTGGCACATGAGAGGTCACACTGACGCTCCTTGACCACGTCACGTGGCATTCTAAACATCTGGTTTCTCTCAAGAGTTGACGGTACCCCCCGACGCAGGCGTCCCCCCCCCCCCCCCCCCCCCCCGCGTAAACCTGACCCTGGTGAACGAACTCGCACCATGTCGGAAAATCTAACTGAAGCAAAGCGGTGGAGGAGGGAGGAGGAGGGGCAGCCCCAAGAACAGCAAACGGCAAACTCTCGCCGAAAAAAAAAAAAGAGAAAAACTTTTGAGAAAAATGCCCCGAGTGGTGTCCGAGCGGTGCACTAGCCGCCCCCTCTGTCCGCGAAAAAAACACACATCTACACATCCCCCCTTCACGTAATGAACTTCAAGACAGGGAAGACGAAGGGTGGTCCTGGACCTCCTCGCCGAAAGAAAAAAAAACAAAACAGTTGCAGTTTTTGAGGAAACTTGCACCAAGCGGTGCACGAGCGGTGTGCGAGCCGCCTCCTCAGTGCGTAAAAAAACAACACACACAGGCATACATATCCCTTTTCTCACATAATAAACTTCAACGAGGGGAGGTTCTGGATTTTTAAACCGATATGACTGCTCAAGATGTGTTAACTGCGTGCATGGACGTCATTATTCCAGGGTGTTCATTAAGGTAAATTGCATGCATAGATGACATTATGTCGGGATCTTCATTAATACCTGCCCGGATTGAATTAAATTTGTGAATAAGATACGATTCTCTCTGCTCGCAACTGCTCAGTCAACAATATTATTAGAACTAACTCTATATGAAATAAATTGTGGATGGCCTAAAGTCATTGGAATGTGTACGCTCACGCTGATACAGGAGGATCGTGAATGTTAACCGCGTGAATGGAAGACATAATGCCGGGATGTTTATTGATCGCGGCTTTGAACTTGTGAATAAGGTAAGATTCTTTCTGTTCGCGATCTCGGTTGCTTTTGAAACCAGACTGTAAAAATGTGACTTGGAGCTCATCAAATGAGTGTTTTGGATCGCTAACATGCTTTGAAACGGGAAGTGTGGGGTTTGATTTTGGATGTGATGTGTGATTATTAAACCGCAATCGGAAAGGTGTCTCTGTCTGGCCCACGTACTGCGCGCCGCAAGTGCTACACTGTAAAAGGTATACTACATTACTGGTGTCGCAATTTAAGTTGCCATAAATTTTGTAGGTGAAGTTGGAGTTTGTACTCTCTATGGAGTTTCTCGGTGTTACGTGTGGGCAGACCCCACATCCCGACTTTCCGCATGGCCGACTCCCAGTGCTCTCAGTGGCAGTTATCTTGGACCTGACTAAGGAATCCTTAATGTTCCGCGAGCGTCTGTACACCACACGTGGGACGGTAGTAATAACTTTTGCGAGGCGTTCACTTTGTTGCAAAATATTAAAATGTTTCTTTAATATGGCGGTGACATTCGGAGACTTATTGCTGAAGGTCAGCACGAGGCTGGCCTGTCGGCTTGTCTCCGCCTGGGGACCGCTGTCACCTAACAAGATGTCGGGATCGAGGGCGCGCGCCTTACTAATTGCGTCATTTATGATTTTTTCTGGGTACTTCTGTTTTTTTAGAACCTCGCGTAGTTGATTGGCGTTGGACTCAAAATCATCGTTATTAGAACATACACGTTTAAACCTGTGAGCCTGGCTGTACGGAATACTGGTTCGGCAAGGTCGAGGATGGCAACTGTCGCAGTGCAAATATCTCTGGCTGTCCGTGGGCTTTCGATACAGTTGAGTGACCAGAGTTGTGTCCTTAATTATTACTCTAACGTCTAAGAAATTAATGTCAGTTTTCGAGTAACTGTGTGTGAAGCGAATGGAAGGGTGCGCGGAGTTAAAATCTGCGATGAACTTGAGAAGCTCATTTTCTGAGTGTGACCAGATGAAAAATACGTCATCAATATACCTCCTGTAGAACATCGGTTGGAGCGGACAGGATGCGAGAAAAGTTGATTCGAGGTCGCCCATAAATATATTTGCAAAGTTCGGGGCCATTTTCGTGCCCATTGCGGTCCCTCTAGTTTGAAGAAAAAATTTGCCGTCGAATTCAAAACTGTTTAACTCAAGAACCAGGCTCGAAAGGACAGCCAGAACTTGGCTCTCCGGGAAGTCATCCCTCCTGTGGGCCTCATATGCCCTCACAAGCGCCTCTATGCCGTCTTTATGGGGAATATTGGTGTACAGAGCAGTTACATCCATTGTGACCAGAAAAGCATCCTTGGGTATTTGAATTTTAGAAATTTATTTGAGAAAGTGAGTCGTGTCCCGAATGTACGACGGGAAGGTAGGCGGGATGTGTCTGATGAGGTTATCAACGAAACTAGAAATCGGCTCGGTGAGCGTTCCCGAGCCCGATATGATGGGGCGGCCGGGATTCCCTTCTTGTGGATTTTAGGTAACATATAGAAGCGCCCAGGTACAG
Source organism: Ixodes scapularis (assembly GCF_016920785.2). Classification (NCBI taxonomy): domain Eukaryota; kingdom Metazoa; phylum Arthropoda; class Arachnida; order Ixodida; family Ixodidae; genus Ixodes; species Ixodes scapularis. Next base: position 2,565,758 of record NW_024609873.1, read on the forward strand.
CGGGTTTGGCCGTTAGCCCCCGTAAAGTTTTGTCGGTAATTTCACCTTGTTTCTCTAGCTCGATAAGTCGCTGGTGTATAAGTTTGGCATGCTGGCTAGTTGGGTCGTTGTTTAGATGACGGTAGAATTTGGCATCGTTTAGTTGTCTATAGCCTTCTTTTATGTAATCCGAGATGTTGAGTATAACCATGGCACCCCCCTTGTCAGCTGGTTTGATTATAATATCTTTTCTGTTACCTAGATCCTTGAGCGCCCTGCGTTCGGGAAGCGAGAGGTTATAGTGATGCGGTTGCTGATTTCTATAAGCCGACACAATGTCCTTTTGGACCGCCTGGATATAAAGGTCTAGATGCTTATCTCTGTTGGGACCGGGAGTCCATGGCCGGACGATGTCGAAGGCAGAGGAGATGCGCCCTGATAGGGCCTATCAAAGAAGAATTCCTGGAGCCGAAGGCTTCGTGCGAAATTATCTAGATCCTGGAGGAGAGTGAATGCGTCGTACTGGCCCGTGGTCGGGCAGAAGTTAAGACCCCTTGAGAGGAGCGACTCTTCGTCGGGGGTTAGCTTTACACTGGATAAATTAACTATGTTGCTACGATCAAGAGAGTTATTCTGCATGTCCCGTCCACTCACCGTCGTCGGGGGGTATTTAATATTATCCCTAGCTAGCTTACTGTTTTTTACCCCCTTGATGATCCCACGTTTCTTTTCTTCAAATGATTGTAGTGATGCGGTTTCCTGCGGTGACAGTTTGTTAGCGCGAAGCAAATTACTTTCAACCCTTCGAACATTCGTCAAAGTTGTCTGACAGTGATTTTTAACTATTTTTACTAAATCTAGAGAAGCATTCGTAAGCACCGCATTCCATTTCTTTAAATCGCTTTCGGAGATATTTGTCATACTAGGTGGAAAAACAATTTGTAAACCCCTGGGAGCAATGCGCGCGTCGAGGCAAGTCTCAAGGTATGCGGCATGTGACTCGTGGCGTATCTTTTTGTCCGCTAACTTCCTAATTTCTAAAAAATGTGGTGAAAATTTAACAGGTATCTCACTCAAAACAGGAGGAGCTTTTGATGTACCAGGCGGAGACCGTCAGTCCTGTTGCGAGCAGAGAGCCGCGCTGTAAGTCTTGCGCAGATTGTAGCGCGCTTGAGGGGCAGGCTCGGCGATCTGGCTCCTCTGTCCGGCAGGGCGTCCTTCGGCGTCGTCCTCTAAGCAAGTAGGTGCCCCGGCCGAGGGCTGGGGCGTCACGGTGGCCGGGTGGCCGTCGGGCAGAATGCAAACACAAGTATATTTACCAACACGCTCGTTTTAATGTCGGTCTCCGGGCTTTGCTGTCTCCAAAAGAGATAACCCTTTATAAGCACAGAACGAGCGGGTTGGTGGGGATAATTAAACTTAAACAGTCCCTTCTCCTTTTCTTCCTCAAGTTTAATAGATAACCCTTCGGTGCTATCGGATCTCCCCGGAGAGAAATAGAGCACGGCCGTTTCAAGGTAAGGATAGGGCGCTTGAAGCTAGGGCAAGCAGGCGCGGTATCGTTTCACGCAGGTACGGATGGCTGGTTTCAAATTTCCCCACATCCCTAATGAAACCGGCCCATCGTGTGTGCGTCTGCGGGATTTGTGTCCCGCGCCGCCGGTTTTAGTGCGCACGCGGCGTTGTTTTGGCTGGCAGAACAGTTGTTGACCGTCGATATTGTAAAGCCGTGGTGTCCTCATCCTCTCAGGTAACGATTCCTTTGCTTTCCCTTGTGCAATACTCTGACAGACTCCTCCTGGGTGGCTGTCACTCTTCGCCGCGTCAACGCTACATTCGTACCATTTCACTCCTCGTGACACTGGGTGCGCTGCTCGCTTTACTGTCACTGGCCGTCCTATCTAACACAACGAGCGCGAAAGGTCGTGGTCATCTGCTGGCTCCAAAAGGGCGGGACGTTCATGCAGGCCAATGAGGGCCCCGAATCAATACGACGTCTGCCGACTCCTAACTCCTACGATGTAGCTTGCCGCCTATAATAAAATTTAAATAATCAATAAATATAACACGGTGGAACTATTATATTTGATTGTTATGTGGGAAGGTTGGAAAAGGCAAAAATATTTCCAAGTTTGTGAAGACGCGCAATTCGCAAGTCCATTTCGAGTAGAGATGCCGCGAACTTTTTTCGAATCGAAGTTTCGATGATCGAATCAAGCGGTTCGAAAGGTTCGAAAGATGTCGAGTGCTCGACTTTCCATATCGAGATATTCGACGGAAGTCGAATTTTCGAACTTATTAAACTAAGAATTTCGACGCTTTTCGAATTTTCGAACTTACTACGCTGCAAAATTCGATGCTTGTCGAGCGTTCGACCTTGATAAACCAGAAAATTCGATGATTTTCGAACTTTCGAACTTGTTGCACTAAAAATTTCGAAGCTTTTCGAACTTTCGAACTTTGTACGCCAAACAATTCGATAATTTTCGAACTTTCGAACCTATTAATCTAAAGAATTCGCAAATTGTCGAACTCTCGATTCCTGAAAAGTCAAAAGTTCGACGAACTTCGAACTTTTAGGGTAAAAGTTCGAAGTTCGCCGAACTTCGAAATACCGGCGGGCGGTTTCATTTGGATTCAAGCAGTGAGGTACATCCGTAATTTTTTCTTTCGAAATTGTACATGGGGTGCCGCATTCCGTGTGAAATACAATGCCGTTTATTTCAATCATCTGGCATGCTTGGTTTTAGAAATATAGATTCCCGAAGGAGCGAGGAAGGACGACGGGTTTTTGACAATTGTCGTTTGTGGCATATTTGAAGCGCGCTATAGCCGAAGCTGTTTATGGTACAGATGTTAAACTTTTTAAGAATAATCTATATATAGCCTAGGTGAGTGTCGTCTTAAGATATGATTATTGTTGTTCAAGACGAGTTTGGAATAAATGTCCAAACATGTACTTACGGACAATTATGCCCTAAACTTGGTAATTTTTTTCGCCTACATGGTTTGGGGTATCGCGTTTAAATTAACACCAGAGACAGTACATATCATCACCATCTGCAGAATACAAAATAATGTATTTATTGTGTTTTTCACGTCGAGGAATAAATTAACTCATGGGAGAAGATTTCTAAAATTGTTCAAATTCAACATGTCATAATAAAAAATAAACAAAAAATTTTTTTTAAAAAGCGTTTGGCGCGTCATACAATTTTTTTTTCTCATTTTACGTTTTTGGGACGTGTTTCTTTTGGCCTGTGGACATTTTCGTAGGAGAAACTTGTTTCAGAGTTCTGGGCCTCTGAATATGCAAGGATACAACAGTTCCGGCGGGTTCTTGATAGTTTTTTTTTTCTTTCCAGCCTTTTATTTTTACGTTTATTGTTATGTTTATTTATTGATTATTTTTTACCAGTGGCACAGTTATTTAGGTCGAAAAGACATAGCTTTGAACTTTTGAGCCACCGAGCATGTGACGAGTAGTGCCCCCTGACGAGTTTTTAAAGGCCTGTTCACACATGCAGCGGAGCGCTACAAGCATAGCGCTGACCTCGTGCTAAGCACGTGCGCGCGGGAGCGTTCACCAGCTTTGTATCGCACCGTCAAAACTGTTGCTCATGGCATACGATAAGTACCTGACGGCGCGTGAGCAGCGTTACCGCAGCGCTTCGCTGCATGTGAGAACCGGCCTTGACAATGTCCATCTACGCGATCTTTTATGCAGTGAAGAGCGACAGTAGCTATACATATGCATAAATAATTTCAGATTAAAATAAGTTCGACCATGCCCTCTTTCCCCTTATTGTTTTCTTTAACAGTCCGAAATATCTGGGAGGGGGGAAGGGGGGCAGAGACTGGAGCTCCCCCCCCTTCCCCCCCCCCCCCCCCTCCCCGTTTTTCCTATTCCGACACCACTGGTATGGTAGAACGCTCCTCGACCTCAAGCTGTGTCCGCTTCTGTGCTTTCTGCTCGGCGTTACTTCCGTCCAGGAAAATAAACCTCCAAAGCAATTACAAACAAAAAAATTCCCAAGGTGCAGGCGAGCTAATGTATGTTGATCATGATGCAAAATCCCGAGACTGGGAATGAAATTCGCGAGAAATAGTGAAAGAAGAAAGAAAAAAGGGGACAGGAAAACGTCTCAAACTCAGCTGAGTTGAGTTTGAGACGTTGTCCTGTCCCCTTTTTTCTGTCTTCTTACACTTTTTCTTACAAATTTCATTCCCAGTCTCATGTGCAAACTAAACTTACTATATGCCAGCGTCACTCGGGCGGCGTTCGATCGGATTACTACCAGCGTGCAAGGGGGTAAAGGGGAGGGGGGCCGTTTGCCAGATCACTTAAAGGTTTTTCTGAACCTCAACCACCTGCCTGCCCCTGGCCGTTTCGAACTGGATGAGTGTCGTTTAAACAGTGCGTTCGTAGGATCACTACTTCGTAATGCACGTTAATGACCACCCCGGGCTGGCACTCACAATTACTGATCTATTGCTACACGTCACTGCACTGGCAAATATTCCAGCACATCCGGGGCACTCGTCGTCTCAATTAGTTGCCTGACCAACTTCGCGCGCTTCGCGCAGTCTAAATATCACACCCGAACTTTTCTAAACCTGATTTCGTGGAAACCAGTGAGGTATGAAAACGTTATTTGAAACTGAAACTGTGGCGGAACATGAAAACCGGACTTCGAACTTTGCGCACTCGGACTTCAAAAAAATCAAAAGCCTTCGAAGTTTTTTTTTTTTTTTTTTCTTTTTTTTTTTGAATTTAGCTTTAAAAGAAAATCGAAACCTTAGAACTTTTCGAACTTTATCTAGAAAGAAATTCGAAATCTTCGAATTTATCGACCTTTATGTCTTCAAAAATTCGAAACGTTCGATTTTTCGAATTTTAGATCTACAGAAATTCGCAACATTCGAATCTTTCGAATTTCAAATTAGGGAAGGTCGAAATCTTCGAATTTATCGAACCTCAAGTAAACAAATATTCGAAATAATCGAACCCGAACTTTTAGAAACCGTGAAAGCTTCGAACTTTTCGAATTCGAAACCTCACCATTTTGGAAAGTTGCGAATTTTTCGAATTCGAACCTCCCTACGGTCGAAAATATCGAAACTTTTCGAAATCGAACATCAGTTCGGGTCGAAAATATCGACACCTTTCGAATTCGAACCTAGGGTGGTTCGCGGCATCCCTAATTTCGAGCCGTAAAAACACGTTTTTGTACGATATTGATGCTTAAATATGGAACATACAAACAAAATAACACTTCCTCGACTTGATTTTCGTGTAGAAAACTATCATATCTACATTTTAACAGAAAATAAAAAAAAAATAAAAAATGGGTTGTTTGAGAAAATCAATTTCAAAATGGTACTTTTTGGTTTTCACATAACAATAACGTAAACGTACCGCAAAGGATAATTCATACAACCGAGTTATTTTATAACCCATATAAAGAGCATGTTTTGGGCTCTCCGTGGACATAAAAAATATTGATGTAACCCAAGTAGATCGCCAGTAATTAATTGTTAAAGTTCGTCAACAATTGACCGAGGGGGCGTTTTTGACATTTTTACAGTAAAAAAGCAAAACGCCTAAAGTTATTTTATGATATTGGAGCCTTTTAAATGTGTCTACAGAGGGCTTGAAAAAAGATGATAGATTGTGGATTGAAAATCCACGGCGGGAGATCAAGCGAAACATCCGACCCACGACGTGTGTGAAGAACACTGCTTTTCGCCGCGGCCTCTTTAAAAATTAATAAGTCGAGAACAAAAAATCCGACGAACTTGCGGTTTGTGGCGAGTGCGGTTTTAGAAACGGCGCCATAACATATATTTTTTCATCTGAATTAAAAATTCTACCCTTTTTGCCTGCACGATTGGAGATGAAACCTCCCATATATATATATATATATATCGATCTGACTTCCTTTTAGAATACCATTGTCTTTTTTTCTTCAATGGAACTGTAGAGGCCTCCTTCCTAATTATGACTATGTGAGCCAGCTACTAGACGATCACGACCCCATTGCCTTTCGCTTGCAGAAAACGCATCTAAAAGCGAGCCACACTAATATATTAAAGTACTTCCAGGTATTTAGCAAGCAGTTAATTCATCTGGGGGCGTTGCAGTTGTAGTGCAACGCTCAACTCCATGTAGCGTAGTGACTCTGCAGACTTCGCTGGAGGCTGTGGCAGCCCGCATTTTGTTAGATCGTATAATTACAGTTTGTTATTTATATATACCCTCCAGTTATCAGCTAAAGATTGAAGAGCTTGAAGACCTTGTTAGTCAGCTTCCACCACCTTTTTTACTTTTGGGAGACTTTAATGCACACAATCCTCTGTGGGGTGTGGCAGACGAGATCCCAGAGGGGCTCTCACTGAAGGCTTTCTTCTCTCTTCGGGATTGTGCCTACTTAACACAAATGAAGCTACCTATTTTAGTTCTACCACTCATACTTTCACTTCTATAGGCTTATCCATTTGTGACCCTTTAACATTACCATTGCTTTCATATTAGGTCATCCAAAATCCATATGGAAGTGACCACTTTCCACTAATTTTAGAGTTGAACCATTCTCACGTCACTCTTTCATCGCGTTCACCTTGGTAGAAGTTCGAAAAGCCGACTGGGCACGTTTTAAGGAATCATCTTTTAGCTGTTTCATCTCTACAAAAACTCTCTATCGACGAAGCAACAGACCATCTCACAAAGCACATCCTGGAAGCTGCAATTATTGCCATACCGATGACATCCACCCATCTTCCTAAAAGGCCAAAGCCGTGGTAGAATGAAGACTGCCGAGAGGCTAAAAAGATACAAAACAAAGCGTGGGGAATTTTTAGGCGATATCCAACACCGAGCAACTTTATTAATTTCAAAAGAATGAGGGCACAGGCAAAATACGTCCGAAGGCACACTAAGCGGCGAAGCTTTAGAGGATATGCTTTTCTATTAATAGCAGTGCATCCTTGAAAGAAATTTGGGACCGAGTGCATAAAATCGATGGTTCTTACCGGGCATTTTCTGTCCCACTTTTAAGTCGAAATGGAATATGCCCTGCGAGTCTGAAAGAGCAGGCAGACATCCTAGGGGAACACTTCGAATTTGTATCGAGTTCTGAGCATTGTACTAGAAATTTCCAGCGACACAAGTTGCAGGCTGATAAAAAAAACCGTGACCACATTCGGGGCTATGAGAGAACCACATAATGCCATTCACACGACACGAACTTCAGTCGGCTCTTTCATCCAAGCAGTCTGCACCTGGACCAGATGGGATTCATTATAAAATGCTCGAACATCTCCACCCGTCCGCACTGGAACTTATTTTGTACCTTTTTAATGGAGTTTGCTTCGAGGGTCACTTTCCATCCTCTTGGAAGGTTGCAATCATCGCACCAATGCTAAAACCAGGCAAGGATCCCTCATGTTCATCTAGCTTTAGACCCATAGCTTTAACTAGCTGTATTTCAAAGACTATGGAGCGAATGATTAATAAGAGACTTATATTTTACTTGGAGAGAAACAACCTACTTGATAAGCACTAGTGCGGTTTCCGTTCAGCCCTGTCCACAGTCAATCATCTAGTTCGTTTTGATACCGCTGTGCGGGAAGCATTTGTGAAAAGGCAACAATGCTTTTCTGTTTTCTTTGATTTAGAGAAGGCTTATGAGACGGTTTGGCGTTTTGGCATACTGCAAGACTTGTTCAGTTTCGGTGTTCGAGGTCGCATGTTAGCTGCCATCCAAAGTTACTTGGAGCACCGTACTTTTCGTGTGAAGCTGGGGACAACACTTTCAAGAGAGTTCATACAGGAAAATGGAGTCCCCCAGGAAGGCGTGCTCAGCGTCACTCTTTTCATTGTTAAGTTAAATTGAATTACTCGTGTAATACCACCTTCAGTACAATATTATATGTATGTTAACGACTTGCAGATCTCCGTCTCGTCCTGTATCTTGTCGATTTGTGAACGTCGGGTTCAACTTACGGTTAATAACTTGATTAAATGGGCTGATACAAATGGTTTTAGATTTAGGCCCGAAAAAACAGCCTGTGTTTGTTTTTCTCGTCGGCGTGGAATTTGCCATGATCCATCCTTAAGTATGTATGGTACTCCAATTTCCATAAAAACGTGAACACATATTTCTGGGTCTCATATTTGATTCAAAACTCACGTTTATTCCACATATTAAGAGTGTTAAGCTGAAATGTCTGAAATCTCTCAACGTTCTTAAGGTTTTATCGCATTTGGCATGGGGCCCGGACCGACTGTGTCTATTACGCATAGCCCGGCTTGCATAGCCCGGACATCGGCTTTGAGGATGTTGGACCCCATTCACCATCAGGGGTTGCGTTTAGCTACTGGTGCGTTCCGCATCTCCCCAGTAACTAGTCTGTAAGTAGAAGCTGATGAACCATCCTTGGAGTATAAAAGGCTTGCACTGGGTTTCATGTACTCCATTAGGGTCCGCTCGGTCAACAAGCACCCTGCCCGAGATAGCATAGAAAAATTCGGTTCCAGAGAACATTTCAAAACAAGCCGTCCATAGTTCCTTCTTTTTCAAATAGGAATTGTAGTTCAGCAGAGTCTGCTGGGATGGATGCAAAGGCCCCTGTAGTCCAATACCCTCCACGTATTGCCCCATGGGACTACAGCAACATCCACCACTGCGACTTCACACTAACGAAACATAGTAAAAAAGATGTTCCAAAGGAAGTCATGAAGCAGGAATTTTCGGAACTTCAATGTAAATATCAAGAGTACACAAGTTTTTATACAAACGGGACAAAAGACGACTCCACTGTGGGATGCGCTATGATTGGACAATCCGTTAAGCGAGTAAGGAGAATAAACTCAAACGCCACCACACTCACGGCAGAGCTCTATGGTCTGCTATTGGCGGTCAACTACATAACCAAGACAAGGTTTCCTCGCTCAGTAGTATTCACTGACTCTTTGAGTTCTTTAAAAGCAGTTTTATCGCTGGAACGGGTCACAAACCCGCTTGTTTCTGAATTGCAGAGGAAGATTATTCTAGCCACAAACAGCAAAATTCGCATAACTTTATGCTGGGTGCCTAGCCATGTTGGCATCCCGGGAAATGAAGCGGCTGATTCTGCAGCACGTTCTGCTAACAAGAAACAAGTAGACTTGCGTAAAATACCGTATAAAGACTATCACACGTCCTTAAAACGGTGCATTCGGTCAAAGTGGCAACTTCAGTGGAATACTGAAGTGTACAACAAATTGCATGCAGTAAAACCTTACATAAGTGAATGGGAGAGTGCCCGGCATCGGGAGCGCTTCTACGAAGTAATCCTGTGCCGGTTACGAATTAGTATTACACATCTCACACATGGGCACTTTTTGAGTGGGGAGGATGCTCCAGTATGTGAACACTAACATAACTTTAAGCGTTTTACAAATCTTAATTGAATGTCACACATATGATCAATACCGTCACAAACACTTGTCATAACTATATAGAGAACATGTTCCACTGCACCTAGCCCTGCTTCTAGGTGGTGAACAACTAATTTCACATGATTGCTTATTTAAGTTTCTACTGATATCGGCCTTATACACCGACTGTGATTTTATTTTTCACCCCAAACTCATGACCATACCTTAATAATAATAATAATAATAATAATAATAATAATAATGTGTTTTATTCCCTTTACAAATACATACAAATACTGCTGGCCTACAAAAGCAGTATTCTGCTTTTACACTTATACAAATGCATGTCCACATTTTCATCACCTCACCAGCCTACTATAGCTCTTTCTTCTCTCCAACCCTCTACTGCAATAGTTCAGACTCTTGGCGCATTATAGCCTTAGATGCTGATGTGCCATAAACCCCCAATCAATCAACTTTACCAATTTTGAATTTGAAGTTTACTAGCGCCATCTGGATGTGTAAGGGACCAATATAATAATAAATAAGATAAGAACGGAACAGTTAGTCCCAGTGGAAACAATGCAAGGCTGGAAAACTTGGTCCTGGGTGTTCGACTTTGAAGGACTAACGGTAGGGGAGCGAAGGTTGCTCCCGTTACCGTTTCTCCCCTAGGGGACCAATGGTTGTGGCAGCGCATTTTCTTCCTTGAGGGAGTAGTCACTTTCTTTTTTTTTATTAGAGTGTAGCAGTACCCTTAGCGAAAACATGACGATTGAAATACTTTCAAGTCTCTTTCGAGTACATTTTTATTGTACTGAGGTACACTACAAATGTATTCGAAATGGACTTGAACGTATTTCAACCATATTGTTTTTCGCTCCCGAAAGCGTTAAAAGTACATAAAAATGCATTTTTTAAAGTTTTTTTATTTGCTATTAAAATGTATTTCTAAAAATATACCAAAATTTGTATATTTAAAGTATACTATAATTACACCTCAAATACGGTTAGATGTATAAATATTATGTTAGTATATTCGAAGTCAGTCACTTGAGACTTGGCCGTTTCGACCACTCTGGCCATGCCCAGTGCTCTCTCAGCGTAAGAGTGGTCTCGACGCAGCTGCAACGCGTCGTCATGGAGGCCGCAAAGTCGAAGTGGCATTGGAGCATGCCGTCGATCATTGCGCCGAACGCCCAGTGCTCAGTCAAACGTCGGAGCTCTGAAGGGAAGGTCGCCACAGTTTCCTCTGGACGTTGATCTCGTTTGAAGAGTTGGAATCACTTGGATATCATAGACCGTTGAGGAACAAAGTGCTCTTGAAGCTTGCGTGTTATGTCTTTGTATGCCGTTTCAGCTGACTGTCTCGGCGAATACAGAAAACCAAAAATGAAGTATCTAACGGAGTCGCAGACGCTACACAGGACAGCGCGTTTCTTTGGCGTAGTTATGTCGCTCGCCACGGAAAAGGACCCCAGACGCTCGATATAGCATATGGCAAGGACGCGGGGCCATCGGGCGTAAATTCTTAGAAGTGTAGTTTTGCAGCCATACCTGGAATGGTAGAGCGCTACCGCTGCCGATGCTGCGCGTTTACCGGCTTCTCATCGCCACTGTTATGTACCGAGTGCGATAAACACATCGCAGGCTTAAACGCTGTCGTGCCATAGACTTAAACTCTGAAAGATTAGAAAAGGCCGCTGTGCCTGGAGGTGGCTCGGTGTTCAAGTGCGCTTGCCTGGCACGCAAACGGAGAAACTGGCCGCAAACGAAGTACCCGCCTCAAGGAGCACAAAAAAGACGTGGAGAAGGCAACACATGCCACAAGATCAAAAACTGAACTGATGGACCATTGTTGGACGACTGGTCACACTTTTGACCTTGCGAACGCTGTGACCCTGGCACGCGAACAACGGTGGGGCCCCGGAAGATTTCTGGAATCATGGTGTATTCGCAATGACCCATCCGCCTGTAATTCTAACCGCGGCCCCCTCCACGACGTGTACACCGACATCCTGAAGTAATATTTAATTTAACTTCACATCTACGACGGACGTAAAAAAAGTTGAAACCAGAGCCGTGTGTAGAGAGAGTTTGGTCAATGGGAGGCGCGGGCAGAGCCAGGGCGTGCTTCAGACTCGGAAAGAGGGCTTGGCATGCTCTCTTGACCAACCAGAAGCCGAAAAGAATCCCCTAGCGGTGGTAGCGAGAAACTGTTCTGATCAAAGGTATATGTTCGTATATGGTTTTAATAAGTGCGTAAGAGTGAAGTGTAGTAACTCTTTGTGGTTGAAAATAGGGTGCACGTGTTGTATTGATCATGATCATGCAGAAGGATGTAAGAAACGAATGCGCCGTTCAGCTCTGTTTTGCTCGGACAGTGTGTGACCGCTCGGACGGCGGATTCCCGGCTTTCGGCGCTTGGTGTAAGGATTATGTCGATCGTTCCGCTAGTCGCACTCTTCCACCATCATTTTGGATGAGCGTGATTGAAACATCACGTGTACCATATTTTCAGTCACCGAGAGTCACTCCGATGCAGTTATCAGGTTTGTTTCTCGCGACCACCGCCAGGGTATTATTTCCGGCTTCTGGTTGGTCACATTCGAATTTCTGAAGACGCCGTGGAACACGCAAAGCCCGCTTTCGGCCAATGGCGCCTCCTTATTTGTCTCCTATAGACCAGTGTCCGCGCCAATTCCAGGGCGCCGCCATGTTTATCTACGCTCGCGCCACCACGCGGAGAGAACTGGCAGGCAGGAGGGGGGGGCTGCGTTGGCGGCGTTGCTTTGGGGAGCTGGATGCGGCAGGCTGTCCGAATGCACCGGCACTTCGTGAAAGATGTCTTCACCAGAAGCCTCCGCGGCCCGTTCTTCAACAGATAAGATGTCGTGAACATTCGAGAACCCATCTCGATCGAGAAAACAAGAGAAAACCTTTCTTGTCTTAAATGTTCTCGGTGTCTGCTGACCCTTGACATTAGCGTTTCAGTCCGGGTTCATTGCGTAGTAAATATTTCGCTGCCGCTTTCTTGTAGCTTTCAAATGCTTGCTTGTCGGCTTCTTGTATACGACATTACATTCGTGGCACGGTTGAGACCGATTTTCGCGATCTGCTTGCCTTTCTGCGACTCTGCCGAGCCGAAATAAGTGGGAGGCGTTTACTTGATCGAACGCCGTTTTAGCGAATGAAAACGAGACCACGACGTTTCATCAAATGACTAGCGAATGGGTCTAGCTCCATAGACAGCTCGGATTAGCTTTCTTTTGTAATGTGCCGCCTTGTCTGCCGCCGCAAAGCGGCGAAAACGAGGGCTCAGAGTGTGTTAGCACGCCCCCCCCCCCCCCCCCCCCCACACACACACACACACGCACGCTGCGAGCGTCTGGGTTCGAAACTATTAATTGCCAGTTCTAAAGGATGGTACTTACTTGAAGTGAAAGCTGGAATTCTACGAGGTACCAGGAGACACTTACTATCGGGCAACGAAGCAGGGTGCCTGTGGGGGCGGAGTCTAGGAACGCTACTGATTAATATTGTGACAGGCGATCAGTTATGATAGCAGACGAAACTTCGACTAGTTTGTTTAGAAGTTCGCGGTGATATTTTATTAGTCCTCGTTACAGAACACCAAAGAGTGAAATTCACATCACGCAGGCTCGTCCGTCGTAGTCAAGCGAGCGCAGTCGACGACGAGGTGTAATGAGCTACTAAGCTTCACAAAGAAAATGCGCGTGAGAAAGAGTTTTGAGATAGTCCAAAACACCGATCTAGCAGACGCACGTACCTAAGTACGTTTACTCCGGACTCCATGAACCCGACGGCGCAAGATCAAAGAGCACCGCCGCCATCGCCACCCGGTTTTCTCTGCACTTCGCGCGACAACGGCACTGCAACGGAGGGCACTCACCTTGGCGTTAACAATCTGCGAAATAGATTAATTTCCCACTCTTGAAGCCATTCCAAATGATAAATGAAAATATCTCGGCGTTGTAGAACATGTGACGACACAACTGTGCCGAGCGCCTGCTCGGCGTCGTTGTTGCTCGTGTAGGCCTGCTTATTTGTAGTTGAGACGATGATTCCACATCTTTCGTGCCACTCGTGGTGCCTGCGATAACTTCGAAGGGCAGGGGAATCTTCTCACGAGGACGTTGAAGACACTCAACACCGGAGACACCAAAGCAATCGCACAAACCGTCGCCATGTTTGCTTCTTCGTCACTCGCGGCGCGATCAACTCGTCGCGAGATGTTTTCTGGCTCGGCTAGATGGAAACCAACAGCGGCAAAGTGGCGTATGGACACACGGCTCTCACATTACGGGCACTATACTCACATACCGCGGTAAACAGGACCGATGCCGGCGAAACTGCAGTCGGCACACCATCGAAGAAGCCTTCAACGGGAAGCGGCGGAGCACGCCGACGCAGCCCCCCCTCCCCGTGAGCGTCTGGGTTCGAGATTATTGTTCGCTTTTGCTCCTTGCGGTCGAGGCTAAAAAGAGCACTTCCGGACAAAGGTGAATACTTCCCAACGAATGGCCAAACTCTCTACATATACGGCTCCTGTCGAAACGAGAGCCGACGATGATGATGTCTCCCGTATGCCATGGACGAAGAAGTCGGCAGAACCAGCACTACGGATGAAGAGAAGGAAGAAGCAAGCGTTGGATTGCTGGTAGCTAGTCGGGTGTTCCTAGGCCGCACTGATGATGTTTCCCACATAGGAGACGAAACGTCTTATAAATTGTTGGTATTGTTATGCAGGTCGAAGGTATTTGTTTTTAATCATGAATCCCGGCTTTTGTAACATTTTTACATTATTGCCTGGCACTCAGAACCCTGGCCCTATCTCGTGCCTCACGTGCTCGTGCGCTCGCGCCAGCGTAGCGTCTGGATCGATACACTAGACAGGCACGTATGCCAAATATGTATGTTTCCACCGACGAGGTAGAGGGGCTTCGAGTGATAAACCGGAAGTTCGGAACTGGCAACCCCCTGGTTGCCGCCATGTTTTACGCAAATATGACCATTCGTCACGTGACCTCCCAAGAACCGCGACGTCACCGGTAAAATGGCAGCGCCCAGAGCTGGCGGATGCGAGTTTGTTCGGTGCGCGGTAGCCGTGATATGCAGCTGCTTTCGGACGACTTTGGGCTTCTTCGTGCTCGCTGACGCAGGTATAATTTGAATATATGAAAGAATGAGACTTTATTCAGTTTTTGCGCAAGATCGCTCTGGATCATCTGGATATTAACACCTGCGAGACAGCATCATCCGTATCGCCGTCCCGGTGCTCGGATTCCCGGATGTGTTCGAGGATCGATATAACTTTGAGTGCTTTTAGCATGAAATTTTCGCATTCTCTTAGCTTCTTTTTAACGTTGGAATGTCTGAGAATTGACGCGAAATGCATGCGTCGGACCTAGGGGAATTTGTTTCAGCCCTAGGTAACTACATAATCGCAACAACTTTTAGCGATACAGCTCCCGCGATCAACGTTTTGTGCTAATCGACGATTTTACATTCGATCGCAACACTTTTTTGAAGCTAAAGTCTGGCGTCAGCTTAATTGACGTGCACGCGAACTCTTACAAAGCATTCGAACCGATCATTCGGAAAAAAGGAAATTACTTATGTTCATAAAACAGTTTATTTGTCTCCTTGGAACTCGGAACACAGCAAGTCTTCACATTTTTGATTCATCAGAGCACAAAATGTTGCATCCGATGTCCCTTAGAAATTAGTATTAGTAGGCTGTTTACCTTGCCGTTCGGTATCAAGAGTCCACAGTAACCTACATCTGTATGATCACTCTTTAGTGGTCCAGAGAGAAAACCACACATATCAGTATTTCGTTAATTAAATGTAATGCGACTCGGAAATAGAATGCACATTTTTCTATTTCGTTGGACTTATTGCAGCAATAATTTTTTTTCATCAAAAGTGCATTGTATCACCCGGTCAATGCTTTACTTGTTTTTAATTACCTGGACAAGAGGACTCATATTTGCATTCATCCCTTGCCCGAAGAGCAGTCTATTCCTTTCAGTCTCTTCGATAGGCTTTTTAAAAAATGTGGGTCACCTATACTTCGTTTAACCGTAACTTGGTAACGGGAAACCGAAACATCTGTCTCGAGCCAATCAGAGAGACGGAGTGAAGGTGTGTGACAAATCTGTGCAGATGAGCCCTCTGATGATATGTTGCCATGTGCCTTTCTCCAACGTACATATTGGATCACCGAGACTGTAGCCTTCGCCGTTTGCCAAAATGGAATGAAACGAATTACGGTAGCTACTACTCTAGTTACCCGAGGCCTTCATACTTTGGGCATTTGTTCGACAAGAACGTTATGTCAGCCATCACTGTGAACTCGGCTCAGCACCTATTGGACTCGAATACTGCATTAGCATTCGACGCGAACTGGAACCCATTCGTGTAATCTACGCCGAAAAAAAAAAAAAAAAAAGATGGTGACAGTTGTATTGCTTGATGGGGTTTTGCAAAGGGTCTATTCTGTCATACGTATAGGAAGTGTGTTGCTATATTACAATGCATCAACATATACTATTAAACTAGATGCTCAGAGGTGTATTTTTTTATTGCAATTAACACGTTACAGCAATAAATTTTTCTTACGAGTGTAATATTTATTTTCGGTAGCTGGGTCCGTTTTGTACTCATCAATGTCAGTGCGCTTTGATGTTATTATCATGTGTGTAGTTTTAAGTATCCTCCCTGCAATTCCTACAGAGGCCCTTGGAGGGAATAAATTAATAAACAACATTTTCACATCACTGGAGTTGGTTTTGGTATGCGGCACATGTTCAGAAGGGGTCCGAGATGCGAGTGTCCTCAGAAGGTCCAGCACGTGCGGTGAACAGAATTCTTTGTGTATAGACTCGGAAGGCGTAAAGGCAAGAGTAAATATGTTTATTTGGTTAGTGTATCAAACATGTTAATTTCCACTTGATCACATAATTATTTCTTCTTTGCAGATGGTTCCATAACGAGTTGTTTCTGCGACAGTCTCGTGTCAGGCGTTCAGTCGTAGTACCTGTGCTCCTTGTTGTCGGATGACGCTCCTGGCACGTCGGTGTTCAGTTTGGTCGAGTGGCAACTTAGACCGACTGGTGCCGTCTTGTAACCACTGACATCATCTTCTAATCCGCAAATTTTTTTTGGTGGTTTTCTGCGTCAATGCAGCAAGCTCGGGCATGCATTGCTTACGCGGATGTGCCCGTTGCTGTACCGTTGACGTGATAGCTGGCAACAATGCTAGTTTGCTATCCAAGCCACTGCTCTTCCATTTCATTATGGCAATTGTTTTCTGCATCCCCCGACCACTGCAACTCGTGCAAGCCTCATGTGGCAAAGTGAAGTCGGGTGATGCTTGGTGTCCACTTTTGAGAACAACCCAACCATTCTTTCTTCAAGTCACTCAGCGGCATTCTCTCTCAAAGTTGGAAACTGTGTGCTTCGTGGAGTGGATACAGATAATTGATGTCAGCAAATTATTAGGTATTGTCCTTGGACGACAACCGACACCAAATCAACTGTCCTTGCTTTTCCGCTCACATGCTTTGTCGTGCTTACCTCCCGTCGAGGTGATGGGGATCAGGAGCTTCGGGGTAATGTCAGCACCAGGGACAAAGGACGCCGAAGATAATGCTCGATGTCCCGCGGAAGGCCCGTAAGACGTGGTCGAGAGTCGTTCGGCACGAACCGTTGCACGCCAATCCATTGGTATGGGTACCTTTAGTAAACATGGTCGACCTCATGCAGTGGTAGCAGAGTGGTTTTCGGTCGACCATTCGCAGCACCTCCGTTTTCTTCGGTGTACTTTCCTCAGCGCTGACCTACATTGGTTCTTCCCGATGTCGGGAATGCTTCGGCGTTGGGGTGTCTCGTTGAATTGGCATTGAATGCTAACGGATAGCCGGTGGCGAACGTCGTGACTTTGTGGCATATGTTGCCCTCGGTTCGTCAGATGCCGCTTCGCTCGAAGAAGTCTCCAGTTGAAATGCCTGTCGAACTTCTTCCGAAACAATCTCGGCAATCAAATTAAAAGCTGGGCAACTTATGGCAGGAAGTAGCTTCCTGACCTCCTCGCGGACAACGTTGTGGATGATGTTGCGGATGCCTGGGAGGCTGGTGTCGAAGTTGCAGCTGGACGACTCGAGTGTCGAGACGCGGGGGAGTTGTTGATAGTGAGAGGCTCGGGCCTGCAGTGTACATTTAATGTTGGAAGCCTAGGTGATATGAACCCTTCGACCGTTATCGTGGGGCTGCAGACGAGACTGCCGAAGGTTCTGTCCCTCACATGAGGGATATGGGATTCTTAGCTTCTTGTCTTCTGTAGCATCAGGGTTTGCGGTGGTGCTCGACCAGGTGCAAAACATCTTCCACGAAGGCGGTGACACTCTCGTTGGGGCCATGTCCTAGATAGAATCTGAATTCAGCTCACTCTCGTCACTGGTGGCTGATGAGCGCGCACTTCAGCTCGATTTTGAAAACTTCTCATGACAATAAGGAGGATTCGCAGTTCTCAAACCAGTGCCTGGCAGTTTCTTCCACAAAAAGTATAGGTTCTGCAGAAGCTGGTTATCTGTCCATCCACTGTGGCGGGCCACACGGTCATATTCTTTAATCCAGCCCTCGACGTCTTCATACACCTTCAGTGAAAGGGCGTCGAAGTGTGAGGTGCGACGGGCATGCAAACAATGGTGGGAGCGGGCACGATTTGCTGCTACAGGTTTATCATTATTGGCTCAGTCAGCTTCGGTTTTTCTGGCAAAAGACGGAAATTGGGAGGTTCTTGCTGATAGCAGCGACTGGCTCGGATTTCAGGTTCTTCGTGGAGTATTTCTGAGGTTCGTCCTTGTGATACTCGCTTGTCTTGCGGTTTTTCTGCCGGGCTCGGGTTAGGACTTGGTTCACGGCTCGCTGGGCGTTTAAAACGCGGGATAGTCCGCGACCCCTGTCCCGTCATTGGACAACTCGGCTGAGGAGCCGCCAGGGTACACACAGAGTGAACGGCTATGGGTAAAGTACCCAGCACCTCCACCAAAACACACGATGACAGCTGAGCATGGCCTGGAACTTTCCAGAATACTAAATATTTACAGAAGATAGGATTTGAGCAAGCATCCGTGACAATATAACAAAACTGACAGAAGAGAGTATCCTGACCACTAAAGAAGCTGCACTGCTTTAGCGGCATTCTGGTCGAATAAATCCTCTCCTTCGGGGTTTGGTGACTGCCGTGGACGGACTTAACTGAAATGGATGTGGGACCAGTTTTCTGGTAATGAGCCGCTGCAAACTGTCGTCGAAAAGCGGCGTGAACGGGTGGACTGGGTAGGTAACACGCGTGATGAGCTTGCAATTCGCGTACCGAGTGTTGATCAAACTTGTGTCGACGAAATGTGCGACATAAGAGCGGAATCAATACCAACAGCAACACCTGTGCTCCGTGAAAGTGCGCGTCTACGCCAGAACAATTTAGGAAGCAGCACAGCATCACCTAAAGCACGGCACAGGAACTACCAGCTTGAAAGCAGGTCTCCGGTGAGCCGCACAACCAAAGTGAACCTTCGGTCATTTCAACGAAGCGGCACCACGATTGCACACTGCCAAGCACGACTCACGCAATTTCCGTCGCTAAACTGTGTATCCAAATATATTGCACACGCTTCACTGCAGACCCAGAAGATTCCGATGGTCAACGAGAGCATAGAAACGTCGCCTTAAAATGTATCCTAGCGGTATGCGAATCAATCTGAGGTCCGAAGAACGTGAGGCCGATTGTCTCTTTCGTGGCAATAGCCCCATCGGTTATCAGCGAAATGCAGAACCTTCCTCCTTATTTTCACGTTATAGCTACGTCAGACACCACGCTGAACTCTAAAGTCGCTTTCGACCGGCCGCATATGACGGCTACCGCGTCTGAAATCAACTCGCCGAGACGATCGACTACGAACAAAGCATCCGACAAGCTCCGGCCCAGCTGGGGCCAGCCGCTGCCTGGGCACTGCCATCTTCCCTGTGACGTCACGTATTTGGTTTGGTCTCGTGACGAGTGGTCACATTTGCGTACAATGGCAGCGGCCTTATGGGGGTCACTTTCGAGTGCAGACCGGAACCCCGGTTTATCGCTCTGAGCCCCTCTACCTCGTTGGTTTCCACGAACGAAAATTTTGGTGCCTCAATAATTCCACTGTGGGACACATTTCTATGCAGGAGCAAAGCCGAAACAAACACCTTCACCAATTCGTGAACTACAATATAGAAGTAAATTTTGGTTTCGCTCCTAACTTAAAATTTGGCCGACAGCGTCAATATTACGCTAAGCACCGTTTTTTGTTGTTGTTTTCAGGAGACAGTGGTGACCTTTCCGCGCACTAATCCAGCTTCCTCGTTGAAGTGAGGGTAATTTTGTGTAGCTCATTAAAATTAGCACACTACCACAGATGTTTAAGAACCGGTGCACCATCACGCATCTCCCACCCTCAACATAACCAACATTTTGAAAAACGAGTGGCGCGACCTATAGACGATAATAATAATAATAATAATAATAATAATAATAATAATAATAATAATAATAATAATAATGATGGGAGTTGCAATATAAACTTTGAAATTGTCGGCAAGCAGCTCCACATCACACCGAACAAACTCGGATCAAGAGGCTCTGGGCGCTTCCCTCTTACAGGTGACGTCGCGCCTTTTGTGAAGTCATGGGAGGAGTAGACAAGGTGGGTGCAAGACTGCCGCAACCAGGAAAAACGGGCGGGGGAGGAAGGTGCCACTTAAGGACCTCCGGTTTATTCTAAGGCCCTCTACCTCGTTGGCTTCCCCTTAGAATAGGTAGATTTACTAGGTTGTTCCGATGACTAACAATTATCGATACACAGCTGACGCCTTCGCACAAGCATCGTATCGTTACCGAGTATCCTTATCGGAAGTATCAGAACGATCACCTAAAACTCCCTAATACTGCGCACTTCGAGAAAGCTAAAATCCAGTAAGTGCGCTTCACCATACGTAAGTAGAAAACTGGAAATACATAAGTGGGCTTCACCCTACGACGTCGCGCACTGTGCGGAAGCGACCCAGTAAAGGAACCACGCCTATTTTACATCAACCACAGGAAATCTGCATGTGCCTTTAAACTTCGAAAGAGCACTTATGCAATTAATAGGTCCTGTAACAATCCAGCTTGTTTCACTTTAATTTCTTGCCTCAATTAGTAGGCTAGCTGTTGAAGTTCACAGGCCAGGCAGAACATACAGTAGTCACTGTAATTATAAAACGTGCTGCAGATTGAGGGGATTGAAGAAAGTAAAACTGCGGAAGGATTTTATATAAAAAAATAATAAAAAAGGCTATGGTTCATAGACAGTAATTTATCTTTTTTAAAGGAGTAGAGAAGTGACCAGGAACGAACACGTGACAAAAATTATGTTTCTTAACAAGTGACAGCAGAACACTGAATATCAGCAAAGGCCTTTAGAACAACCAAAGCTACTAGCTAGTATGCATAATTTACCTAATTATAAACGTTCTGGCAGCATCTATGAGAAGCAAGGCGAATTAATATATCAAATATTCTTTGGCTCAAAGTTGAATTGGCCGACAATAACATCGCAGAAGCTGGACTTTCACTTGGTGATTGCAATAAAAAAGGTGCCAGAATGCTACCGACGAATCTACAAGATATACAAAATTTTAGAACGGGTATATTGCAATAAAAAGTTTCGTTGGTCTGTTTTTATCTAAAATATGCCAGCACTAACGCAGATATTCTTACTGACAAAGCGCAAAATGACGGCATCAAAACCGGTGGGGATGTCGACACCCGGCTGGGGAAAACGAGTTTTCAATTCTGATGCCACTAAACGCCAGCACTTCGACAGCAATACAGCTATTCGATCAGGAATACTGGTGTCAGTACTTAACGATCGAATCTCCTGCAACCAAACCACGAGGCATGTCGGAAGTAAAACCGTACTAAGATCCACACAAATTAATATATTCAAGTTACAGACATCTACAAGAACGACGATAAGTAGAACCAACACGGAAGCAGTAAGCAAGAAAGAAATTGTTATGAGAACGGTTCAGACAAATGCCACAAATGATCGAAACTGTTTGTGCCGATCCAGTGGGAAACAGCAGCGCTGGCAGGGCAGGAACACAATGATCAATGACTGTACAGCACATGGGAAAACCAGGGAAAACAATTGGAAGACCATAACGGAAGTCAATTCCTGCGTGGACGTAGGCGGGACACGAGTGACGTCTAAATGCGTGATGGAGTCGTTTCTTCATCTGACTCGGCTACGTTCATGCGCATGGACATATCTACCATCAGTTAAAGGAACAACGTTAAATATATAATATTCCGAATATTCTCCAAGGCTGAGACTGAACCAACGATCTGGTGTACTAAGACAGTTGACGCTCCACAAGCCGTTTTTCTTTCTTTTTTTTTTTTTCACGGTTTTAGTAAACCGGAGGGAGCTTTTTGCGCCGGGAACCTCGGGGGCCATGCCTGCCAGGAGAGTTGTAGTTTTCGTAAGTTTAACGAGATGGCGACACCCGACCAACGTGCGCTAAACCGGAGCGTTGTTGGCGCCCAGCTCGTATTCGTCCACGGACGCTGATGTGTCTGACGTTCCTCTGTAGTTTTTGAACGGATCGTTTTTATGCGTTCTATGAATTGTCATAAATGTTCGTCCCTCGACCCGTGCATGCACGGGGCGCGGGACGTGATACTAACTGGATGTTCTGCAGTGCTCCCAATGCCTCACATGAAGAGGGAGCGGGCTTCAAAGGACATAGTTGAACAGATGCGGCGACGTGCTGAGTATGGCCGTACTTGACGTGTCGAAGGAACGCAGAGATATCGTGGAAGACACGCAGTAATTCGACGCAGTCTTCAGCAATTGAAGCACGAAAGAAACACACACAGCCCCGGTTTCACTGCCATAGATGTTTTAAGAACTTCCCAGCTACATTCACGGCGACGGTGTTACGCCTGGCAGAAAACTTTATGACGTCATCAAATCACGTGTCGAAATTCAACCAAAGTAGATCACACCCTGGCCGAGAGGTGGCGGGCGCGCCCACGCTCACGGCAGTGCCGTGGTCAAGGGTGAGGGTATGGTGCCTGGGACGCGTCTCCGACTGGTGTGTTTACCTCGTCCAAAAAAAGTTGTCCCTCGATTTCCGCCTGGTGACGGCACAGAGGTGTCACGATGTCGCCGGTCGCGATCCTGGCGGTGTCCCAGCCGCGGTGGTAAGTGTGGCAGACGCCTGTTCTGCTGCAGGTCGGTCTTCAGTGTGACAGTCCACGGAAGTTTCGGCAGCTACCCAGGCAGCACACAGTATTGCGCCAATATTGGCGTTGGATCGGAGAAATCGGGCCAATAGGGAGTCTTAGGGTACCGTTTTTGCACATCCGAGACGGTACGATGGACCCTCCGATACGAACTGCGCATGCGCTAGCAGAGAAGGCTCACATATGCGCAGTTCGTACCGCGGAGGGTCCATCGTGCCGCATCGGAGGTGCAAAAACGGTTCTCTAAAACTCCCTAATATCATTCTGATACTGCCGATACTGGCGCTGGATCGTAAAAATCGGGCTAGTACTACCGTGATGTGGCCGATGTTGACGGAACATCACTTGGGGGCGGCCTACGCCACGCTGATATACAGAATCTAGCGCCGTTTTCCGGTAATATGTGGGGTCTGAACCGTCTATATCGGCCGGTATTAGGAATTCTTGACCGTTTCTAAAACGATACTGAATCGCGGTCGATCGCACCGGCCAATCGCGGCGGCCGCCGCTGTTGGCACACAGGGGGGGGGGGGGGGGGGGGGGAGGAGGAGGGCAAGGGAACGTGGAGCAAAGCGGGGGCGGCCATATTTAAAACCGCTTACGTTGCCAGCACAGGTTTTGCAGCGAACAAGTTGATGCCATATACGGCGGACTGAGCTTTACTTTTTCGTTTTGAAAAGAATATGTATTGTTGAGTTACATAAGTCCTGCATACAGACAACCAAGTTTAATTATATTTGACTTGTTTACTTGGTTTGAAACCCTAAGAACAGGTTTTTAACGACTTATTGCTTCCATCATTTTGGAGTACGCAAGACAGTTATCTCCCTCTTCTGGTTTCGATTACGAAAGCAAGGCAAAACGCTCGTAGTTCCCGCCCTCAGTACACGTTGGACACCGTCCACTCTTTGGCGCCGTATAACAGGATGAACAAGGATTTACATCTACTTCAAAGGTCACTTTCGCCGCTTCCTCACCGTCGAGCAGCCGGGTCAGCTGGCGGCAAGCCACGGATGAAAGGCTTGAGCATCAACAGCCTAGAGCAGAGGTCTCAAACACGCCACGCGGCCCGCGGGCCGCATGTGGCCCGTGATTCGCTGGGACGCGGCTCGCAGGTCCCAGCGAATCGCTGGGACCTGCGAGTCCCAATTTTTATGTCTCGGGCGGCTACGAGTCGTGGTTCCCATGTCTCGAGCGCTAAAAAAAGCATGCGGCTTCGTGATCTCTTCGCGCCGATTCAATTTCGCTCGAAAAGTAGCTCTGCTCTTTTAACGCATTCACATAGTTTATACTTATCCGTGTTTATTTGCCCTATGTTTCGCTTTATTTCTTGCTTCCCAGCTTTTTTGGAATGTACAACTGTTCCGCTACCCGGCCGCAAGCGCGAGCTATTCGTTGAAAGGTGCATCTCGGGCTGCGCAAACTTCCGATCAGCCGGAGCAACAGCCAAAAATAAAGCTACGAGCTCGGCATCCTCGCCTTCAAAAAATGTCACAATTAAAAGACAAGTATTTGCTCAGAGTGTTGTAATAAAAATCGTAAGGAAAGCAAAAACTGCCAAATCAACCGATCGTTTTTTTTTGTTTTTTTTAGAAATATGTTTAGAGCTCGGGAACGACAGTGTACCTCTTCCCTTGTTCTATTAAAAATGGCGGCACGTTGGCGGGGCGGTGTCATTTTAATTCTAGTTATCACATCACCGGCGGGGCCCAGAGTAGTCATAAAACACATGAAAGTGAAAGACCTCACTGGCAAAATTGTGATTTTACAAAAAGCATAGAGAGCGAAGTCTCTTCGCTATAAAATTTTATGCCCCCCCCCCCCCCTCGCTCCCCCGTATTACGTTGGCTTGCGAGCTTTCTGGTGTGGGCTATTGGCCTCCACACTTAAATGAGCTTGAGACCACTGGCCTAGAGCCACTACAACAGCCCGAGTGCACTGAGTGCCGATCACGGTGTTCCTACACCGTGGTGCCGATGCGGGCGATGCGGGCTTCTGTCAACCGGTAGCCCGGCACAAACCGTGAACGTTCCAGCTCTTCGTCATGACACGGTGTTGCGGAAAGCATGGTGAAATACAACTACACAAACCACCGAATCAAACGCACTGTTATCGTAAATCTGAGCTTGTTATTCCGCCTTTGTAAATCATCTTATTCGTTTTGGTAAAGAGACGCAAACGACGGGCATAACAATATCGTTTGCATATTCCGCATACCTCGCAAAAGCACTTACCCAGCCACCTTGCGAAAAGCGCGAAACACGGAGTCCGCACCGTCCTGACTTACCAGTTTTTTACCTGCTTTAGAGCAGTTTGTACCTGCTAGTAGGTATGTCTACTGAAACTGCAACTTCAAATTAGGGGCAGTGCCAGAGAGAGAAGAGACAAAGTTGGGAAAGCTTGTTCGCTCTCCCCAATTTCTCAACTCCCAAGTGATTGTATTATAATAAATTCACCAACACCTCTTCCCAAAATAAAGATTCACTATGTTCACTACGTAAAAAATGGTCTCAGTTCATGCATCTGTAGGCAGGTAGGAAACGTTGCCCTAGTTTATTCACACCGCGTGATGAGCGCAACAAACTCACACGATATTTACAGGAAAATATCGGTGGTGACTTAAGTTTCTCTGAAATTCTGTATAACCGGTCGTTTGCAGCACCGAATCATCTACTCGGGCGGTGTGCGTCGCTGTGCAAACGCAGTCCAACAACTCGAAGCATATAAACGGCAGATCTATAGGACAACAATCCAGAGCCCATTGTTCAATTAAAACGACGTAATTTTGTTGAAAACGCCCGCAGCTTTTTACTCACGGTATGCGTCCCGAATCTTCCACATTTTTAAACGGAACGAAGGAAGATTTACTTTTAAAAACGCTCGCTAAGTCCTCCCGGACCAGCTGGACCGGATCAGCTCACGACGACGGGACTGAAACCGTTGAACCTCAACCCCACAATAACCAATTTGCGCTTCGTTTTAGTATGGGTTTCTACCTCCAAGCACCGCACCGCACACCACGAACGTTTTAACTCTGTCGTACTGCCATGTTGCATCAAACAGAACGAGATCGCCGAAGTCAACGCAACGCTGTCGTGAACCTTGGCTTGTGGTTGCGCACTCGTGGACTCGATGACTCCCTTCGCTTTCAAAGCACACACGACGATTACGAATGATACTGATGATACTTTCCGTTTTCCGGGAACATCACAGGGGCACTTCTCCGGTCACGTCTTCGCTACATGTGCTCGCAAACCGTATCAAACCAAAACAGTACCGGCGCCATGTTGAACGTGCGTCGTTGCTAGATTTTCTCCGACCAAACAAAAACAACGAAAGTATACCGGCTCTAGCTTCCAGAGTACATCGGCGTTGCGCCGTGGCCAGATTTTGTCCGTGAGCTCTAACTTAAGGATGACCTATAGATGCAGCAACACAGGTATCAAATTTTAATATGGCGGCCCCCACGGAGCGCTGTAAATTCTGAGGAGGTTGCATGGGAAACGGCGGCACCTTCGTTCCCCCCCCCCCCCCCTGTTGGCACGGGCCGCGCCGAGGACGCGCCGGGCAATCAGCGGGTGGAACATGGTTTTTCCGCACAAACTAACGGAAAAAACTCCCTTTGTAGTAACTTTATTTGAGATTCGAACAAAAAGGGGGGCGCGTGATGTTTTCTAAAATGTTTAGTTTACAAGGTTTGCGGCACAATTAATAGTGTTTTTATACACCATGTCTCAACGGTGATTTCAGGTAGCACGTCCAGACCTATGTGCATCCTAAATTCGGCAGTAATTCGCGGCGCGTTTACTTGGGAGTTGGGGGGGGGGGGGGGGGGGGGGCACCATTGAAGCCGCTTCCGCCGTATCTGTTTCGGAGCCAAAATGGCCGATTAAAGCCAAAATAGAACTTAGGTGCAGTCCCTCGAGTTGCCGGTGCGGGAGAAATGGTGGCGTTCTGGTCGCTATTAGCTCGGTTCTCAAGTACGGATCGGTGCCTTTTTCGGAGCTGGCTTTATGGCAGTTTCCCAACTGATCGGTTAATTCTATAGTAAAGTTGGCTTCGCCCAAGTCCGCTGAGCGCTGACACTGCAGCGGCCGCGGCCATGTTAACCGATATTCGCCCATCTCTGCCAAGAACTCGAATGATATCGCCGATTCTGGCCCACTTTTAGAACGATCGTCAACCGACATTGGCCCAACACTGGGCAGTGGTGAAAAAAAAACTGGGCCAATATTGTGCGCAATATTCCCCCGACGCTGGCCCAGTATCGGCGTGCTGCCTGCGTAGAAGTCGGGACGCCGCGACGGCAGCGACACTCGCGTTCGCTCGTGATTTTCGCCGGCATTTCAGCGCCTAACCGCCAAGATCGCAACATCAGACAGCATGACACTCCGGCTTCTGTGACGTAATTTGTTGCCACTTCGAACCCCTTTTGATGTCTGGGCGAGATAGGACGCTAAACACACGAGTCGGAGACACGCTCCAGGTTCCAGGTAAGATAGTAAAGCTGGGAACACATGAGCCGCAAAAACGGGCGCCGCGCTGATTCCCATAGCAACAGCCCAGGATGCTGTAATGTGGACCTAAGCCAAGCCGCCACGTCACAGCGTGCATGCAAGTTGCCATAGAAACTGCCGCGTGGCGCCCGTTTTTGTCGCTCATGTGTTCCCTAGTTGAGTTTGTCTCTAACGCCGTTGCTTGCACACGTTCAGCTGTGGCGACGCCTGAGCCGTGAAACCCCTCACGGGTGGCGGTGTCGCTTCCGCGTATGTTTGTCCCGGAGCATCCCACTCTGAGATTGACAACTTTATGATTTAACACTTCCCAGTCGCATGATTCGAAGGCGCTCCACTTCTTATCAATGGAGACTTCAGCGTCACCGACGCTAGCCGAAGAAAACGAGTGGTTCCTCACATTTCTCCCAGTAGAACTCCTTTTGCGTGTACTATCGATCGAAGGCAACCCATCACTCGTTACGGTACCTGTATCGATTGAGTCTTAGGCAAGGACTCATGCGTGCAGTGTGACCCTTCCCTACATACTTCAGTGACCACCAGGCTGGGATGTGTGCGATCGAGGAAGTAAAGAGTGGGTGCGCATAAAGGTGTGTGTTACTACGCCAAATAACAGATATCGCTGCCACATCTTTGCACCCTGTGGAGAAAAGCTGCAAAATTGTTGTTTCTCGCGCTTCTTTAGCGCATTTGGCAAATGTCCTTATGACTCTCGAGGAAGCCTAACATACTATATTCTTCAGCGTGAAATAATAAGAAAAATACATTGCAGCCTGTTTTGTCATCTCTGACCAAACATTCCCAACTATCACGGACGTGGTCCCTTTTCGCCATCTATCTCCAGACGCCGGTAGCTTGTAAAAATGTCAATGGGAGAATTCGTTTTCTCGCCATAAAATAAAAATTAGCTCACAGTTATCAAAGCGCCTTAAGACATGGGTTTTTGATGGGTGTTGACATCGCCGCGACACGAACAGAGAGCATAAAAAAACTGGAAGGTGGTTCCGAATGCGATGCAAATTCTGCTCAGTTTGTATGGGAAATCGAGAAAGATAAAGAGAGAGAGAGAGACGAACTTTGAGGCATTAAATTGATCTAGGCAGACCCCTGAGCAAAGTAAGCGTTAATTAATGATGTCGGTACTATTCGCGACTGCTTTAGCCAGGTGTATTCACGCTAGTGCCATTCAGAAAAGTTCTTCAACGCATTTTGCGCGACATACTTCCGCGAGCTGCACCGAGTGACCGTACTCAGGGCCATAAGCAAGGCTTATGCCCCTCGCGCTGTCTGTGGTCTGACGCAGCGGTTTTCACGCCGGGCTTGCATTCTGCTATCCTAGATTCGAACCCGCTCAAGCTTTACAGTCTTCGGTGCATCTCGGCGGTATTATTGACCATCGAGGCGTAGACCAATAATTTTTGTTTCTTCCTGCTTTTATTATAAATTTCGACCCGCAGATTTCGACCCGCAGAGTGGGCACGGCGATTGTCGAGCAAGCATGTCGCCTAACCTCTGCTGGCTCTTCCTACAGGCGCTGTCATGCTTCTACGGATGCTCCAACGGGGAATGCAACATCACTAGCCACCTGGCCTCCACGCCCACGATGACGCTCCGTAAATCCGTGCCGGACGCCAGTCATCTTCACGCGCTGAAGCCCACCACGGTCATCGCAGTGCTTGGATCGATTTCCGCTTCCGCGGTTACGTCACCTGTGAGACACCTACAAAGGGACCTGCCACAACATTTCATCTTCAGTGGGCACGGCGATTGTCGAGCAAGCATGTCGCCTAACCTCTGTTGGCTCTTCCTACAGGCGCTTTCATGCTTCTACGGATGCTCCAACGGGGAATGCAACATCACTAGCCACCTGGCCTCCACGCCCACGATGACGCTCAGTAAATCCGTGCCGGACGCCAGTCATCTTCACGCGCTGAAACCCACCACGTCATCGCAGTGCTTGGATCGATTTCCGCTTCCGCGGTTACGTCACCTGTGAGACACCTACAAAGGGACCTGCCACAACATTTCATCTTCAGTGGGCACGGCGATTGTCGAGCAAGCATGTCGCCTAACCTCTGTTGGCTCTTCCTACAGGCACTGTCATGCTTCTACGGATGCTCCAACGGGGAATGCAACATCACTAGCCACCTGGCCTCCACGCCCACGATGACGCTCCGTAAATCCGTGCCGGACGCCAGTCATCTTCACGCGCTGAAGCCCACCACGGTCATCGCAGTGCTTGGATCGATTTCCGCTTCCGCGGTTACGTCACCTGTGAGACACCTACAAAGGGACCTGCCACAACATTTCATCTTCAGTGGGCACGGCGATTGTCGAGCAAGCATGTCGCCTAACCTATGTTGGCTCTTCCTACAGGCGCTTTCATGCTTCTACGGATGCTCCAACGGGGAATGCAACATCACTAGCCACCTGGCCTCCACGCCCACGATGACGCTCAGTAAATCCGTGCCGGACGCCAGTCATCTTCACGCGCTGAAACCCACCACGTCATCGCAGTGCTTGGATCGATTTCCGCTTCCGCGGTTACGTCACCTGTGAGACACCTACAAAGGGACCTGCCACAACATTTCATCTTCAGTGGGCACGGCGATTGTCGAGCAAGCATGTCGCCTAACCTCTGTTGGCTCTTCCTACAGGCGCTGTCATGCTTCTACGGATGCTCCAACGGGGAATGCAACATCACTAGCCACCTGGCCTCCATTCCCACGATGACGCTCAGTAAATCCGTGCCGGACGCCAGTCATCTTCACGCGCTGAAGCCCACCACGGTCATCGCAGTGCTTGGATCGATTTCCGCTTCCGCGGTTACGTCACCTGTGAGACACCTACAAAGGAACCTGCCACAACATTTCGTCTTCAGTGGGCACGGCGATTGTCGAGCAAGCATGTCGCCTAACCTCTGTTGGCTCTTCCTACAGGCGCTTTCATGCTTCTACGGATGCTCCAACGGGGAATGCAACATCACTAGCCACCTGGCCTCCACGCCCACGATGACGCTCAGTAAATCCGTGCCGGACGCCAGTCATCTTCACGCGCTGAAACCCACCACGTCATCGCAGTGCTTGGATCGATTTCCGCTTCCGCGGTTACGTCACCTGTGAGACACCTACAAAGGGACCTGCCACAACATTTCATCTTCAGTGGGCACGGCGATTGTCGAGCAAGCATGTCGCCTAACCTCTGTTGGCTCTTCCTACAGGCGCTTTCATGCTTCTACGGATGCTCCAACGGGGAATGCAACATCACTAGCCACCTGGCCTCCACGCCCACGATGACGCTCAGTAAATCCGTGCCGGACGCCAGTCATCTTCACGCGCTGAAACCCACCACGTCATCGCAGTGCTTGGATCGATTTCCGCTTCCGCGGTTACGTCACCTGTGAGACACCTACAAAGGGACCTGCCACAACATTTCATCTTCAGTGGGCACGGCGATTGTCGAGCAAGCATGTCGCCTAACCTCTGTTGGCTCTTCCTACAGGCACTGTCATGCTTCTACGGATGCTCCAACGGGGAATGCAACATCACTAGCCACCTGGCCTCCACGCCCACGATGACGCTCCGTAAATCCGTGCCGGACGCCAGTCATCTTCACGCGCTGAAGCCCACCACGGTCATCGCAGTGCTTGGATCGATTTCCGCTTCCGCGGTTACGTCACCTGTGAGACACCTACAAAGGGACCTGCCACAACATTTCATCTTCAGTGGGCACGGCGATTGTCGAGCAAGCATGTCGCCTAACCTATGTTGGCTCTTCCTACAGGCGCTTTCATGCTTCTACGGATGCTCCAACGGGGAATGCAACATCACTAGCCACCTGGCCTCCACGCCCACGATGACGCTCAGTAAATCCGTGCCGGACGCCAGTCATCTTCACGCGCTGAAACCCACCACGTCATCGCAGTGCTTGGATCGATTTCCGCTTCCGCGGTTACGTCACCTGTGAGACACCTACAAAGGGACCTGCCACAACATTTCATCTTCAGTGGGCACGGCGATTGTCGAGCAAGCATGTCGCCTAACCTCTGTTGGCTCTTCCTACAGGCGCTGTCATGCTTCTACGGATGCTCCAACGGGGAATGCAACATCACTAGCCACCTGGCCTCCATTCCCACGATGACGCTCAGTAAATCCGTGCCGGACGCCAGTCATCTTCACGCGCTGAAGCCCACCACGGTCATCGCAGTGCTTGGATCGATTTCCGCTTCCGCGGTTACGTCACCTGTGAGACACCTACAAAGGAACCTGCCACAACATTTCGTCTTCAGTGGGCACGGCGATTGTCGAGCAAGCATGTCGCCTAACCTCTGTTGGCTCTTCCTACAGGCGCTGTCATGCTTCTACGGATGCTCCAACGGGGAATGCAACATCACTAGCCACCTGGCCTCCACGCCCACGATGACGCTCAGTAAATCCGTGCCGGACGCCAGTCATCTTCACGCGCTGAAACCCACCACGTCATCGCAGTGCTTGGATCGATTTCCGCTTCCGCGGTTACGTCACCTGTGAGACACCTACAAAGGAACCTGCCACAACATTTCGTCTTCAGTGGGCACGGCGATTGTCGAGCAAGCATGTCGCCTAACCTCTGTTGGCTCTTCCTACAGGCGCTGTCATGCTTCTACGGATGCTCCAACGGGGAATGCAACATCACTAGCCACCTGGCCTCCATTCCCACGATGACGCTCAGTAAATCCGTGCCGGACGCCAGTCATCTTCACGCGCTGATGCCCACCACGGTCATCGCAGTGCTTGGATCGATTTCCGCTTCCGCGGTTACGTCACCTGTGAGACACCTACAAAGGAACCTGCCACAACATTTCGTCTTCAGTGGGCACGGCGATTGTCGAGCAAGCATGTCGCCTAACCTCTGTTGGCTCTTCCTACAGGCGCTGTCATGCTTCTACGGATGCTCCAACGGGGAATGCAACATCACTAGCCACCTGGCCTCCATTCCCACGATGACGCTCAGTAAATCCGTGCCGGACGCCAGTCATCTTCACGCGCTGAAGCCCACCACGGTCATCGCAGTGCTTGGATCGATTTCCGCTTCCGCGGTTACGTCACCTGTGAGACACCTACAAAGGAACCTGCCACAACATTTCATCTTCAGTGGGCACGGCGATTGTCGAGCAAGCATGTCGCCTAACCTCTGTTGGCTCTTCCTACAGGCGCTGTCATGCTTCTACGGATGCTCCAACGGGGAATGCAACATCACTAGCCACCTGCCCTCCATTCCCACGATGACGCTCAGTACATCCGTGCCGGACGCCAGTCATCTTCACGCGCTGAAGCCCACCACGGTCACCGCAGTGCTTGGATCGATTTCCGCTTCCGCGGTTACGTCACCTGTGAGACACCTACAAAGGGAGCTGCCACAACATTTTATCTTCAGTGGGCACGGCGATTGTCGAGCAAGCATGTCGCCTAACCTCTGCTGTCTCTTCCTACAGGCGCTGTCATGCTTCTACGGATGCTCCAACGGGGAATGCAACATCACTAGCCACCTGGCCTCCACGCCTACGATGACGCTCAGTAAATCCGTGCCGGACGCCAGTCATCTTCACGCGCTGAAGCCCACCACGGTCATCGCAGCGCTTGGATCGATTTCCGCTTCCGCGGTTACGTCACCTGTGAGACACCTACAAAGGGAGCTGCCACAACATTTCATCTTCAGTGGGCACGGCGATTGTCGAGCAAGCATGTCGCCTAACCTCTGTTGGCTCTTCCTACAGGCGCTGTCATGCTTCTACGGATGCTCCAACGGGGAATGCAACATCACTAGCCACCTGGCCTCCACGCCCACGATGACGCTCAGTAAATCCGTGCCGGACGCCAGTCATCTTCACGCGCTGAAGCCCACCACGGTCATCGCAGCGCTTGGATCGATTTGCGCTTCCGCGGTTACGTCACCTGTGAGACACCTACAAAGGGAGGTGCCACAACATTTCATCCTCAGTGGGCACGGCGATTGTCGAGCAAGCATGTCGCCTAACCTCTGCTGGCTCTTCCTACAGGCGCTGTCATGCTTCTACGGATGCTCCAACGGGGAATGCAACATCACTAGCCACCTGGCCTCCACGCCCACGATGACGCTCAATAAATCCGTGCCGGACGCCAGTCATCTTCACGCGCTGAAGCCCACCACGGTCATCGCAGCGCTTGGATCGATTTCCGCTTCCGCGGTTACGTCACCTGTGAGACACCTACAAAGGGAGCTGCCACAACATTTCATCTTCAGTGGGCACGGCGATTGTCGAGCAAGCATGTCGTCTAATCTCTGCTGGCTCTTCCTACAGGCGCTGTCATGCTTCTACGGATGCTCCAACGGGGAATGCAACATCACTAGCCACCTGGCCTCCACGCCCACGATGACGCTCAATAAATCCGTGCCGGACGCCAGTCATCTTCACGCGCTGAAGCCCACCACGGTCATCGCAGCGCTTGGATCGATTTCCGCTTCCGCGGTTACGTCACCTGTGAGACACCTACAAAGGGCACAACATTTCATCTTCAGTGGGCACGGCGATTGTCGAGCAAGCATGTCGCCTAACCTCTGCTGGCTCTTCCTACAGGCGCTGTCATGCTTCTACGGATGCTCCAACGGGGAATGCAACATCACTAGCCACCTGGCCTCCACGCCCATGATGACGCTCAATAAATCCGTGCCGGACGCCAGTCATCTTCACGCGCTGAAGCCCACCACGGTCATCGCAGCGCTTGGATCGATTTCCGCTTCCGCGGTTACGTCACCTGTGAGACACCTACAAAGGGAGCTGCCACAACATTTCATCTTCAGTGGGCACGGCGATTGTCGAGCAAGCATGTCGCCTAACCTCTGTTGGCTCTTCCTACAGGCGCTGTCATGCTTCTACGGATGCTCCAACGGGGAATGCAAAATCACTAGCCACCTGGCCTCCACGCCCACGATGACGCTCAATAAATCCGTGCCGGACGCCAGTCATCTTCACGCGCTGAAGCTCACCACGGTCATCGCAGCGCTTGGATCGATTTCCGCTTCCGCGGTTACGTCACCTGTGAGACACCTACAAAGGGAGCTGCCACAACATTTAATCTTCAGTGGGCACGGCGATTGTCGAGCAAGCATGTCGCCTAACCTCTGCTGGCTCTTCTTACAGGCGCTGTCATGCTTCTACGGATGCTCCAACGGGAAATGCAACATCACTAGGCACCTGGCCTCCACGCCCATGACGACGCTCAGTAAATCCGTGCCGAACACCAGTCATCTTACCGCGCTGAAGCCCACCGCGGTCATCGCAGCGCTTGGATCGATTTGCGCTTCCGCGGTTACGTCACCTGTGAGACACCTACAAAGGGAGCTGCCACAACATTTCATCTTCAGTGGGCACGGCGATTGTCGAGCAAGCATGTCGCCTAACATCTGCTGGCTCTTCTTACAGGCGCTGTCATGCTTCTACGGATGCTCCAACGGGGAATGCAACATCACTAGCCACCTGGCCTCCACGCCCACGATGACGTCCAGTAAATCCGTGCCGGACGCCAGTCATCTTCACGCGCTGAAGCCCACCACGGTCATCGCAGCGCTTGGATCGATTTCCGCTTCCGCGGTTACGTCACCTGTGAGACACCTACAAAGGGAGCTGCCACAACATTTCATCTTCAGTGGGCACGGCGATTGTCGAGCAAGCATGTCGCCTAACCTCTGCTGGCTCTTCCTACAGGCGCTGTCATGCTTCTACGGATGCTCCAACGGGGAATGCAACATCACTAGCCACCTGGCCTCCACGCGCACGATGACGCTCAGTAAATCCGTGCCGGACGCCAGTCATCTTCACGCGCTGAAGCCCACCACGGTCATCGCAGCGCTTGGATCGATTTCCGCTTCCGCGGTTATGTCACCTGTGAGACACCTACAAAGGGAGCTGCCACAACATTTCATCTTCAATGGGCACGGCGATTGTCGAGCAAGCATGTCGCCTAACCTCTGCTGGCTCTTCCTACAGGCGCTGTCATGCTTCTACGGATGCTCCAACGGGGAATGCAACATCACTAGCCACCTGGCCTCCACGCCCACTATGACGCTCAGTAAATCCGTGCCGGACGCCAGTCATCTTCACGCGCTGAAGCCCACCACGGTCATCGCAGCGCTTGGATCGATTTCCGCTTCCGCGGTTACGTCACCTGTGAGACACCTACAAAGGGAGCTGCCACAACATTTCATCTTCAGTGGGCACGGTGATTGTCGAGCACGCATGTCGCCTAACCTCTGCTGGCTCTTCCTAAAGGCGCTGTCATGCTTCTACGGATGCTCCAACGGGGAATGCAACATCACTAGCCACCTGGCCTCCACGCCCACGATGATGCTCAGTAAATCCGTACCGGACGCCAGTCATCTTCACGCGCTGAAGCCCACCACGGTCATCGCAACGCTTGGATCGATTTCCGCTTCCGCGGTTACGTCACCTGTGAGACACCTACAAAGGGAGCTGCCACAACATTTCATCTTCAGTGGGCATGGCGATTGTCGAGCAAGCATGTCGCCTAACCTCTGCTGGCTCTTCCTACAGGCGCTGTCGCGCTGTCATGCTTCTAGGGATGTTCCAACGGGGAATGCAACATCACTAGCCACCTGGCCTCCACGCCCACGATGACGCTCAGTAAATCCGTGCCGGACGCCAGTCATCTTCACGCGCTGAAGCCCACCACGGTCATCGCAGCGCTTGGATCGATTTCCGCTTCCGCGGTTACGTCACCTGTGAGACACCTACAAAGGGAGCTGCCACAACATTTCATCTTCAGTGTGCACGGCAATTGTCGAGCAAGCATGTCGCCTAACCTCTGCTGGCTCTTCCTACAGGCGCTGTCATGCTTCTACGGATGCTCCAACGGGGAATGCAACATCACTAGCCACCTGGCCTCCACGCCCACGATGACGCTCAGTAAATCTGTGCCGGACGCCAGTCATCTTCACGCGCTGAAGCCCACCACGGTCATCGCAGCGCTTGGATCGATTTACGCTTCCGCGGTTACGTCACCTGTGAGACACCTACAAAGGGAGCTGCCACAACATTTCATCTTCAGTGGGCACGGCGATTGTCGAGCAAGCATGTCGCCTAACCTCTGCTGGCTCTTCCTACAGGCGCTGTCATGCTTCTACGGATGCTCCAACGGGGAATGCAGCATCACTAGCCACCTGGCCTCCACGCCCACGATGACGCTCAGTAAATCCGTTCCGGACGCCAGTCATCTTCGCGCGCTGAAGCCCACCACGGTCATCGCAGCGCTTGGATCGATTTCCGCTTCCGCGGTTACGTCGCCTGTGAGATACCTACAAAGGGAGCTGCCACAACATTTCATCTTCAGTGGGCACGGCGATTGTCGAGCAAGCATGTCGTCTAACCTTTGCTGGCTCTTCCTACAGGTTGGTTATTCATTCAGATCGTTTAGAAGTGATGATATCACGGTTGTAGTTGTGCCGTGCCCACGGACTTTGTGTCACATTGCGCATGACTGTTTGTTAGTATGTACGCTTCTTTTGTGTGGGGAAGTAGAGTCAAACCCGGGGCCTACAGCTGAAGAAATGTTTCAGATAATCATTGATGGCCAAATCGCGATTAAAAGTGAAATATCTGAGCTCAGGGCTCGACACACTCGTAATGACAAAAATTGAAGACCTAACGTCAAAATGCACGGGAATCGAGAGAACTCTGAGCGAAATACAAATAAAGACTATGCAGATTGATTCCCTAAAGCAAGCTGTAACTGCTCTTGAGCAAATTATTTTTAAACAAAATGCAAAAATTACTGATCTTGAAGACAGATGTCGCCGTTCAAACCTTGTAATCCACGGCATCCCCGAAACTCCTAATGAAACCGACGACCAATTAAAAAGAACAGTACTCCTTTGAACTTTTTCAAAACAAACTGGGCGTTGCGTGTTCGTCCGTGGCGCGTGCTCACAGGCTTGGTAAACATGGCTCCAAAATACCGATTATTTTATACTTTCAGGATTACAATGAAAAAACGGAAATCCTTCGTAATGCTAAAAAAACTTAAAGGCTCGAAAGTGTTTATGAACAATGATTACTCGCAGGCTACACTCGTGAAAAGAAAAATGCTGTGGGAGAGTGCCAGAAACGATAAAGATAAAGGCGCCCGTGTTTATCTATTTAATGATAAGCTTCACGTGAATTGCAAAGTATTTGTATGGGACGAAAACAAAAATACACGCGCAAGTATTTCAACCCAGATAAAAACCACCCGTTCTGACTGACTTGTACCTGATCGTAAACAGTTTCGACTTTTGAACTTAAATGCAAAAAGTGTCGTCAACAAATCACACGCACTTGAATCTATCCTTCTTACGCATGACCCGCATGTTTGTGTTATAACCGAAACCTGGCTTACTGATTACATTAGTGACAGAGAGGTATTTCCGGATCAGTACAATGTATTTCGCAGGGATCGTGATGGAAGGGGTGGCGGACTGGCTGTTTTACTTAAACCAGGCATTGAAGCGGTCCTGGAAACCCAAATAGAAAATCATGAAAGCTTGTTTCTACGCCTTAACTGTTGGGGCAACACTGTTATCCTTGGAACTGTTTATCGACCCCCCTCTGCTACTCCTGACTACTTGTGCAGGTTATTTGACCATTTGTTTTAATTTAGCAGCCATAAAATAATCCTGGCTGGTGACTTTAATACCCCGTCCGTTGACTAGGCGAATATGTGTGGTTCTTCTTCTGCAACTGAAATTATTTTTGATATGATGTTCGCCTTTGATCTGACGCAGTTAGTTCAGGATCCAACCAGAGTACATGGTACAAGTCACTCAATTCTTGATCTTGTTTTCGTAAACAATTCGCTTACTGATTGCACCATATCTGTTGAACAGGGTATATCTGATCACTATTTGGTCCTCTTGGCTTGTTTACTTGAGCGCTTTTCACCTACGAAAAGAGTTATATATTCACCTTTCAAAGACTACTCGCGAGCTGACGATACTAGCATACTCGATTATCTTGACATAAATCTTGATAATTTCACTGATACAAATGTTGATACCCTTTGGCTAAAATTTAAGAACTTATGTGAATACTACCTTGACAAATTTGTACCTACAAAATACAAGCGTATTAATCGTAATAATCCGTGGATTAACAGAAAAATCATACATCTCAAACGCAGGATAAAAAGAGCGAAGAAATCAAGGCCGGTTAACTGTGATGTCACCAATCAGCAGAGCGACCTTCGTAGCCTAATTGCAGTGGCTAGGGACAACTACTTCTCCGGTACGCTTCTAAACTATCTTAAACATGACCCCCAAAAGTTTTGGCGCTACTTGACTGAAAAAAATAAGCCTGTTGAGCAAATCGTGGTGAATGACACTGTCTCAACTGATCCTGGTGTTACTACAGCGTGCCATTTCATAAAAGTAAAATAAAAGTAAAAGTAACCATGCTTATGTGATTTCCACCACATCAAATTATCACTCTGAGTTCATAACTTATTACGGCATAGTTTCTTTGCTGTTGTCACTGAAAACGAAAACAAGTGCTGGTCCCGATAAGATTCCAAACACGTTTTTACGACGGTACGCTGAGTCCCTAGCCCATTATCTTCTCATTATTTTTCGTGCATCATACTCAAACAGCTCGCTGCCAGATGATTGGGGCACTGCCATAGTGGTACCTGTGCACAAAAAAGGGATCGCCTAGCAGTTGAGAACTACCTCCAATTTCCTTGACTTCTTCGTGTAAATTAATAGAGCATATCATCTGCAGCCAAATCAATGAACTGCTGGACAGTCGTAATTTTCTAACAGAATTTCAACATGGCTTTCGCAAAGGCTTATCAACTACGACCCAACTCGTTACGACCATCCATGAGTTTGCGCAAATCCTCGATAGGGGAGGTCAAATCGATGTGCTTTTCCTGGACTTCAGCAAAGCTTTCGATAAGGTGCCTCATGAACAACTGCTTTTTAAACTTGAACAGCTTGGTCTTCCACATGGTTTTGTTAACTGGATTGCTGCATACTTGTCACATCGCACACAGTCTGTTTCCGTCGGAGGTTGCATCTCTCCAGTTCTGCCTGTAACGTCAGGGGTCCCCCAAGGAAGCGTTTTAGGTCCTCTTTTTTGTTCTTGGTGTACATAAATGATATTGTATCAATCATTGACGCAGGTGTCTATATACGTCTCTTTGCCGACGATTGCATTATTTTTAAAGAAATAATTTCGAGCTCGGATCAGTTATTGCTAGATCATAGTTTGCATTCCGTTGTATCATGGTGCGATAGGTGGAAAATGAAGCTTAACTTTGCTAAATCAACACTTTTACGTATTACAAAAAAGAAGCCACCCTTTGAATACATTTATAATATCGCGGACACCCCGGTTACTGTGGAGCGAGAATGTAAATATCTTGGTTTAATTCAGGGTGTCGAACCGGAACCGAACCGAACCAAAAACCGGAACCGAACCGGTATTTTTTTCCGGAACTGAACCAGAACCCGAACCGTTATATTGTTATCGCGATGAACCCGAACCGGAACTAAACCGGAAAAAAAAAAGTAACGGTTACCGGCTCATGTCAAAACGGTTCGGCCACGCGCTGTTGACAATGAGTGTGCTATCAATGCCATTTGTTTTTTAAGTGCCGTCAACTGACACACACCTCGCTTACCTATTTTTCTTCTCCACTTAGTCTTAAAAATATAAACGCTGCATCCATGAATCTTGACAAACGCTGCATCCATGAATCTTGACATAGGAACCAGTATTGCGCTGGTCGCGGCTTGCACGGAAAAAAAAAATGGAAAAGCTGTGCAAAAAAAAAAAAAAAAAAAATCGCGTCACGGGATTTCATTTTCCTAAAATCTCGTAAATCCTAAATGCTGCTGTGCGCTCATTTCATAACACGTTTCTAGACTGCGCGAGTTCTTGAAGCTTGCTTCCATCGGAATGAGAAAAGAAAAGGTTGTGGAGTTTGATAATAATGCATCCGGTTTCGTATAAGCACTTAGAAGCTAACATATTTGTGAGACAGCAAACTCTTCTATTTTAATATTTATCTCATTACGTCCTTCTGGCGTTAATTCGGTGAAGTGTTTTTCATATTCCGTATCTTGTTTAATGAAAACTTCTTTAAGGGTCTAATTTGAGTTACCGAAGGCTAGTTCAAATAAAGAAAGCTGTATTTTCTCCCCACAGTTCCTTCAATTGCTTACACGCCGAGGTGGCGGGATAGTTAGCGAGTTCTAC
The DNA here is from genome assembly GCF_016920785.2 of Ixodes scapularis. NCBI lineage: Eukaryota > Metazoa > Arthropoda > Arachnida > Ixodida > Ixodidae > Ixodes > Ixodes scapularis. The sequence goes on from NW_024609873.1 coordinate 2,606,293, forward strand.
TTGTAAGTGGGTTTGTAAGGAGGTCGCGGATTTTACAGCTACTGCGTCGGACCCAATTAGATGAAGTCCGAATGCGTAAACGTCGGTGAGGTAACCTTTGAGTGCACATAAAGAAACCATTCCTGGTAGAAATCCCTGAGCCTTACACTACGATGTATCCCGTTTCATATGTGCTGATTTCAGATGTTTTATTTGTAATTATTTTGATGTTGCAATTTGTCATTTATAATTTCCGAACCGGTTCGCGGATCGAATTGATCGAACCGGAACTGAACCGGAACAAAATAAATTTACCTGAACCTGAACCGTAACCGAACCCGTATTTTTTTCGGTTCGACGCACTGGTTTAATTATATCGGACACACTTTCTTGGTCTCCTCATATAAAACATACCTGTACCTCGGCATCCAGGAAGTTGGGTTTCATTAAAAGAAAGTTGAACGACGCTCCGATTCAGGTTAAGCTACATGCGTTTTATTCATTAGGCAGATCCAAGTTGGAGTATGCAAATATCGTTTGGGATCCATTCACTCAGAAAGATATCCGGAAGTTGGAGATGGTGCAACGTCGAGCAGTTCGGTTTATTTACGGAAAGTATAGAAGGCTGGATTCACCATCTCAACTTATGCAGGCCAACGGAATACAGACTCTTCAGGCCAGAAGGAAACTAGCGCGGTTGAAATTCTTGTTTCATCTTCAGCAAGGACAGACTCGCATAGACCCATTGCAATATATTTCCCCTTTAGCGTCAGGAGCTACGTTGCACAGACATCAGTTTTCACTAACACCCATTTTTGCACGTACTAATATGTTTAAGTTTAGCTTTTTCCCTCGCACTATTAGCGTCTGGAACGGTTTACCTCTCGAACTATTTATCGACACCAACTTTGTAGAAGGTCTTGAGCGTCTTGATAACTAGCATGTTTTGCTTTGTACATTGCTGCACCTTCATCTTTTTCACATGGACATGAGGATTGTATAAACCTTCATACCACATCTGGATAGGTCATTTTGTATTAGCATGATGGAATTACATACTGCTTGATGCTTGCTTCCCCCCCCTCCCCTTTTTTTAAATAATATATCCTGTATATTTGCTAGTTAGTTGTTGTGATCCTTTTAATGCCGTGTTATTTGTTTTCGTTGTATGTGTGAATGCATATGTTGTATCCCACACCTACTTGGGCCTTTAATGGCCTGTAGTATCCTCTAAATAAAAAAAATAAATAAACCTCTTTTCGTATTGAAATAGGCAGTGCGCGTAAGTGCTGAAGATTTCTAGCTTTTGTTATAAAGCCAATTCCACGGGCATACCAGCGGCCGGCCAAGGTCCGACTTCGTTGTATCGCGACCGGCTGCGCTTGGGCACCAAACCGCTTTGCCCGCATTGGACTACGTTCCCCGGAGCACGCCGGTTGTGACTGTTGCTGTACTATCCCCACTTCACATCAGGCCGAGCAAACCGTAGGCCTAACCCTCGATACAGCCTCAAACGACCATCCTTCAGCGCCTCTCGCGACTCTGCATCACCTGCTGTGGGAGTGCTCAGCAAGAGAACAGAAAAGGGAGGCTGCACTAGCCAAGCTAAGCCCAGCGAGTCGACTCAAGACGCTTGAGGCTTAGACGACACCAACAGGCCCCAATGAAGCTTGCCTTCGACTCGCTGTTGGCTTACATCAGAACGGCTGGTGTAGCCGGCCTCATATATAGTCCTTCCTCTCCCTCCTCTCCCTCATGACCCTATCCCCTTCCCCTTCACGGCAAGGCATGCAGCCTCCAATACCTAAATAAAACGTTTTCAACAACAACAGACACTCTAGTAACCCAGTACGTAGTTGCTTGTCGCAATTTCAATACGGAGTATTCCTTGGGTCTTCGTTTTCGCGTTTTGTATTTTTGAAAAATCGGAGAGGTGAGAATCGAGTGCTATCCTTATACCTGACAATCCAGGAGAAATCGGGCATTCCAACGAGTAATACCAGAATTCAGGTCTTGACGGGTTATATCTAGAAAAGATCAGTTTTAATGCGAAAGCATTAGCCCATGGAGCGGAGCCGGCGTTGTCCGTAACCGCGAAAAACGGCAGAGAAATTTCCCCCGCCCCGTAACGGCTCTTAAAGTGGCTGCGACGCGGCCCGCGCGCCCGATAGTTTCCGAGAACGCCACCCCACACTCCTGGTGCTGCTCCCGCGCGCTGCCGCAGCAGCGCACACCTGTCGCTCCCCAGAGCCCGGGCGGACGGCGTCCGCAGAGGCTGCCTGGCCGGCCTCTGTGGAGGATGGTGGGCACTGCGCGTGCGCAGAAACCAGATTTGCCAGAGGCGAACCGTCTGCGCATGCGCCACGCCGACAGCAGCGCCACCCCAGCGGCGTGACGTCAGAGCCGCCTGTTGGTGTACATTCAAGTGCACGGACTGTCATGGTGCACTGCTGAAATGCATTGTTACGCTGCTACCTTAGACTTCTGGCTGCTTGAAGATCTTCATTTCCAGTTAAATTTTTCATATACATGTCCGTAAGTTATGTCGGATCTTTAATAAACAACTGTTGTTATTAATAAGTAATGCGTCTTCACGCCACTGTTGATGGCGAAGTGTTAGAATGGCGCATACCTTTTCCTCCTTTGTGGTCTCGCGTTTGCGCTCGGTATATTGCACATGAAGTGCTATGAAAATTATAATAAAAGTCTGGTGTGAAGTTTATTACAAATTTACTGCGCACAGCCACAGCAAAAAAAAAAAAACAAAAAAAAAACAACTTTTAGCTTTTTCAATCTGGTGAAGAAGGAAGACCAGCGGAGCTGTACAATGGAAAGTAATGGCCGACCGCAAGTCGGCAAGCCAGAGTGAAAAGGCTGTCGCCATCTACGAGCGACGGTGGCAATGAGATACGTGTCTTGCCGCCGTCGCTCATAGATAGCGGTAGGTGTCCAGAGTTCGATGTCTTCATTTTTTTGCGGGGGACACGACCCTGGGGAAACTAGCCCTTAACAGCTCTGCTGTGAAAAAAAATTGTAAACACTTACCCAACCCATGAGGTGAAACACAGCGACAGCTGAGGTGTAACGTTGGAACCGGTAAGGCCTCATTTTGGAGCAGATGAACCGAATGAACGATAAAGGTGCGAGCGCACACCATAGAGTCTGTGATGTGGAAGAACAAGTGTTGTCCATCCTCAAACAATACCTGTTTATTATTATATATACACATATATTATAGGGCAGGGCCTCGTCAAGCTGCAAGCCATGCAGCTTTTTGCCCTATCTCCCTCCTTTGTATATATAGGAAATTAAGAGTTTGCGGTTATAGAAATACACACGTTGGAAAAGACGCTTTAGCCGCGCCTTTCGGTTACCAGGACCCAAACCCAGACAACCCCCCAAACTTAGGGTGACCATATTCCTCAAGGTAGAAAACGGGACATCCCAGCCCAGGGAAAGGGGGAAGGGGGGGGGGGGAGCGTACTAAAGATTGAGATTGGGAGAAAAAATTTAATGCAATAACTGCTATTTGAAAACGTTAACATACTACATGCGTGCTATATTCAGTAAGTAAAAAAATATGTCTGCACACGAGTCTTCGCGAGAGAAAAAGTGTTTGTGGGCAAGAACAGTTTTCCAAATTTTACTGTTGGTAAATATGTTAAAGTACCTACGGCTATTTTTGTAAAATATACTTATAACGAGTAGGCACTGTTTCGGTTTGGTTCAACTCGCTTTGTGCCAATGTCGAAACTATGCACTCCTGCGAAAACGGGACACGATTCTTGATTGGGACAAAAAGACGGGACGGCTGAAGCGGACCTCAAAAACGGGACTGTCCCGGCCAAAACGGGACGTCTGGTCACGATACCCAAACTAGGCGTCCGCGGTTCCCATTCTCCTCCGTTCCCACAGACTCTCTCGTACACCAACCGCCACTCACGGAACATAACCCAAATCTCCGTGCTCCTTGGTCTGTGTGTGTAATTCTCATAAACACACTCTCCCCATGCCGCTTAGCCAGAGGAGCCGGATCGTAATTCAGGGTTCAATGCCCTTTCCAGAGTTTCGTGGCAACTGTAGACGATAGAATCTGCGACAGTCTGCATAGGCGTTTCGTAAAAACTTGAGTAATGGTACGCTTACACTTGCGAATCCGCTTGCGAATCCACCCAGCTTTTGCCGCTGGAGCGAAACGCTGGGCGGAAAACGCGGCGGCGAGCGTATGCGTTCAGGACCTATTTCTGCCACCAAACGAGTCGTTTCGCTGACCGGAAGTGACATTCTTGCGCAGCGCGACGCTGCCTACGTCATGAGTACGCGTTCTCCCTGTTTGTTTTTGGTATGCAATGACGTCGACGGCATCGAAGACATCCAGCGTCGCGGACATGGCTGGCAACGAAGACCCTTCAAGCGCCCCATAGCTCGTCATACGAGCGAAGACAAGGAAAGAGGCAGCTCGCTTGTTCCGTCCTTTCGCGGTCTCGTAAGCATGGGCAAACCCACCACCGCCGCCGACAGCGACGTTGCTCTTTCGGTGCTCGGTGCTCCTCTTCCTCCATCACAAGCAGGGAAGACGAGGGAAGAATAATCGTAATCTCCTCTACTTCGTCTAGGTAACTATTCATCAGCTTCGATCGCGTTATCTTTTTCCTTTTGAGATGCAGCGTCAACGTGAAGCTCACGCCTACTTGTCAAGCCAAAAACATCGAGACTGGGGAGTAGAATGCCTGGGAGGGAGACAGCCGGGGTGGGAACTCTCGCGCCTTCTCATCATATTTGACGGGATGTTACGAGCAGCTGCCGCACCCGGCGCCACCGCCGCCGCTCGAAGGAAATAGGTGTACACCACTGATCTCTACTAGAGAGGGCTGGATGGCGCTTCGCTGCTCTCCGATCCTAGCGCAAGTGAAGCCACCGGAATTTCGAAGCTTGTCCCGGAAGTAGGGCGCGCGCTGGGCTTCCTAGTGCATTCAGTCAGTATTTTGGTCCATGTCTTTTTGTGTCTTTTATTTGGTTTCAATATTCCCGTTCTGGATTACATCACGAGAATAAGGCACTTGAACGTGGGATAGCAAGAAAAAAACCCAGCGTCCTGAACGCTGTTCAAACCAGCCCTCGGAAAGTTGAAAAGCCTATCAAGCGCTCACTTCCGGGACAAGCCGCTTACTTCCGGTGGCTTCATACTTGTCTGCTCAATGCGTCATCCAGCCCCCTATATAATAGAGATCAGTGATGTAAACCCAACCCGCTCGTCGCCGCTGCCGCCGGGAGCGAATCTGCTCCCGCAGCAACGGGTTTCCGCTTAGGTGTAAACGTATCATAACAAACCTGACGAAGACTCTATAGTATTTTGGAACCAATGAAAGTGTATTCAGTCATTCATTCATTTATTCATTTATTTACTCTTAAAGGTCCTCTTCCGGAGACATTACATAAGCGGAGGGGGGATCAATCACATATCAATCAACGAAAGAAACAATGAAAACAGCAAAAAATAATGAAACAACAACAACTATTTCCTCAACAAACACGCAATCAATAATAATCCACCAGGCAACCAAAAATAGAGAGCAAACAGGCAGTCATTATTCCCCTTGAAAATGCAAAACCAAGGATGAACGGAAAGCGTCAGGGCATATTATTAAGGCGATGCACTCAGGTAGTACATTCCATTCTGAAATTGCTAGGGGAAAAAATGAGTTATTAGGGAGTTTTAAAATAACGTACGCAATTTTAGAGCGCGCTAGCGCTAAATTTAGCGCTTGTATTAGCGCACGCGACGCAGGAGAGTTTTAAAATAGCGTTTCTCCGTCGCGACGCAAAGGCCCAACCATCTCGCGCTTGCGACGCCACCAGGATACAGTCACAACTTTTATTTCACACACGAAATGCTGTAACTTTAGGAAAAAAAATAATAAGTTTTTGGGTCCAGAGTATCATTTTAGATTTGTTTAAACATGAGAATGCGACGCGAGCGGTTGACCGGTCGTGTCCGCTTGCGTCGCCTCGGCAAGAGCTAGAGGTCTCGTGTACTGACCTTCGCCCATCGTAGCTTCGCAGAGAAATGTTCGCGCGTTGCCAAACCGAGTACAATGTCGTCCCGCATTAAAAATCGCAGCCGCGAGGATGCAGCCGACGTCGCACTCATGACGCCGCCAAAGCGGCCGCCGACATAATCCTGGAAGCCGCCATTTTTTTAACTCTGCTCGGTTGTCTTTGGCCAACTTCTCATCACGAATCCTCCTTGGAGAAGCGCAATGACTCGTTGTGTACGCACGCTATTTCCGAGAAAAAGCGCTCGCTAAAATTGCGCACGCAAAGCGCTAAACCTGCTTTGCGTTCGGAGCATGCGCAGTGGCGACGACGCTATTCTTTGCGCACGCAAAGCTTTAGCGAGCGCTATTCTAAAACTCCCTATTAAAAGCGTTAGTGCATCCAGAGATGCGCTGCACACGGTTAGAGTTCGTTAATCTACGAGAAGATCGGGGAGGAGGTTGTAAAAGCATCCATCTAATGTCCGGATGATGGTGGAATATTTTGTGAGATAGGTAGAGACGCGAGCATTTGCGGCGGGTAGCTCATGAAGCTAGACTTAATTGGGACTTAAGAGCCGTAACGCTAGCAATACGATCGTATACAGAGAGTATGTAGCGAGCTGCACGATTTCGGATGGCTTCAAGTTGGGCGGTAAGGTAGATTTGGTGAGGGCTCCAGATAGCGGCGGCGTACTCAAGTTTTGGTCGGACGAATGTCTGGTAGGCTAAAAGACGAAGATCTGGAGGAATAGAGTGCAGGCAGCGTCGGATGTATTCCAAAGTTTTTGATGCGGCTAGTGAAATGGATTCGATGTGAGCGGCCCAGGATAAATCGGAGGTAAGGAGTACACCAAGGTACTTGTATGATGGGACGTCTTCAATGGGTTGGGTGCCAACAGAATATATGCATGACGAAACAAAGCGCTTGCGAGTAAAACGTACGAGTTTGCACTTTGAATAATTTAGGCTCATCTGCCCGTCGTAACACCAATTCATTATGGTAGACAAGTCATTCTGAAGGAGCACATGGTCGTCCGGAGAAGAAAATTGGTCGGTATAATACACAATCGTCGGGGAAAGACGCACTTTAGAGGAAATGGATTGAGGGACATCATTAATAAATATTAGAAAAAGGAGAGGGCCGAGGACCGACCCCTGGGGTACTCCTGATGTAACGTTGCATAAACCAGATTCGTGATTGTTCAAAACTGAAAACTGTACCCGTGAAGAAAGAAAATTGTGAATCCATGAAATGACGCTAAGGTTTATTTTGAGTACAGAGAGCTTTGTTAGTAAGCGAAGATGCGGAACACGATCAAATGCTCTTGGAAAGTCTAGAAAAATTGCGTCGGTCTGATGATGATATTCGAAGTTGGCATGAATTTTATAGGTAAACAGTGACAATTGGGTTACGCAAGAAAAACCCCTACGAAAGCCATCTTGGTGGTCGAAAAAGAAGTGATTTTGATCAAGATGAGACACCACATGAGAAAAAAAGATATGCGCTAGAAGTTTGGATGGGATACAAGTTAACGATATAGGTCTGTAGTTAGTGGGTAATGATCGATCACCGTCCTTGAAGACCGGTATGACTTTTCCTACTTCCAGTCCGGAGGAAGACGACCCTCTGCCAATGACTGGGTATATAAGAGCGTGAGGTTCTCGCTTGATAGGTATTTTGTGTTTATGAGGATTTCTGAAGAAATGTTGTCAGGTTCGGGGGATGATGAAAATTGAAGGCGATCTATAAGTCCGGCTACGCCGACAGGGGAGCTGATAATAGGCGACTTGGTGTTATAAGGATCTGGTGGGACAGTAGGGATGTTCGAAGGGTTCTCGCAAGTAAAAAAAGAAGCAAAGTACTCGTTCATCACTGAAGGGCATGAAGCATCAGGGACAGGCCAGCCGTTGGCACCAATCAAACAAATAGACCGGGAGTGGTCACTTGGAGAAATAAGGGTTCAGAATTTTTGGAAGTTGGTTTGCATAAGGGTGGGTAGGTCTCTATCGAAATATTTGTTTTTTTCAATCAATACTTTATTTTCTTTCACAAGAAAGACGGCAGCTGGGACAAAAAGCTGCAACAAGTGCAGTTTGACAAGGCCCCAGCTCCAAGATGGCAGCTCGCATTCAACAACAATCAAACATGCACTAAGGCATTACAATACGTAACAGCATAACAGTTTTTGCCGCTTTAATCTGGCGGGTATACTCTTTAAGGCAGTCATAGTAGGAATCCCATGCTAGTAGAGGTGGGTTCTGTTTAGCTTTTCTGAAAAGACGCTTTTTCTTGTTCCCCAGAAACCTAATAACATTGTTGAACCAAGGATTACAGGCGTCACTGAATACGAATCAATAGTACAAAACGCTCAATAAGATCTTACAGTTTGTTCCTAAACAACAACTAGTTGCATTCGACCGTTCTCGTGGAGTGTTCGGCAAGAAATTGTACGTAATATGCAATTATAGTTCTCGATTTATTTCCGCGTAGTCGGCCCTATTGAAATCATGAATCATTTTTGAAGCTTGGGCTTTCACAGTTTTGGGCTGTGTTAGGGTGACTCGCAATACCTTACGGTCGCTGAAACTGTTGCTATAGTCAATGGAGCAAACCAGATCGGGTGACGATGACAAAACAAGATCTAGGATATTGTGTAGCCGAGTCGGGGAATCGACCATTTGTGTTAGGTTGAAAGTTAAACATAATTTGAGGAATTTCCCCGATTTACTAGGGCCCTTAGACGAGAGACTTGACCAGCATATACCCTGAAAATTGAAATCACCAAACAATAAAAAGTTGGAATGAGGAAAGCGGTTTATTATCTCTAGCAAGGAAAAGTGCAGTTTAGCAGTGAAATTCCCGTCACTGCTGGGTGGTCTGTAACATGCTATAAGTACAAGTTGGCTATACGCCGAGCAAATACAAACACAAACGAGTTCAAGGTAATGACATACATATACAACAAAAGATGAAATGTGCTTCTTAATTGCGATGAGGACGCCACCACCTCGCTGTTGCGTTCTGTCGCATCTGAAGACCGAAAAATCTAAGTGGCGGGGGAACAACTCGTCATCCCGAACATCAGGCCAGGGCCAAGTTTCAGTAAGAACGACTATATCCGAGTCGTAAATACAACTTAGTAACCGGAAATGAATTTTATTTTGTTTGACTTTGAAGATGTTGCCAAACTGCGGTGACTTGATTTCGGAGGCAGTCAGACGCGAGCCTCCATAAATGAATCAGTTGCGGCATTCTAAATGAAACACTTACCGGTCATATAGAATTTATTAGAAACGGACTTTAAATGGCACATTTTGGGGCTGGGCGTAGAGAAAGATCTTAGAGCGAGCCAAACGAACGGTTTCGGACAGTCCTGCCGGGCAGCAAAGTCCGGCAGGACTTCGCTGTCCGGCTTAGAATTAGAGCCCAGTATGCTCTCTTTATCCTTGAAACGTAGGAATTTTAGAATAATTGGTCGATTCTTGTTTTGGGAAAAGCGCCCCAGAATATGAGACCACTCAATATTCGAAGGATCGAGTTCAATGCCAAGATGCTGTAAGCAGAAGTCAACCACTTTTTTTATCTGATTGGGACTAATTTTCAGGTAGCGAGTCAGGTATACCGAAAAACAGGAGATTAGAGCGTCGAAGCCTGTTTTCTGCTTCGTCACATCTGGCCCTGATGTCACTGAGCTCTGCTGGAATTGTGCCATGGTCTGTGACGACAGTAGACTGGACGGGAGGAAGATTGGCCGAGGCAAGATTTTGTTCGAGAGCGGTAACTTGCTCCATCAGCTCTTTGACGCGTGAGTCAGTAGTGTTCTGCTCAATCCGAAGGGTTGAGATAGCGGTAAGCATACTTGCCTGGCCAACCTCGATTCTGGTAATCGCTTCTAAAACAAGACCTAATTGAGAGACATCGACAGGGCCTCGACGTCTCCAGACAAAATGAGAAGCATGTGCAATAAAGGGACATAGTTTAAAGCAAAAATGTGCATGACAGTACGGAATCTCTTGTAGAACACAAAAAAGCCGTCGGGGCACGACATGACTAGAAGGCAAATATTGTCACTACGACAACAGGTAGGATCAAAGTAGTAGCTAACCTGGATGAAGAGACGGGTTCGCATCGAAGTTTCTCTGACGATGTCGTGCCCCGACTGGCCTTCAGAAGGGGCGTGCTTTTGTAGATGTAAATTCGGGAGAGGTGTGTCAGGCGCTGCCCCATGTTGCCAGACGGTGGTGGTTCTTCGTTCCACTTGTGGCGGGAAGGTCAGTACCGTTCCACACAGGGGGGAGCCGGCTTGATTTGAAGCTGCTGAGTGTCATCCGTGAAGTGGCGCTCCGGTAGCCATCGGGTGCGTGCCGCTGACAGAGCAGCAGCCAGGAAAACCTGGATGAAGAGACGGGTTTGCATCGAAGTTTTTCTGACAATGTCGTGCCCCCAGTAGAGAGAATTTCAGCTGTCTGCATAAGAGGGGAGCGTGTCACTCTGTTACAAATGTCTTTCTGTTATAAATAGTCACATGTCCTAAAAGAAAAGCGCCGAATGTACAGGGACAAGGATGTAGACAAGACGAAGTGCACTCTCAAATGAAGGTTTATTGAAACAAGCACACTATTATTACCATCTTTCTGGCTATTCGTTTAAAAATAAAACCCTGTATCAGTCCAGTGCACTGACGAGGTACTAACATACTTGCTTTCCCTTAGCGTTTTGATGAAAAGAACGCATCGTAAAATTCGAAAACAGTTTTATTTATTATGTTGAAATTAACCTGAGATTGGGGTAGAGAAGAAACATCAAAACGTAGAAGGGACGGAAAATAGACAGGACGACGTCTCTCTTTTTGAGACGTCGCCCTGTCTATTTTCTGTCCCTTCTACGTTTTGATGTTTCTTCTCTACCCCAGTCTCAGGTAAATTTCAACATGGTTAATATTCCCCACCTCGCCTGCACCCTTACGATTTTTTACAGTTTTATTTGTGAATTTACCGAATATTGTTGTTTCTGTTAATTCTGGGTCACATGGCACCAAACGTAATGCACTGCCACATTGCCCGGCGAGGAATGTTTCAGTGACCACGCATGTTATCTTGCTTGCTCGTTATCTCTTTTTCTTCAGTGGCTCGTGGAATGTTTTGGTGGAGTGCCTAAAATGGGCCAGCGTCAATATGAAGCGCGGTCGAACGGTGCGAAACCGCGATGTGTCCCACTAACAGCTATCTCTGTAATATAGCTGTAATATCGCTGTAATAAGAAACAGCGGAGCGCGTGCCGTCCTGATCCTACAGAACCATCTGGTGGAACTGGGTAATACTTGTCCGGCGAGGTTATCATGGGTATTTCCCGCTGCTGAGTTATCTTCACTCTTGACGCCACGTGGCGCGGCGCTCGGCGTTTTGATAGGTGGCGCACCTTAAATTTGTGCATTTCATAAAAAATGACCATCACTGATTGAGTAGAAACGAGAGCATGCGAAATTGGGTATTGTGATCTGCAGTGCAAATGGATCTCACTGCGTGTTTTCTGTTTTAGTCAACAAGTGTCGCCCGTTATTTCAACATAATGATTGTATTGATAGAATACAAGCCACAATGCCAGTGAATTTTTGGATGATGATGATGATGATGATTAGGAGTTTATTGGCGCAGCAGCAACGAGGGCCATAATGCGCCAAACTTAATGTATTTAGAGCATATTATAACAAAAGTTTACTTTGAGGCTACATATTTACAAATGGTATAAATATCCAGTTTGTTTTAAAAAGTCTAAGACACGGCTGAATGGAACTAAAGGTTTATCACCAAGCAAAAAAGAGGGATGAAATGGGAGATGATCCCTAAAAAGTTCGAGAAAACATGATTGACGGAGTGGTTGATGGGACGAACAATGCCACAAAATGTGCAACACGGTCAGAAGCTCTCCACAATGTTCACATAGTGCAACATCCTCACCACGAAGCAGATACTGATGTGTCACACGGGAGTGACCTATTCTTAGACTGCATAGAAGAACCTCCACACGACGTTCCCTGTTGTAAGAGCTCTCCCAAACGCCCAGAACGGGCTTGATAATGTGAAGTTTGTTGTTGGTCTCTGTATCCCATTCAAGCTGCCATTTGAGAAAAATAGATTTCCTCAGAAGTGGTTTCAAGTCTTGGTAAGGTAAGCAATTGAATGTTATAGACGAGCCTTGGGCAGACACGGCCAATTTATCCGCCTCTTCATTGCCCAAAGTCCCAACGTGGCTTGGCACCCAGCAGAACTTAATGTCCCGACCGCGTCGCAGGGCGCTATTGATCTTACCATGTAGATGTTGTGCAAGGCGGTTCTTTGTGGGCATCAGGGAGGAGACAGCCAATAAGGCACTCTGTGAGTCGACAAAAATTACAGCTTTCATTATACTATTGTCGAGTATATGTTCGACCGCTAGTAAAATAGCATAAAGCTCTGCAGTGAAAATGCTTGCCCTAGAGTCAACTTGTGTGGCTTTGCTGTAGGAGGCGGAATAGAAAGCACACCCTACAAAAGACGACGATTTGGACCCATCTGTATAAAACTCCAGGTAGTCTGCATATTTTTGTTGCAAGGAGAGGAACTCCTGCCGGAGGATTTGTGGTGAAATGACCCTCTTACTGTATTTTGCAAGTGACCAGTCACAGAAAATCGGCAGAACATCCCATGGAGCAACCCTATGAGTGTTTTTAAGTAAGGGAATCTCATGGAGGGGGATATTAAGGGATTGACAAGTACTTTGCAAACGGAGGCTTAATGGTCTAACAATGCTCGGCTTGTTTTCGAAAAGTTGTGAACTTCTGCAAGCATGAAGGGCACTGTAGGAGGGATGCTTTAGATTTGTAAATACTTTGTAAGCATAAGAGACGCTGAGGTACTGCCTCCGTTTCTCAAGGGACATTTGATGCGTATCAGCATACAAACTCTTCACAGGAGATGTGCGAAATGCACCTGTAGAAAGTCGTAGTCCAAGGTGGTGTACTGGGTCAAGCATCTTAAGAGCGGATGGCCGCGCTGACCCATATACTACTGCACCATAGTCGAGGCGGGATCGAACTAAGGAGTTATACAGTCGTAGAAGACAGCGCCTATCAGCTCCCCACGACATATGCGAGAGCACTTTTAGGATGCTTGATGACATCAAGCATTTCCGTTTCAAATTCTTCAGATGGGGTACAAAGGTAAGATTCTTGTCAAAAATAACACCCAAAAATTTGTGTTCTTGTTGGACTGATATCTCAATGCTATTAAGGTGCAAGGAAGGATCAAGATACAATCCCCGGCGTAATGAAAAAGGAACACAGACTGTTTTTTCAGGAGAAAATTTGAAGCCGTTTTCGTCTGCCCACTTACACATTCTATTGATTGTAAGCTGCAATTGTCGTTCACAACTGGAGAGGTTACAGGAAGACACAGAGATTTGCACATCATCCACATATAGAGAGTAAGTTACTGATGATGGCATAACCTTAGCTAGACTGTTAATCTTTACAGCAAAGAGGGTAACGCTCAACACTCCTCCTTGAGGAACACCATTTTCTTGAGAAAAAACATCTGAAAGTGTGGAGCCCAATCGGACTTGAAAGGTTCTTTCGCTGAGAAAGCTCTGTATGCACTGAAGTATGCGGCCCCGCACACCACAGTTGTACAAGTCACGAAGTATTCCATACCTCCATGTGGTATCATATGCTTTGTGTAAATCAAAAAACACCGAGACACAATGCTGCCGGTGTACAAATGCCTCACGTATAGCGGTCTCTAGGCGAACCAAATGATCGGTGGTCGCTCGTCCCTCCCGAAAGCCGCACTGGTTTACATCAAAAAAATTCTCAGTCTCTAAGAAATGGACAAGACGACGATTCACAAGCCGCTCATAAGTCTTCCCTAAGCAACTTGTGAGTGCGATGGGACGATAGCTCGTAGGAATGGAAGAGTCTTTCCCAGGTTTCAAAAAAGGGATTATGTGGGCATGTTTCCAGCAACGAGGAAAGGCAGCAGCTTGCCATAGATGATTAAAGAAAGTTAACAAACCGTTCATAGATTCAGGGGACAGTTTCCTCAACATTTCATAGTGGAGTCTGTCTGGCCCTGGTGCAGACTGCTTCTTTGCACCAAGAGCGACTTTGAGTTCACACATTGTGAATGGTCTATTGTAAAAAAATGAACCACCCTCCGACATCGAGATGGGCTGCTTTTCAACAGTCGACTGGAACTTCTTGAATTTTTCGCTAAAATTAGAGGAGCTACTAATAAGATGGAAATGCTCCCCAAGAACATTTGCTTGATCTTTCAGCGATACAGAGGGGGAAGAAAACAGAGGAGTTCGGAAAGATTGGTAATCTCCTCGAACTTTCCGCAGGCGATCCCAAACTTCTTTAGCTGGGACAAAGCTATTTAGAGAAGATATATATTTTTCCCATGATGTCCTCTTTGCCTGTTTCCGTGTCCAACGTGCCTTGGCCCTACATTTTTTAAATTCAATCAGGTTCAAAGCAGTGGGATAACGGCGAAATATACCCCATGCCTTGTTCTGTTTCCTGCGAGTGACTGTGCAGTCCTCATTCCACCAGGGTTTGCATCTCCGGGGTAGGACGCCGGATGTTTGCGGAACAGAAAATGCAGCAGCATTAATTAGACATTCAGTGACAAACACCGTCGCCTCCTCGGGGGGCATACTGCTAAAAATCGATGGATCCAGTACGGCATTTAAACCAAAAAGAGCCCAGTCAGCCTTCTCTAATTTCCACTTTGGAAGGCGGGTCGAAAGCGAAGGAAGGGGTATTGAACTTTCTAAAATTATGGGGAAATGATCGCTGCCAAATGGATTATCTAAAACCTTCCATGAAAGCATGGAAGTAAAGCTGATGATGATATGGAAAGGTCTATTGAAGTAAAGGTGTTACGAGCAGCACTAAAAAACGTAGGCTCCTTTTTATTCAGAAGACAGAGCCCGGAGGATAATAAAAGTCGTTCTAAAACTCCACCACGAGAATCCTGACGAACACTACCCCACAGTGGGTGGTGGGCGTTAAAATCGCCTAGAATTAAAAAAGGCTTAGGCAGCTGATCTACGAGTCCTTGTAGCTCGTGGAGCTGCAGTGGAACGTTGGGTGGCAGGTAGAGAGAAACCAGGGTGACGAGTCGGTCAAGGAGAACGCGAACTGCTACTGCCTCGAGTGGTGTTTGTAGAGGAACCTGAGCACACACAACCCCGCTCTGCACTACAACTGCGACACCACCAGAAGGGCTAGGAGAAAGGCGATCCTTCCTAAAAACCTGGTGCCGGCGTAAGACCTGTGTGTATTTGTCGGTCAGATGGGTTTCCTGCAAACAGAGTGCCACAGGACGAAGCTCATCGAGAAAAAAATTAACGTCATCAATATTACGAAGAAGGCCGCGACAGTTCCACTGCATACCTAATTGTTTACTCATAGCAGTGCTAAAATTAAAATAAACTTTAACTTATAAACTGCAAGAATGGGTAAAAACGGGTTACTAAGGTTTAAAATCGATTTTTATGCGCGGAGCGTTTTTCTTTTTCGCGCAGTCATTCTGCTTCCCACTAGAGGTAGTGGGAGCAGCGAGGGAGGACTCCGATCCTGAGAGGATAGCCTCGTCGTCGGATCTGAGCCCACACTCTTCCATGGGCTCTTCCGGTGGTGTCGTCGGTTGACCCTTAGGGGCCAACTGCTTCGACGTCTCACCGGGCTTCCTCTGGGGAGCAGAGGAGCGAGGGGGTAGGCCTCGGCCCTTAGGGGCCAAAGGGCCAGGTGGAGCAGGGGGGGTCAGCCCCTGCCCTGAGGTGGATGCAGAAGAGGCAGCATCCACCTTACGGTTCGAAAGCGGTGTCACTGGCACCGCTCCCGAGGACGGAGACCTCGACGGGAGGCGCAGACTGTCCGTAGACGTCAGCGTTCCCGTCGAAACCATTGGCCGTACGGGTCCCCTGCGTACGGCCTCGGCATAAGAGCCTTTGGATACAAAGGCGAAACGCTTCTTTGCATGAGCGTATGAAATATTTTCGGTAACCTTCAAGGTGAGGATTTCTTTTTCCTGTTTCCATAATGGGCAGGATCGGGAGTACGCTGGGTGCTTACCGCTACAGTTAGCACAGTGGGGCTCATTCTCGCACATATCAGCAACGTGCTCCTTGCTAGAACACTTGGCACAAGTGTCACTTCCTCGACAGTTCCGTGATCCATGGCCAAACCGTTGGCATTTAAAACACCGCTGAGGGTTTGGCACATAGGGGCGGACGCGGCACTGGAGATATCCTGCCTTCACAACTTCAGGAAGTGTAGTTGACTCAAATGTGAGGATGATGTGTTTCGTCTTGCGTTCAACACCATCGCGGCGAACGGTAATACGCCGAGCAGCGATTACCCCCTGTGTGGAAAGGCCCTCAACTACTTCGGTTTCTGTACACTCGAGCAGGTCGTCTTCTGAGATCACTCCTTGAATTGTGTTAAGTGTTCTATGAGGTGTGACAGTGACTTTGTAATCAGTCACACAGTTTAGTGCTAATAGTGAATCACTTTGTTGCTTACTGTGTATCTCCACTAGGAGATCACCAGATGCCATCTTTTTTGCATTGTAATTCTTCCCAATCACTCCTTCAAGAACGTTTGAAATGAGGAAAGGGGACAACTTGCCAAGCGGTTTTTCATCCTCAGAGTGCATGACAAGAAACTTGGGGAACTTTGAAAATGTGTATGTTGGTTTTTCTATCTGCAGTGCTTCGGTGCGGACCCTTTTCGGGGCCCGATCAAAAGGTTTTTTAGCTTGAGAACCCATATGAAGGGGGAGGGTTTTCGGAAACTGTGGTGCACCGCCCACCACCGAGCCCAACAAGGGAATAGGTAACGCTCCATAACAAGAATGGCTTGGCTGAAGACGTTACGCTATTAGTGCTGCCCAGTCTCTATAACCAAGAGTGGTTCTGGACAAGGTGTCTGTCGCCACCCAAGGTTAGCCCTTGCCGCCAAAGGAGTTGAAAAGGGAAGAAGAGAAATGAGAAGAGTGAAAAGGAGGAGAAGACAAGGGTGAAAGCAGAGAGGGGATAGTAGAAGTGGCGACTAGACTGAATCATCCTGGCCGGGCCTTACCAGGACTCCCGTCTACGAGAAGCAGGGGCCGAAGTGGTGTATTGCCTCACCCGGGGGGCCCCGAAGGGTCCAAACCTACCCCGGGCTCGGCTCAACCACCAGGATGCCCTTTTCCCCGGACACGGGAAAGCCACGCACAGCCATACGTGGGCGGGCGAACCCGCATGGCTCGGGGTCCGTGGAGACGCCACTCTCCAAACACCTGCTTTCACAGGTGCCCCCTGCGGGGGTGAATTTTTGGAGAACGACGTCTCATCTAAATGCAATTAAAATCGCTTCAATGGAATGTCTAAGCCTAATTTGGCAATAAAATACGCAGCTCTTTGTTTACGTACAAGTCCTCATTCGCATATCGCGCAGCCAAAGTTCCTGCGGCTGCGCGATCAGTCGTCACGTGTCACGAATTTTTACATTCTTTAAGGGACACTGACAGGGTATTTACGCTCGCCAAGGTTATTATTTTTACATGACATATGAGAGCCCAACTACCCAGAACACAATTTGGGGCTCGGAATTCGTTTTCTTTCCGTCCAAAAACCGCCGATCGAGAACTGGCCGGTTTGAGTCGTGCTCACTCTCTTCTCCGTGATCCCGTTCGTATTCTATGGTTTAAACACAACACCAAAGGTCAACGAAGTGGTCGGTCATTCAACGCACACACTCAATACTAGGAATGAACAAAAAAATTTATACTGATTTTTGTGACTTCTAAAAAACTTCAAATATCTTGATCGAAAGAAAAAAAAAGGTTTCGCAGCCCCGTTACCGCCGGCATCTTCCTCCTCCTCTATATTTCTTCTTTCTGCCCAGTCCACTTTCCGTTTCGGTTCCGAGCAGTTGCGTATTTTGACTTTATTAAAATATACGTGACGCGGTAGCAATTTGTTAATTGGGTAGCCAAAACATCTGACACCGTAATATATCGCCTGGCAAAAAAAGAAAAAAAAATTGAAATAAAATTCTACTTTCGAGGGGTGTCAGTCTCCCTTTAAGGCTCGTTCACACAGTTGCGTTAGAGTGCGACTGCAACCATTTGCGCCTCGTTCAGACTGCATGCGTCGAGCTCTTGCTATGGCGACCCTTACGACGAGCCAATCGGGAGGCGCTGTGCTGCACGACGCAAGGCAGCGCAACGCTTTCGACGCAACCGTGTTAACCAGCCTTTACTTGCGAGAGTGATGCCGGCTGCGGCATCATTTTCGCAGCCGGTCACTCAAGAACACTGCGTAAAGGCTGCGCCGCTGACAGTGAATTAAAGAGAAAGAGAAATTGTCGTGATGAACAAGAATAGATGAACCACTTTGTTGTATTAAAGACTGCTCGCCTCCGCCGCTATGAGGCACGCTAGGCATCGTTTGGTCGCCATTCCGTTGTTCATATTTATAATGCGAAACTATTAACTGACCCATGGAGCGAGCCGACGTCATAAGCTTTGAAGCCGCGCCAAACGACACCTAAACTCCTCTCTCCAAGTGAAGCCGCGGTCTAGTATCTCTCAACTTTGAAGCCACGCGAAAAGCCTAGCCAAACGACACCCAGTGTCCCCAATCCCAAAGGAGCGGAGTGAAGCCAAAATGTGATGGATTTCAGCTTCGGTCCCATTGGCTGGCGCGCGTTATAGTTTCAAGGAACCAGGCTTCCAATGGCCGCTGCAAGTCAGTTTCAACGACCGCCACCCCATGGCGCTGCATGTCCGCGCCGCCAGCGCGCCGGTAAAGCGAAGCGTTCGAAGTCAGAGCAACGAGGAGAGCGCGCGCTCCTCCGTCGACGCAAATACGCCGCGGACGAAATAAGGGAGTGGAAGTACTATATGCACGCTTTCGCATTCACAACTCATAAGAAGTTCTTAGGTGTACCTAGAGCCTTTTTGTACCATGACTGTACCTAATCTTTGAATTTAGGATGTATAGCGGCATATAACGTATTAAGCCTGTATATGCAAAAATGTTCCGAAAGCCAGAATTCATGGTTAAAACGCCAATGCCTCTGACTTATATAACAATTTCAACAATTTATAAGCCGAATTTTCGTCTCCTATGCGGGAGATATCATCAGTGCAGCCTAAGAACAAACCGACTAGCTACCAGCAGCCAAACGCTTGCTTTGTCTTTCTCTTTATTCGTAGCGCTGGTTCCGACGACTTCTTCGACCATGGCATACGGAAGATATCATCATTACGGCACTCGTTTCAACTTCTTTTTCGTCCGTAGTAGATGTGATGTGATGACTCGAAGTTATTTCAGGATTTTGGTGGACACGTCGGGGAGGGGGCCGTGGTTAGAATTACAGGGGGATGGTTCGCTGCGAATACCATCATGATTCCAGATATCTTCTGGGGCTCCACCGTTGCTCACGTGCCAGGGTCTCAGCGTTCGCGAGGTCAAAAGTGTGACCAGTCGTCGAACAATGGTCCACCAGTTCAGTTTTTGATTTTGTGGCATGTGTTGCCTTCTTTACGTCTCTTCTGTGCTCTTTGAGGCGGGTACTCCGTTTTCGGCCGGTTTCTTCGATGTAACACTTGTCACAGTCCTGACAGTTTACTTTATGTACAATACAACTTTACGACTCAGAAGGGGTGACATCCTTTGGCTTAGAAATGAGGTCATGCAATTTTATATGGGGTTTAAAAGTTGTTCGTATACCTAATGGAAGGAGGGACCGGCGAATAGACTCTGAGACGCCTTTTTCATAAGGGATGGTCACCACACCTGCTTTGTAATTATAAAATCGCTTTTGTTCTTCCTTCTTCCTTGCTGCATCTGTTTGCGCGTGTTTTCAATAAAACCTTGTGAATACCCGCTCCTCAAAAGGGATCCGAAGACAACCTGACCTTCTGATGCTCATAAATCTGAATTTGAAGGGAAATCTTTTGATCGGCTAAATAAAGCTCTTAGAACAGCTCGTTTGTGTTACACAGGAAAGAGGGGGGGGGGGGGGGGGGGTGAAAATTGAAACTAAAAAAGTTACCGGTATCGCAAGGTTTACGATACACGGTGGTTTCAATATAACCGATGTCACTTCAGCAAACAGTTAAGTTTAGAAAAGGTAGCGTGTTATTTTGTTCTACTTGCGTGAATGGTCTGGATAGTTCAATGCTGTTTAGGTTGTATGGAAGTCGTTGACGTGATCTTCATTTAAAATAACGAAAGTATCATCTAGATAACGTCGATAGAATTTTATAGGGCATGCTTTTACTTCTAACGCGGTTTGCTCTATGCGTTCCATCACGAGATTAGCCAAGGTCACAAATACCGGACTACTCATTGGACAACCTTCTATCTTACGATAGAATTATCCGCGGAAGGTGAAATGCGACTGATTTAGACAAAAGTGCAAAGGAATAACAATATTCTCAACTATAAGAAATGTTCATGACGAAAGTGTGGAATCATTTTGCAGGAGTGTTTCGGCAACTTCCACTGCTAGAGTGGTCAGAACATTAGTAAACAGAAATATGACATCAAACGAGACCATTACATCTCCTTTTTCCAGAAGATGACCTCGAATCAGGTCAACAAATTCTCGAGAGTTTATAACTGTAAAGTTGTTATTCCCTGTTATGAGGGAAAGCAGCTCTATTAGATACTTAGGCAGGTTGTACGTAGGGGAACCAACGAACGACACAATCTATCGTAGAGGACGATCTGGTTTGTGAATTTTGGGAAAGTCGTGAATTTCGGAGTAAAAAAATCGGAAGAGAAAAAACGGCGGTAAATTGTGTCGTCTAAGCGGATATTCTTTTTTCAGATCACGCGTATGGTCAACCAGGGCTCTTTCAGATTTTTTAGTCGGATGTTGTGGTAACTTTACAAAATTAGCCACGTCTTGGAGGATGGCATATATTTTTTTTTTTGTTGAAAATAAGCCTCTTTGTTAATTACAACGGTGCCCTTTCCTTTATCTGCAGGAAGGAAAGACCACACTGATGATGTCTCCCGCATAGAAGACGAAACGTCTACTTATAAATTGTTGATATTGTTATGTAAGTCGTAGGTATTCGCCTTCTACGCCTGTATAATGCGCATATTTAGTAGGTATCACCTCTCTACTCAGGTAAAATTGCTGGCGCCAGTAACATTTTTAAAGCATTATCTCAGAGTTTTTTTTAAAGGGATGGTGCGCCGAAATCTGGATTTCAGAAAACAATGCAGGAGCGGTAGGCGGGACGCTACAGTCCCTACAACACTACTCGCAAGGCGATATCTCGAATGGACAGTCGTATTTTCGGAAAAAGAGGTCAAGGTTGAACGAGGCCGACAAGGCGTGTGACGTCAAAATATCTCGTTTCCTCCTCTCTTCGCTTCGCCCCCTCAAGGCGGCGAGGCGGGGAAGACGCGAGGCTGTTTCCTCACCTTCTCGACTCTTCTCGGAGAAATAAGACGTCAACATACCTGTCAAAGGCGACTCCCTCTTTTTTTTTTTTTTTTTATAAAAATACGGTCATCCGTTCCAGATATCGCTGTATGGGTGATGTTTTGGTGTTCGTAGCATCCCGTTGCACGCTTCTGCCGCTGTGTTTTGTGTCATCCAGATTTCAGTTCAGCATCCCTGTAAGGGGTGGATTTTATGCAAAACTCTAGAGTGTAACACAAACTTCAACACAAAGACCAAGAACACATAAAATATACATAGCACCGAAAGTAGGCAGTTTGTTAGCCTGCAAAGACATAAAAGGCATACGTCTAGTGTTCATCATTTGTCATAGCTAATATTAATTGGCGAGATTTACCAAGCGACGCAGCAGTAATTAGTCAGCAGAACGACGCCTTTGCTCAGCGTCCCGAGGATTAACAGAACGTGCAGGAGCACAAGCAGCTGACGATGCATGACCCACGGAAGCCTTCGGCAGCAAACAACCGTCGGGGCACGGAGCTGGCACCCGAATGACGAAGCGTTGCTTTCTCTGTGATCTCACGACGTCGTGGTGCGGACCATAACGAATCAACAAATAGCGCAGCTCGGATCAAGAGCACGATGAACTCGATGCGCTACCCGCACCCTTGGAAGGGGCAGAGTCCATGGAAGCTGCTATAAAATAATACTCTTCACACACTCGACCTCTGAATAATTTTAAACTTGTTTTGATAACCCTGATAAACCCGGAGAGCACGTGAGTGTGTCGTACGTGCAACGCATCTGAAACCACTCAAGGCTTCCAGTAACCAAGCATAACAAATTATAACGCACAAATAATATACGAGTGGCACGTTCTGTGCTCCCCGGTTTTATCGGAATGACCAAGACAAGTTTAATCTTTATTTCTAGAGGTTTTATTTCAAGTGCTGCAGCACCCCACGAATGGGTATCTTCTCTAAGACAGTTTCTACGGTGTGCCTTACACAGATGAAAACAAAAAGAAAAGATTTTTCATCGGTGCTTCATCAATAAATAACAAATTATCTTTGAAATGTTTTTAGGTTTCCACTTTACCCAGGCATATTTAGATGCATGATGTTTAGGGTTGTACACAGCTTAACTATTTTTAGCCTGTTAAACTGTTACATTTCATTGATCGGTTAATCGGTTAGTCGGAACACTAATATAAACTTGGGGAACACAGTTGATGGCGTTCCTTTAGCCATTGTAATAAAGAATTATGAAGGTTTAATGAAGACATTTATTTCGAGCCTTGAGATCGGACCATCTCCGTATACAACGATAGGTGCCAACCGGGCCATTACAGCACGTACAAATGCAAACTGACATGATGTTCCGGGAAAGAAACCTTGAATACCAGTGTAAGCTTGTCAAAACATTAAAAAAAAAACGGGCATTACGGAGACTCGCGTCGCGCCGAAGGAAGCGCAATAAAATCTTTCGGAAGATTTTCTGCTAAAACCAAGACCCAGCTCGGCGACCCCTGCGTGAAAGCTCGACGCGTCTCTCCGGCGCCTGGGGGACGTATAGGTGCCCATCGCCGATGCCTTGCCGTTCACGAAGTAGTCAAAGTAGTCAAACACGTGTAAGTACTTGTAGGTTTTAAGTCACTCTCAGGTATATAGACCAGGTGGCTCGCATAAGTAGTCGTGAAGAGGTTCTTACGATACCTTCGGGAGATTTGTCATTTCCTTAAGGAACAAGTGTTTTCTTTTTCACCCCAAAGGATTAGGAAGGTGTGCCGATCCCGTATAAGTAAATTTCAGTGGGTACCGCAGTTAGTCCAGGGTGGTGAGACTTCTAAAGTACGCGCTACTCACTGCGGGTCCTCAAAAACAAGCAAAAACAATAGCCAACCGGAAGCAACATAGCTGCTTCCGAAAGCATGGTCATGTTTTTTTTATTTTTTTTTACTTCCGCACATTTTTTTTTATTTAAAAGTGATGAAACAATTAGGCCTTACAATTCTGGACTAATATCGAATCTGCAACGTTTTTCTAGCATATTCGAAAACGTAATCATCACTAGATGGGAGGAGGATTCCTTCAAATATAATAAATGTTGCATAATATGTTTTTTTTAATTACACAAATTCGCATAACTTGGACTACATAACAAGGACTACTAATAGTTCAGAACATTGACGAGAAAATTTACATGCTAGGTTTATTTCTAGACTTTACGAAGGACTTTGATACGATACCGCATATTTTATTGATTAAACTTCAATATTATGGGGTATGCCGCGTTGAACTAAAGCTTATTAAAAGTTATTTAAAGGTTCGATATCGATATGTGTTCATGAATAACGTGGCCTCTGGTATGTTAGAAATACGATACGGAGTATCCCAAGAGTAAATTCTTGGTGCTTTTTTATTTTTATTATATGTTAATGATATCGCAATTATACAAGACTCCCCAAAATTAATCATGTACGCGGATAATACTAACGCACTCTTTAAGGCACAATCGAAAGGTACACTAGAAGCAAAGGCGAATTCACACCTAATTCGGCCATCTAGCTGGTTAAAGCGCAACGAACTACAGCTTAATGCAAATAAACCAAACAAAATTAATACACGATTTTTTGACGAATTACGAAGTAAGATAAATATTTAATACGTATTAACTTCGATGGCGTGTTTTTAGGACTGGTCAATGAGGAAAAATTGTCAAGGAGCTTGTAAACAAAATCTGCTCAGAATGATAAAACCCAGTAGGATGTATGTATAATTCATATTTACTCCCAAGTAAGTTAGAAACATGCTTTATTATATTTATGCTATTCAGGAATGTCATATGGCATATTATGGTGGGGTACAACAATCAAGATGAACTACCACGTAAAATAGGCATCCAGAAGACGATACTTCGCGTGTTTAATGATTATCGAGGGAGCCCACGAGACTTACGTACATACACACTCTTCAAAAATACACTATGTTAAAGGCTAACAATATATATAGTACTTTAAATTGCTCCAGCTGGTACACAAGGAGAAACTGCAACTAGACCAAAAACGTTTTAGCTCAGATCAAACACCGAGGAAACACAAAAAATAATAACCAACTACGACAAGCAACAATTGGGTTACCAAGTTTATCTTCTGTTAAGTAAAACTGAGGACTCCTCACAATATTCCTCTCCGGTTTTCAAAAAAAAAAAAAAAAAAAACCAGGGCGTTTCTGGTGGCTAGCGATATTTTGAATGAAAAAGTGGATATTAAAGTTAGAAAAAAAGAGAATCCGTGTTAATTGGGTGTAGTATTGTTTAAAATAGATCTAAAACTGTAAAATATGCGTTAATTTGATTGAATTTTGTACTTTATTTTGGCAGTGTCCTGTTTTAAGGCTGAACTGTAAGGGGAAGTGGGCACCTCATCAAATTGCGACAACAGCTTTCTACTCTACCTCCCTTTCACCCCTTTTGGAGGAAATCAGCCTAAACCTGAAACTCGAATGAAAAAAGAAAGTTGTACTGCAGATTCATAGTAAATTCAGAGCCGAGTCCAAACTATGATGATTACTACTCGTGTAGATCAATTGATCTTATGACATATAGTTCGCACGGCGAGAGTACATGACATGCTCCATAATTTTACAACGCGAGTTATCTAATTATATTCTTCTATTATTTGAGAAATTACTCTTCTTTCCAGACTTAAAATTGAGCAAAAGTTTTTCGAATTTCCCGCTCACAGGAAACCCAGGCAGCACGTCAGAAAAACACCAAGCTTTGTTTCGTTGGGTACGACAAGGTGAGCATTTTTTTGATGCTCAGGTGGTCCCACTCAATATATTTTACCATCTAGCTCAACTTTTACCCGTCGTAAGTGAGCTAACTGGGCCTAAGCTTGGCCATCCTAGGTGTCTAACTTGGGCCTCATAAGGATTTACGCCAAGACGGTAGTTGATGAAAAAGTACGTTTTTTTAGCTTTTTAATAGCTTCCTTCTGATTCGCCACATAGTTGCCAAAGTGCGAGACATAACCCAAAGATGCCACTTATCAACAGAAGAACCAGCAGTGAAGCCTTGCTTGAAAATTTAGGTTCAAATTTGCTGGATGAAAAACTAACAACCAGCAGTAAACCCTAAGTCTGGTACTTCCTAGGGAACTGAGGTCCAAAAAGCCATGTAACAGCCGAAATATTAGGTAGTGAAGCCTACCTCTGTCACTTGTTTCGCAATTTAAGGCCAAGAAGCACAGAATCGGGCCAAAGTATAGCGAGTTTGGTTTTATACCTTGTCTTGTGGCTTTCGTGGCTTTCATCTCTTTCATAGCGTTAAAAAACGTTTTACAAGAAAAACAAAATTGTGTGATTTGAAATTACTTGACTGGCAAGCTCGGTCGAGTAATTTTTTGAAAAAAAGGATGCAGAATGAGTAGGAATAGTGCTTTCATCATTTTAAAAGGTTACGAGGAATAATGTTAATGGAAGCGAAGCTTTGCATGAGTTTTTCTGTTACGTTCAAAATGCCATTCTAGTTAAAATAAGTTGTTCAAGTTAAACGTTTAGTGCTCTACAGGTTCGGTCAGTGGTACGGACGAAAGTGGTACGGAAGCTTGGATGAAAATAATTACTGAGGACGGTGGCTGATTAAAAGTGTACTGGCGCTTTCTTAATTTTGTTGCACAGTTTTAAAGTCGTCTTTGTAGCTCCATAGTTTTCCCGGCATACTAAGCTATAATTTGGAATTCTTTAAAATAATTATAATATTTAGTGAAATCGGAGAAAATATGTCCACTTATCTTTGACGCAGACGTTTTTTTTTTAATTTTTTATCTGAGATTATGAGGGCTTTTATAAAGCAGGTCTGGTTAAGGTTTATACATCCTACTAGTAAAAAGGCAGATTTCAGTCATTAAAGGTTTTGTTTTGTTTTCATTTTATTTTAACTAGACATATTTTTTGTTGAATGCAATTTGTATTCCCAAGAAAACTCCTCAAAAGACTGGGTTAATGTTGTTTTTTTATGTTTGTTTTACTTTACAATAGGGCATATAGCTTTGAAAGTTATATTTCTACTTCCTGTATCGACACGTTAAAAAAAAAGTTACTTTCTCTGATTTACCTAATAATACGAACTCAAGTGGCATCGTCCACGTTTAAGGTAAAATCGAGGCTTAAAAGAAAACTTATTCTTGTGAGTTTCACTGCAAGAATAATTAACTTCTCATCAAGTCAGTAAACTACACAGCTGCTCCAGCCATGCAAGAAGTTCGTGTTTTCCTTTCCTTGTAAATATAATACGCACATAACGAAAATCTCCACCAAGCATAAGATAGCACAACAAAATAATAATAAAAAATATGTGCTCTATGCAAGCGTACAATTTTACTACAAGGAAGGGGACCGACACGTATCCACTAGGCTTGAGGCTCACAACTGTCGGATATGAAGAATGCATTCATAGCCTTACTGATATCAATTAATCGCAATATCATTTGCGGAAAATGCGCGGTCTTGGCTAAATAAATGAAACGATTAACGGAAAAGTACTTTGGCACTGCTAATATTCTACTTCAACTGTGTTTCTGTCTGTCCCAATCAATATTTTGAAAACTGACAAAAATACGCATTGGCCAAAGACAACTGGACGACAAAAACAAGCAAATTGTAGGGTTTGAATGAAGAATGACACAAATAAAAGATGTATTAAATGAACTGTCGTTTTTATACCTGCCAACAGAACTGGGTAAAGATATCACGCACTCTGGAATTAACGTTCCAGCTTAGCTGAATTAACCCATAATCTTTGGAGTGAGAAAAAAATCATTAGTTTTTTTTTATATGGCAATATAAATATAAAAAACGTTTGAGAGATAAAACTATTTTAAAATGTATTTTCGTTTTAAATACGGGGGAATACGTGCGTCGACAGTCGCCCGCTAGAGCAGGATACCGTGAGTCATACTTAGTCCAGCTGTTTGCTCTCCATTTCGCCTCCCCCTAGTGGCGGCGAGCACAGGCGTAGAGTTTGATTCCCCCTGCGCCACCTGGCCAAAATCTCGCTAATTATGTATAAGTATGTTCATTACGACTGAGTATTCTTCTATATGCTTTGTGTGCTTATCCTCCTCTGCCCGCTTCGGTCTCCACATCCTCTATGTTGCCTTGGATTGCGAGTGACGCTTTTTACGGCGGAGCTGTTAAGGGCTAGTTTCCCCAGGATCGTGTCCTCCGCAAAGAAATGTCGACACAAAACTCTGGTTGCCGCCGTCGCTCATAGATGGCGGTAGCTGTCCAGAGTGTTGTGTTTCCCAGTTGCCCGCTTGCCGCCGTCCCTCATAGATGACGCAACCTTTCGAGCCTTTCCACTTTGGGATACCGACTTGCGGCCGGCCATTTTATTTTATTTATTTATTTATTTTACTTTATTTATTAATACTGTTCACCCTTTTTTCAGGGCGGTTACAGGAGTGGAAGAAAATGGCATACCAATACATTTCACAATGTATAAGAAAGTATACAGTACAACCACGCGGATACAAGCACAAGTTTTGACACACTTTCTGAAAATGTTTGAAATGTAACTAAAAGACACACTCAGAGCACCAAACAGCTTCGCTTTTCCAGCGTTTCCTCAAAAGCAACAATATTTTCTAGATTTACAGTATCTTCTGGTAGATCGTTCCATTGTTTAAGAGTTCTAACAAAAAACGAGTACTTAAAAATGTCATTGATTAACCGTTGTATTTCAAAGGCCTTGTTATGCCCACCCCGCAATGGCCGAGTCGAGCGTGGTAGCAAGTAACGGGTGGTGTCGATGTTCAGCTCGTCTCGAGAGAGCTTAAAAAGAAGTTTAAGTCTAGCAATTTCTCTGCGACTTGACAATAAAGGGAGGCTTAGTTTTTTGAGCATTTAAGTCACCGAGTCAGTTCGACTATACCTCGAACAGATAAAGCGGGCTGCCAATCTTTGTATTTTTTCTAACTTATCAATTTGGTTCTTCCTATACGGATCCCACACAGCACAGGCGTATTCCAGAGTTGGTCTTACCAGGGTTGTGTATGCGGCTAATTTTACATTAAACGGAGCATGCCTTAGTTTGCGCTTCAAGAACCACAACTTTTTAATAGCCTTACGATACAAACTATCTACGTGCAGTTTCCATCTTAAATCTGAGGCTATCGTTACCCCTCAGTACTTTAAATGATCAGCTACTGTTAAAGACACATCTCCTATTTTATAATTGTAAGTAAGAATGTTTTTTTTTTTGCTTGTTGTTCTGAGAAATACAGTCTTTTCCGGGTTCAGCTTCATTCCCCATTTTTGACACAAATTATCTACTGAGGCGAGCGACAAGTTTAAGTTTTGTTGGTCTACAGGGCTGCGAACTTTAGTGTAGAGCAGGCAGTCGTCTGCGAATAACCTAAGTGTAATATTGGAGCTTACTGTTTCCGCCAAATCGTTGACGTAGCATAAAAATAACACTGGTCTTAGAACTGACCCTTGGGGGACTCCCGACGGCACCCTACAGACAGACGACGCAACACCATCAATAACTACAAACTGTCTCCTATTTCTAAGATATGCGCTAATCCACTGAGTGACTGTGTCACTCAGTGGATCCACTGTGGTAAAACGGAAGTAATGCTTTTTAGACTGATTTAATTTGCATTTCAATTCACTTGAAAGACGGGAAGAGTCACCTTGGTTTGTACAGTTTTGCTTTCGCCTTCTTTTTATTCTGCGCTGTAATTGAATAATTCCCCTTGTAATCCACGGACGTTGCCTATAAACACGTTTTTTTTTGTTTTAGGAACAAATCGTTCTAAGCAGTGGTTGATAATGTCTTTAAAACGGCACCACAGTTTATCTACGCCCTTTGCGTCATCGAATCTAGATAACGATGATTCTAGATAATCCAAGATATCGACGTCGTCGGCGTTGTTAAAGTCATGCACATAAACAACTGGACGCTTAGAGGCCGCCATTGATGATCAACATTGCAAGTCATCAGGACACAACATTGTCACTCAAATTTGTACAGACAAATATTAAGTCCAGTACGGAGCTTGCAGTTTTTTCCGCTCGGATAACCTCATTTACGACTTGCGTTAGGTTCAGGTTAAACATCATACCAAGAAGCAATTCAGACGATTTGACATCTACGTTGCCTACCTCAAGGTTGCTCCAATCTATTTTGGGCAGATTGAAATCACCCTCAAGAATAACGTTATCTTTGTTAATGAAGTTAGCAATTGTGAAATCGTAAATTATTTTCATCGTGGACAGTGGGGAATCAGGAGGTCTGTAGACCGCTCCTATTAGATACTTTTTGTCACAGAAAGTAATTTTGCACCATACACTTTCGGTATCTGGAAGATCGTTCACCACAAGGCACACGATTGATTTTTGAGAATTACAGCAACACCGCCCCCCCCCCCCCCCCGCGTTGGGCGGTCTTTTCGTACCATCTTGTAAGCAGGTGGTAGTATTCCCTCGTCGTTTATATCTGCGTTGAGCCACGTTTCTGTGACAACTACAATATGCGGATTATATAGCATTAGTATGTGTTCTAACTCGCTAACTTTATTGACGAGACTTCTGGCGTTCATATTGATAAGTCTGAGCGGTTTTGTTTTTGTGTCCCACGATTGTCATTGATTCGGGCTTTATACCTTACCTCTCAGCTTTGTTCGGCTGGCGGTGTTGTCATCCCATACGAAAAAGTCAATTTGAATTTTGTCGTCGAAAAGTTTAACTCGGGAACCGGTTGCTTCTAATCGTTTTGAACAAAGATTTTTGTACCTTTTAATTTGTTGCAGTTCTGAAATGCCCGCATTTTTTCGTTGTAGTCCCGAAAGTTCATTATTATAGGTCGGGTGTGTTTTTCACGTTTTTTCCCTAG
This sequence comes from Ixodes scapularis, assembly GCF_016920785.2. Classification (NCBI taxonomy): domain Eukaryota; kingdom Metazoa; phylum Arthropoda; class Arachnida; order Ixodida; family Ixodidae; genus Ixodes; species Ixodes scapularis. Next base: position 2,636,666 of record NW_024609873.1, read on the forward strand.
CCTATGAATTCGCTCCACTGTCTCTATTTTTAAACCGAGGTGGGCATGAAAAGGCCCTCAAGCACCGCGGATCGAACGTCGTCGCTGGTCTCTTTTTTTGGCTCGGGAATCCCAAACATAATCAAGTTATTTTTCCTAGACCTATCCTCCATATTCACCAGTGCTTTTTGCTGAAGTTTCAGTTTCTTGTAGTTGCTTTACCGTAGTAACCAAGTTCCCAATGTTTTCTTCGTTTTTTTTTTTGTACCTTACCCAATTTGGTTTCTATATCATCGATTATTTTGTTCATCCCATCAAAACTTGCCAGGAGTTTTGTTTGGTTAGCCTTAATGTCTTTCACGTCATCTCATTTGCTTTTGGCTTTCGAGTAGTTCTTTCATCATGTTTTCGAGATCGGGGACGGGATTCGTCTCCACATCCCCAGAAAGTATTAGCAACATCAATTTTTGAAAATAGTGCACAACAGAACAAGACACTTTGCGGCACAGCAGCAAGAATAGAAACCTGTTGTCGCTTCTATAGCAGCTACCATATTCTCGGCTACTAACCTGCTCGATGAAAAACAAGAGCGGCATTTCAGTCGACGTGCTCCCAGCGTGGCTGCTGTGCCCACTGAAGGACGGCTTTGCTAGATCCAAGTTTATGCCGCGGCTGGGGAATCCCATGGTTCCAAGCTCCCGATCTTTCCATTGGTTACGTTCAACGGTAGGCCATGACGGGAATCATTGCCTGCCGTGGCTCGTGACGAAGATTGTTGAAGTCCCGGTGTTTGCTTGGCCGGAGATTACTGACAAGCTCAAGCCAAATGCGTGCGTCAGCAATACCTGCTCGATGAAAAACAAGAGCGGCTTTTCAGTCGACTTGCTCCCAGCGTGGCTGCTGTGCCCACTGAAGGACGGCGTTGCTAGATCCAGGTTTATGCCGCAGCTGAGGAATCCCATGGTTCCAAGCTCCCGATGTTTCCGTTGGTTACGTTCAACGGTAGGCCATGACGGGAATCCTTGCCTGCCGTGGCTCGTGACGAAGATTGTTGAAGTCCCGGTGTTTGCTTGGCCAGAGATTACTGACAAGCTCAAGCCAAATGCGTGCGTCAGCAATACCTGCTCGATGAAAAACAAGAGCGGCTTTTCAGTCGACTTGCTCCCAGCGTGGCTGCTGTGCCCACTGAAGGACGGCGTTGCTAGATCCAGGTTTATGCCGCAGCTGGGGAATCCCATGGTTCCAAGCTCCCGATCTTTCCGTTGGCTACGTTCAACGGTAGGCCATGACGGGAATCCTTGCCTGCCGTGGCTCGTGACGAAGATTGTTGAAGTCCCGGTGTTTGCTTGGCCGGAGATTACTGACAAGCTCAAGCCAAATGCGTGCGTCAGCAATACCTGCTCGATGAAAAACAAGAGTGGCTTTTCAGTCGACTTGCTCCCAGCGTGGCTGCTATGCCCACTGAAGGACGGCGTTGCTGGATCCAGGTTTAAGCCGCGGCTGGGGAATCCCATGGTTCCAAGCTCCCGATCTTTACATTGGTTACGCTCAACGGTAGGCCATGACGGGAATCCTTGCCTGCCGTGGCTCGTGACGAAGATTGTTGAAGTCCCGGTGTTTGCTTGGCCGGAGATTACTGACAAGCTCAAGCCAAATGCGTGCGTCAGCAATACCTGCTCGATGAAAAACAAGAGCCGCTTTTCAGTCGACTTGCTCCCAGCGTGGCTGCTGTGCCCACTGAAGGACGGCGTTGCTAGATCCAGGTTTATGCCGCAGCTGGGGAATCCCGTGGTTCCAAGCTCCCGATCTTTCCGTTGGTTACGTTCAACGGTAGGCCATGACGGGAATCCTTGCCTGCCGTGGCTCGTGACGAAGATTGTTGAAGTCCCGGTGTTTGCTTGGCCGGAGATTACTGACAAGCTCAAGCCAAATGCGTGCGTCAGCAATACCTGCTCGATGAAAAACCAGAGCGGCTTTTCAGTCAACTTGCTCCCAGCGTGGCTGCTATGCCCACTGAAGGACGGCGTTGCTGGATCCAGGTTTAAGCCGCGGCTGGGGAATCCCATGGTTCCAAGCTCCCGATCTTTATATTGGTTACGCTCAACGGTAGGCCATGACGGGAATCCTTGCCTGCCGTGGCTCGTGACGAAGATTGTTGAAGTCCCGGTGTTTGCTTGGCCAGAGATTACTGACAAGCTCAAGCCAAATGCGTGCGTCAGCAATACCTGCTCGATGAAAAACAAGAGCGGCTTTTCAGTCGACTTGCTCCCAGCGTGGCTGCTGTGCCCACTGAAGGACGGCGTTGCTAGATCCAGGTTTATGCCGCAGCTGGGGAATCCCATGGTTCCAAGCTCCCGATGTTTCGGTTGGTTACGTTCAACGGTAGGCCATGACGGGAATCCTTGCCTGCCGTGGCTCGTGACGAAGATTGTTGAAGTCCCGGTGTTTGCTTGGCCAGAGATTACTGACAAGCTCAAGCCAAATGCGTGCGTCAGCAATACCTGCTCGATGAAAAACAAGAGCGGCTTTTCAGTCGACTTGCTCCCAGCGTGGCTGCTGTGCCCACTGAAGGACGGCGTTGCTAGATCCAGGTTTATGCCGCAGCTGAGGAATCCCATGGTTCCAAGCTCCCGATGTTTCCGTTGGTTACGTTCAACGGTAGACCATGACGGGAATCCTTGCCTGCCGTGGCTCGTGACGAAGATTGTTGAAGTCCCGGTGTTTGCTTGGCCAGAGATTACTGACAAGCTCAAGCCAAATGCGTGCGTCAGCAATACCTGCTCGATGAAAAACAGGAGCGGCTTTTCAGTCGACTTGCTCCCAGCGTGGCTGCTGTGCCCACTGAAGGACGGCGTTGCTGGATCCAGGTTTAAGCCGCGGCTGGGGAATCCCATGGTTCCAAGCTCCCGATCTTTACATTGGTTACGCTCAACGGTAGGCCATGACGGGAATCCTTGCCTGCCGTGGCTCGTGACGAAGATTGTTGAAGTCCCGGTGTTTGCTTGGCCAGAGATTACTGACAAGCTCAAGCCAAATGCGTGCGTCAGCAATACCTGCTCGATGAAAAACAAGAGCGGCTTTTCAGTCGACTTGCTCCCAGCGTGGCTGCTATGCCCACTGAAGGACGGCGTTGCTGGATCCAGGTTTAAGCCGCGGCTGGGGAATCCCATGGTTCCAAGCTCCCGATCTTTACATTGGTTACGCTCAACGGTAGGCCATGACGGGAATCCTTGCCTGCCGTGGCTCGTGACGAAGATTGTTGAAGTCCCGGTGTTTGCTTGGCCGGAGATTACTGACAGGCTCAAGCCAAATGCGTGCGTCAGCAATACCTGCTCGATGAAAAACAAGAGCGGCTTTTCAGTCGACTTGCTCCCAGCGTGGCTGCTGTGCCCACTGAAGGACGGCGTTGCTAGATCCAGGTTTATGCCGCAGCTGGGGAATCCCATGGTTCCAAGCTCCCGATGTTTCCGTTGGTTACGTTCAACGGTAGGCCATGACGGGAATCCTTGCCTGCCGTGGCTCGTGACGAAGATTGTTGAAGTCCCGGTGTTTGCTTGGCCAGAGATTACTGACAAGCTCAAGCCAAATGCGTGCGTCAGCAATACCTGCTCGATGAAAAACAAGAGCGGCTTTTCAGTCGACTTGCTCCCAGCGTGGCTGCTGTGCCCACTGAAGGACGGCGTTGCTAGATCCAGGTTTATGCCGCAGCTGAGGAATCCCATGGTTCCAAGCTCCCGATGTTTCCGTTGGTTACGTTCAACGGTAGGCCATGACGGGAATCCTTGCCTGCCGTGGCTCGTGACGAAGATTGTTGAAGTCCCGGTGTTTGCTTGGCCAGAGATTACTGACAAGCTCAAGCCAAATGCGTGCGTCAGCAATACCTGCTCGATGAAAAACAAGAGCGGCTTTTCAGTCGACTTGCTCCCAGCGTGGCTGCTGTGCCCACTGAAGGACGGCGTTGCTAGATCCAGGTTTATGCCGCAGCTGGGGAATCCCTTGGTTCCAAGCTCCCGATGTTTCCGTTGGTTACGTTCAACGGTAGGCCATGACGGGAATCCTTGCCTGCCGTGGCTCGTGACGAAGATTGTTGAAGTCCCGGTGTTTGCTTGGCCAGAGATTACTGACAAGCTCAAGCCAAATGCGTGCGTCAGCAATACCTGCTCGATGAAAAACAAGAGCGGCTTTTCAGTCGACTTGCTCCCAGCGTGGCTGCTGTGCCCACTGAAGGACGGCGTTGCTAGATCCAGGTTTATGCCGCAGCTGAGGAATCCCATGGTTCCAAGCTCCCGATGTTTCCGTTGGTTACGTTCAACGGTAGGCCATGACGGGAATCCTTGCCTGCCGTGGCTCGTGACGAAGATTGTTGAAGTTCCGGTGTTTGCTTGGCCAGAGATTACTGACAAGCTCAAGCCAAATGCGTGCGTCAGCAATACCTGCTCGATGAAAAACAAGAGCGGCTTTTCAGTCGACTTGCTCCCAGCGTGGCTGCTATGCCCACTGAAGGACGGCGTTGCTGGATCCAGGTTTAAGCCGCGGCTGGGGAATCCCATGGTTCCAAGCTCCCGATCTTTACATTGGTTACGCTCAACGGTAGGCCATGACGGGAATCCTTGCCTGCCGTGGCTCGTGACGAAGATTGTTGAAGTCCCGGTGTTTGCTTGGCCGGAGATTACTGACAAGCTCAAGCGAAATGCGTGCGTCAGCAATACCTGCTCGATGAAAAACAAGAGCGGCTTTTCAGTCGACTTGCTCTCAGCGTGGCTGCTGTGCCCACTGAAGGACGGCGTTGCTAGATCCAGGTTTATGCCGCAGCTGGGGAATCCCATGGTTCCAAGCTCCCGATGTTTCCGTTGGTTACGTTCAACGGTAGGCCATGACGGGCATCCTTGCCTGCCGTGGCTCGTGACGAAGATTGTTGAAGTCCCGGTGTTTGCTTGGCCGGAGATTACTGACAAGCTCAAGCCAAATGCGTGCGTCAGCAATACTTGCTCGATGAAAAACAAGAGCGGCTTTTCAGTCGACTTGCTCCCAGCGTGGCTGCTGTGCCCACTGAAGGACGGCGTTGCTGGATCCAGGTTTAAGCCGCGGCTGGGGAATTCCATGGTTCCAAGCTCCCGATCTTCACATTGGTTACGCTCAACGGTAGGCCATGACGGGAATCCTTGCCTGCCGTGGCTCGTGACGAAGATTGTTGAAGTCCCGGTGTTTGCTTGGCCGGAGATTACTGACAAGCTCAAGCCAAATGCGTGCGTCAGCAATACCTGCTCGATAAAAACAAGAGCGGCTTTTCAGTCGACTTGCTCCCAGCGTGGCTGCTGTGCCCACTGAAGGACGGCGTTGCTGGATCCAGGTTTAAGCCGCGGCTGGGGAATCCCATGGTTCCAAGCTCCCGATCTTTACATTGGTTACGCTCAACGGTAGGCCATGACGGGAATCCTTGCCTGCCGTGGCTCGTGACGAAGATTGTTGAAGTCCCGGTGTTTGCTTGGCCGGAGATTACTGACAAGCTCAAGCCAAATGCGTGCGTCAGCAATACCTGCTCGATGAAAAACAAGAGCGGCTTTTCAGTCGACTTGCTCCCAGCGTGGCTGCTGTGCCTACTGAAGGACGGCGTTGCTGGATCAAGGTTTATGCCGCAGCTGGGGAATCCCATGGTTCCAAGCTCCCGATCTTTACATTGGTTACGCTCAACGGTAGGCCATGACGGGAATCCTTGCCTGCCGTGGCTCGTGACGAAGATTGTTGAAGTCCCGGTGTTTGCTTGGGCGGAGATTACTGACAAGCTCAAGCCAAATGCGTGCGTCAGCAATACCTGCTCGATGAAAAACAAGAGCGGCTTTTCAGTCGACTTGCTCCCAGCGTGGCTGCTGTGCCCACTGAAGGACGGCGTTGCTGGATCCAGGTTTAAGCCGCGGCTGGGGAATCCCATGGTTCCAAGCTCCCGATCTTTACATTGGTTACGCTCAACGGTAGGCCATGACGGGAATCCTTGCCTGCCGTGGCTCGTGACGAAGATTGTTGAAGTCCCGGTGTTTGCTTGGCCAGAGATTACTGACAAGCTCAAGCCAAATGCGTGCGTCAGCAATACCTGCTCGATGTAAAACAAGAGCGGCTTTTCAGTCGACTTGCTCCCAGCGTGGCTGCTATGCCCACTGAAGGACGGCGTTGCTGGATCCAGGTTTAAGCCGTGGCTGGGGAATCCCATGGTTCCAAGCTCCCGATCTTTACATTGGTTACGTTCAACGGTAGGCCATGACGGGAATCCTTGCCTGCCGTGGCTCGTGACGAAGATTGTTGAAGTCCCGGTGTTTGCTTGGCCGGAGATTACTGACAAGCTCAAGCCAAATGCGTGCGTCAGCAATACCTGCTCGATGAAAAACAAGAGCGGCTTTTCAGTCGACTTGCTCCCAGCGTGGCTGCTGTGCCCATTGAAGGACGGCGTTGCTAGATCCAGGTTCATGCCGCAGCTGGGGAATCCCATGGTTCCAAGCTCCCGATGTTTCCGTTGGTTACGTTCAACGGTAGGCCATGACGGGAATCCTTGCCTGCCGTGGCTCGTGACGAAGATTGTTGAAGTCCCGGTGTTTGCTTGGCCAGAGATTACTGACAAGCTCAAGCCAAATGCGTGCGTCAGCAATACCTGCTCGATGAAAAACAAGAGCGACTTTTCAGTCGACTTGCTCCCAGCGTGGCTGCTGTGCCCACTGAAGGACGGCGTTGCTAGATCCAGGTTTATGCCGCAGCTGAGGAATCCCATGGTTCCAAGCTCCCGATGTTTCCGTTGGTTACGTTCAACGGTAGGCCATGACGGGAATCCTTGCCTGCCGTGGCTCGTGACGAAGATTGTTGAAGTCCCGGTGTTTGCTTGGCCAGAGATTACTGACAAGCTCAAGCCAAATGCGTGCGTCCGCAATACCTGCTCGATGAAAAACAAGAGCGGCTTTTCAGTCGACTTGCTCCCAGCGTGGCTGCTGTGCCCACTGAAGGACGGCGTTGCTAGATTCAGGTTTATGCCGCAGCTGGGGAATCCCATGGTTCCAAGCTCCCGATGTTTCCGTTGGTTACGTTCAACGGTAGGCCATGACGGGAATCCTTGCCTGCCGTGGCTCGTGACGAAGATTGTTGAAGTCCCGGTGTTTGCTTGGCCAGAGATTACTGACAAGCTCAAGCCAAATGCGTGCGTCAGCAATACCTGCTCGATGAAAAACAAGAGCGGCTTTTCAGTCGACTTGCTCCCAGCGTGGCGGCTGTGCCCACTGAAGGACGGCGTTGCTAGATCCAGGATTATGCCGCAGCTGGGGAATCCCATGGTTCCAAGCTCCCGATGTTTCCGTTGGTTACGTTCAACGGTAGGCCATGACGGGAATCCTTGCCTGCCGTGGCTCGTGACGAAGATTGTTGAAGTCCCGGTGTTTGCTTGGCCAGAGATTACTGACAAGCTCAAGCCAAATGCGTGCGTCAGCAATACCTGCTCGATGAAAAACAAGAGCGGCTTTTCAGTCGACTTGCTCCCAGCGTGGCTGCTGTGCCCACTGAAGGACGGCGTTGCTAGATCCAGGTTTATGCCGCAGCTGAGGAATCCCATGGTTCCAAGCTCCCGATGTTTCCGTTGGTTACGTTCAACGGTAGGCCATGACGGGAATCCTTGCCTGCCGTGGCTCGTGACGAAGATTGTTGAAGTCCCGGTGTTTGCTTGGCCAGAGATTACTGACAAGCTCAAGCCAAATGCGTGCGTCAGCAATACCTGCTCGATGAAAAACAAGAGCGGCTTTTCAGTCGACTTGCTCCCAGCGTGGCTGCTGTGCCCACTGAAGGACGGCGTTGCTGGATCCAGGTTTAAGCCGCGGCTGGGGAATCCCATGGTTCCAAGCTCCCGATCTTTACATTGGTTACGCTCAACGGTAGGCCATGACGGGAATCCTTGCCTGCCGTGGCTCGTGACGAAGATTGTTGAAGTCCCGGTGTTCGCTTGGCCAGAGATTACTGACAAGCTCAAGCCAAATGCGTGCGTCAGCAATACCTGCTCGATGAAAAACAAGAGCGGCTTTTCAGTCGACTTGCTCCCAGCGTGGCTGCTATGCCCACTGAAGGACGGCGTTGCTGGATCCAGGTTTAAGCCGCGGCTGGGGAATCCCATGGTTCCAAGCTCCCGATCTTTACATTGGTTACGCTCAACGGTAGGCCATGACGGGAATCCTTGCCTGCCGTGGCTCGTGACGAAGATTGTTGAAGTCCCGGTGTTTGCTTGGCCGGAGATTACTGACAAGCTCCAGCCAAATGCGTGCGTCAGCAATACCTGCTCGATGAAAAACAAGAGCGGCTTTTCAGTCGACTTGCTCCCAGCGTGGCTGCTGTGCCCACTGAAGGACGGCGTTGCTAGATCCAGGTTTATGCCGCAGCTGGGGAATCCCATGGTTCCAAGCTCCCGATGTTTCCGTTGGTTACGTTCAACGGTAGGCCATGACGGGAATCCTTGCCTGCCGTGGCTCGTGACGAAGATTGTTGAAGTCCCGGTGTTTGCTTGGCCAGAGATTACTGACAAGCTCAAGCCAAATGCGTGCGTCAGCAATACCTGCTCGATGAAAAACAAGAGCGGCTTTTCAGTCGACTTGCTCCCAGCGTGGCTGCTGTGCCCACTGAAGGACGGCGTTGCTAGATCCAGGTTTATGCCGCAGCTGAGGAATCCCATGGTTCCAAGCTCCCGATGTTTCCGTTGGTTACGTTCAACGGTAGGCCATGACGGGAATCCTTGCCTGCCGTGGCTCGTGACGAAGATTGTTGAAGTCCGGGTGTTTGCTTGGCCAGAGATTACTGACAAGCTCAAGCCAAATGCGTGCGTCAGCAATACCTGCTCGATGAAAAACAAGAGCGGCTTTTCAGTCGACTTGCTCCCAGCGTGGCTGCTGTGCCCACTGAAGGACGGCGTTGCTAGATCCAGGTTTATGCCGCAGCTGGGGAATCCCATGGTTCCAAGCTCCCGATCTTTTCGTTGGTTACGTTCAACGGTAGGCCATGACGGGAATCCTTGCCTGCCGTGGCTCGTGACGAAGATTGTTGAAGTCCCGGTGTTTGCTTGGCCGGAGATTACTGACAAGCTCAAGCCAAATGCGTGCGTCAGCAATACCTGCTCGATGAAAAACAAGAGCGGCTTTTCAGTCGACTTGCTCCCAGCGTGGCTGCTATGCCCACTGAAGGACGGCGTTGCTGGATCCAGGTTTAAGCCGCGGCTGGGGAATCCCATGGTTCCAAGCTCCCGATCTTTACATTGGTTACCCTCAAATGTAGGCCATGACGGGAATCCTTGCCTGCCGTGGCTCGTGACGAAGATTGTTGAAGTCCCGGTGTTTGCTTGGCCGGAGATTACTGACAAGCTCAAGCCAATTGCGTGCGTCAGCAATACCTGCTCGATGAAAAACAAGAGCGGCTTTTCAGTCGACTTGCTCCCAGCGTGGCTGCTGTGCCCACTGAAGGACGGCGTTGCTAGATCCAGGTTTATGCCGCAGCTGGGGAATCCCATGGTTCCAAGCTCCCGATCTTTCCGTTGGTTACGTTCAACGGTAGGCCATGACGGAAATCCTTGCCTGCCGTGGCTCGTGACGAAGATTGTTGAAGTCCCGGTGTTTGCTTGGCCGGAGATTACTGACAAGCTCAAGCCAAATGCGTGCGTCAGCAATACCTGCTCGATGAAAAACAAGAGCGGCTTTTCAGTCGACTTGCTCCCAGCGTGGCTGCTATGCCCACTGAAGGACGGCGTTGCTGGATCCAGGTTTAAGCCACGGCTGGGGAATCCCATGGATCCAAGCTCCCGATCTTTCCATTGGTTACGTTCAACGGTAGGCCATGACGGGAATCCTTGCTTGCCGTGGCTCGTGACGAAGATTGTTGAAGTCCCGGTGTTTGCTTGGCCGGAGATTGCTGACGAGCTCAAGCCAAATGCGTGCGTCAGCAATACCTGCTCGATGAAAAACAAGAGCTGCATTTCAGTCGACTTGCTCCCAGCGTGGCTGCTGTGCCCAGCAGCCACGCTGGGAGCAAGATTATTTCATTCCCACCACTGTACAGCTTCGCTGGTCTTCGTTCTTCACCAAAGTGGAAAGGCTAAACGTTTTTTCGCAACACTCGAGCGTAGCACTTTTCGCATACTAACCAGTCCATAAACCCTTTTTTGTTAATACTTTTCAGATACGATCGTACTCGAGTTCAAGTAAAACCAATCTGTAGAGATTCACGTCTTGAGCAGGATGCATACATACCACCAAATGCTTATGGTTATCAGATTGTTCGCTTGATTCCCACAAGTATTTGTTTTTAGGTCACTCGACTTTGTCGATGATTGAGGTCACATTCATATAGTTGGTAGTACACTTCATGGCTTGCAAGTGATTCGTACTGCCATATCGACCTATCTGCTCCAGACGAAGCGTAAGCCTGAGGTTTGTTTGTATTTATAATTGCTTGTATTCAGACTGGCGTTAGGCGAACCGGGACGTTGTTGCCCAGCGGCAGATGACGCTCAGATTTGAACGATCGCTCTTTAACTAACGTGTACACTCTTTAACTAGTTTCTACATCTTTGGCGATATAGATCACCGCCGGATTCAAGATGTATAAAGAATATCTGCCACACAAAAATTTTGATTTTTTCAGCCTCAATGCCCACCATAATGACATCTAATGTCTTTATCGTTATCATCGTCGTCACCTCCCCTGATTTTTAGCTGCCAGTTGCAGGACGCACATAAATTCAAATGTGGTCTGCGCCCCGAGAAATGTCACAATACTCCGCTCTGAAAGTCATCACGTTTTCACCTCAGAATATTAACGAGTGAAAGGAACTTTTTGTGTGAACTCATGCGTGAGCCTCCGGAATGATATGGCGGCATTCCAAGGTAGGGGTGAAACAGTGACACACATGTACACATCTGAACAGGACGCATTTACATATGCTTCGTCCCCTCCGGCGTTTCCAAGAGGGTCTGATGCAAGTCCACGGCACAATCTGGATTCCGCCCAAGATGAGATCATTGCTCGTGGTCTTTTCTTATTTATTTTTTCGCTGCTTGAAAGCATCTTTTTGCTGTTTTTTCGTTCGCCGAATTGACACCGTCACCTTACGGTGCATTAATCTTTCTCTCGCTCTGATCGCGAATGTCATATTATTACGCAAGTACCATCTGCTATTTTTTTTTTTTGTAAGTTTTATTTTCTAAACAGCTGTGACATTTTCTTCTGCGAGTCCCTCGAAGATGTCACACCCCGAAACGTCTAGTAACTGGGATACTACCGAGAAATTTGTCTTTCAGGGGCGCCATGTTTGCAGTCGCGGAAGATGCTCCCTGTATTGGGTCACCTGAGGTGATTTTTTAATGTCCGAAACAGTTTTGATTTCCGTTTCCGTTCCCCGTTCGCAGGGGTGTGGGATATGGTTCCTATATAAGGTTCCACTACACTAATCAACCTGCTCACCAATTGCGCAGAACCTGTCAGAATAGGCGATATTTCGAGAATACCAATCCCAAGTGAAAGATACAACCAAGCCCAGAGTAGCAGACTACAGATGTTGATATCCTGGCACGATGTTATGCCGAAGCGATTAGAGGTGAAGAGGAAGTAGGGTAAAGAAGCAAAAAATTAGAAACGAGGGAAAGACCATGACGACCTCGCGAATAGCGCCTGGTGGGGCCAGCCTGGGACACCGTCTCCGGGAAGCGAGAAAAAAAGGGCAGTGCAGTGATGTGATTACTGCGCCTTTTGCGCCAAGCTGCTCCAAAGTGCCCACCCTACTGCGTCCAGCTACATTTTGTCAAAACGTAAGGAATTTGCGCCAACGTTGCGCCAAAGCGCTATTTCAATTTATTACTACTGAAAACACAACAGCTGAGTCCCCGTTACACGGCCCGATTGTTACAGTTTAAGGACCTTCGATGATCACCCTAAATAACGTACTACTCAACTTGATCTATTTATGACATACTGTCAGTACTTGAAAGTCGCGCGATATATCTGATGTTCGTGATCTGTTCCGGTCGGTTTGGTAGCTTCGTTAAGTGAGCTTCTCACTGCTCGCTGGTACACTGCAGTGAAGCAAGAACCACTGTAGAAGCATCGCGATTTTGCGTATCTTGCTTCGCCACAGCGTAGCAGCGTGCTAAGGAGAAAGCACGCCTCTAGAGCAGGATGCTGCAAACACAAGCGTCCGGTAAATAATAAAACAGCAGAACTTAGTAAGTGCTGATGTAACAACTTTACCTTGCAGTAAAAAGTTTTGATTAAGACTGCAATATTCTTGAGAATATTTTTTTTCCAAACTCGAGATTTAGCACGGATACTTCTGTATCGCGGGGAGATTTATATGGGCGGCTCTATGAGCTTATCGTTTTATGTCGACACTCCTGTTTAGTCATCACCTTTACATAGGCTCCACCTGTGCGATGGCACAGTGAACGGAGTAAATTAAAGCTAAATTGGCTGAAAGCGAAAATTGAAATTGGGGAATGACCTTAATAAGTTTGACTGGATTGTTTCTAAGGCCTATTTATCATTCACATGCCGATTTTCATAACCACGAGGTTCTAGATATGAAATTTTGCTAAAGTTAAAAACCGAAGGAAATAAGAATTTATTTCATAACATAAATTTGGGTGCTCAATATTATTCTGTTCTAACATTATTTCTCTGGACTATAATTTGGTTTAATTTTAATTCATACAAAAAACACATTCAAAGCAGTTTAAGCGCAGACCACATGGCGCGTATTTGCTCGCGATTCAGGCGCGTCGGTGTCAAACTGACGTCATTTTCTGCGCGCGGGCGCGCGTTTTCGTGGGAGCGTTGGTTTCTAGCCGACCCAGAACAAGACGCGCGCGCAACGGCGTCGAAGTGGCTCTCGCCCAATGAAGGTCAGCCGAACTATCACGTAATCCTGCACAGTACGCTGTTCCGTATCCAACACATTTCAAAGTTTTTAAAAGCATTTTTATTTCCATAGAAAAATTGAAAAGGTGTTTCTTTTGACACACAAGCCCCTTTTATTTACTTATGTGTTCATTTAATCCTCATTTTGTAGTATTTGCGTCGTCATTTACATCGCGTGTTGGGAATCCTGTTATCTGGCAACGCTGATAACGCGCGGCCGGCGGTGCTTGGCTTTGTCTGCATGCGGGTGCCCCCGCGTCAGCTTCCGCGCGAGCGTTCATAGCGCGTCGCGTTTTCGCGTGTAGAAAAACGCGCCATGCGGTCTGCGCTTTATACCGTCCTTCACGACTCAACATTTTGCTGTCGGGGCTAGTGCTGTGTTTAGGGCGCTTGAGGGAATCAAAGCTTCCGTGCAATGGACCTTTTTCAAGGATGCTTTTGCGGATGTGTACACATTTTCTTCTCTGCTTGCTTCCCGCTGTCACCGTTTTCAAAGGGCAAAGTCAGACGCGACAAACACATCGAACACATACATCTTCGCGCGTACTTGGTCTTTTCTGCCGATTCATTTGGGGGGTTCCGGTAGTATGGGGAATAAAAAGCAAGGAAGACCGATAAAATGAAACGATGCCAATGCATTTGGATGGGGGGAAGCATGTTGAACTGCCCTTCATGTGTAGCTCGGAAGACTACTCCCGAGTTGGCGCTCGATACTGTAAAAAAGTTCGGTCATCCTAACAAAAGACTGCACAGAAGTAAAAAGGCGAAGTATACAAAGTCTTTTGAAGGACAGGCCAACTCATGATGCTTTACATATAATATTCGCAGTAGTCGGAATGGAAATGAAATGTGTGCTTGTGCTCCAGAAGTCACTTTTGCTGCACAAAAATTGAATTTTAGTTGCTCCACAATGTGCTCCAAAATGACTCAGATTAACCGCATCACAGGGAGTGTTGCCTTCTCCGAACAGACCCGAAGGGTCCAAATCATCCTCTGAAACAACTCACCCAAAAGGACGTCCTTTCCTATGCATTAAGGTCCCGCTACGGCATGGCATGCTTTGCTAAATCGACCATTTTCAAAATTCCATCAAGCAACATTGGCGGTCGCCATTTCTTGGGCACGAAGCCTGGGGTTGGATCCGAGTCTTTGCCGAACTCTGGCGCGGCAACCGGCCTAGATATTAGCTGAGTTCACACCGAACACTGAGACAGTCCAAAGTGCGAGCTCAAACAATTTTGGACTTGGAAAATTGGCACTGGAGCCCCTAGATGGCAGGTATTTTTTAAAAAAGGTCTATTGCAGCCTACGATTCCTATTCATTGGCAGGTCGGGCATGGTCTTTTTCAAACTTAGGACGTAATTCGTTGCAAATAACGAATTACTTGTAATTCGTCACATTTTAAAGTAATCTTGTGATAGTCACGCTACTTTTCTGCGGCAGTAATTTGTAATGTAATTTCGCTACAATTGTTGGAAACGGATTACTCCAAGTAATGGTTATTTTCTTTTTTGAATATGAACATAATACAGATAGTGGAACAGAAAATTCAGCCGTATGAAGATAACAGAATCAACGATAAATAAAAGCAGCATGAAGAAGAGAAGAGTCGAAAGTAAAACACGATCTTTTTATGGCCGGTCACTAGAACCACTTGAAAAACGTGCATAGCCTATAGAAACATGAGAAAAACAAGGATCAAGAAGACAACGCCGAGTAGGCTGTGCCTCTTTCCATTGTCTTCCATCGCGTTTTTCTTCTCCTAAGTATGAGAAATGATAAGTAGTATTGCGGCACATTTTTTTTTAAACATCAACATTGTTTCTATTGTTTTCTGAATACGCGCACAGAAAAAGTAATGTGAAAGTAATTCGTAACGTAACGAGTGAAGTAATCAGTTACTTTTCAGCGAAAGTAATATTTATTTTTATTTATTTATTATTATTATTCCATGCCTCAGAACGACTGAAGTCAGTCTTGGTATGAGGCACATGCGTACGATGAACAGAACACATGCGGGAATGCTACATGACTATGAATCGTAGAGTGAAATTTCAAGTTCACGTTTAAAAGAGATGTAATGTGTAAAAGCATCTAAAGAAGATTTCGATGAAATGTCATTAAAACAGAGCTGCATACGGGTGGTCGGACAGAGCTTCTGCTGTGAATCAGGATAAAACAATCATGCGTGTCGGCTGAAACGTACCGGAACATGAAAATTAAAAGAGCATACCAAGCTGCTATCTATCTGGGCATGAATTATCTTGTGCATCAGTAGTAAATCTCTCGCAGTTCTTCGACTTGATATCTTTTGTAAGCCGAGATTCCCGAGTATGTAGGCATAGTCGTAGTAGCACCTACGTTGAAAGTATCGGTCGTAAACAATTCTAATAAACCTCTTCTGAATATTTTCAATCTGTAAAGCATCCGTCATTGTAATAGAATTCCACACAACACTTGCAAACTCAAGCCGCGAACGAATAAGGCTAGAAAATAATCGAATAATACATATTATGTTTGAAAACTCTCGGGTTAGTCGCGAGATCATGCCCAGCAACCTTATAGTTGAACCCACAATCTGAGAGACATGATAAGAAAAAGAGAGATGACTGTCGAAATAAACACCGAGGTCACGAACCACTGACACACGTAATATAACAATGAAATCAATAAAATAGTCGTTAAAAATCGCCTCCCGTCTTCTACACATTGATAGCACTTTCGTTTTATTGGGATTAATCAACAAAACATTTGAAGAACACCATTCCTGCACTCGTGACACATCGTCCTGTAGAAGTTCACAGTCAGCGACTGATCGGACATTCAACGATAACTTCAGATCATCTGCAAATAGCAACAACTCCGAGTTCTTTACGCACAATACATCATTAATGAATATAAGGAACAAAAGTGGCCCCAGGTTACCCCACTGTGGGACACCGGACGAAGAAACAAACGTGTCAGAAAAACTGTCACCAATTCGCACACTGCTTTTACGATCAGTAACATAAGACTGAAACCACTCGGTAAGTACGGGAGAAACAACATACAGAGAGAGCTTCTGTCAAAAGCTTTGGACATGTCGAAGTAGACGGTATCAACTTGACTGCGAGTGAGAACAAAAGGAACAGAATATTGAAGGAACGAACAGAGGTTCGTTTCCAGCGAACGACCCTTCGAGAAACCATGCTGCAGAGCGCTTAGCTTATGCTGAAAGTAGTAAGGCAGTCGGGCATGGATAACTATCTCAAAAACTTTAGAAAGGGCACATAGTAAAGAAACCGGTCTGTAGTTGTTTACCTCAGAAGCGTCACCGCTTTTGTGAACTGGTACGACAATCGAACTTTTCCACAGGGACGGGAATATACACAGTCGCAAAGAAAGGTTAAAAATGTGCTCCAAAACAGGCGCAAATAACTTTCCGCAGCCCTTAACGATAAAGCTCTGTATCTGGTCAACGTCCACTGAAAACTTTGGCTTCAGTTTCTTTATCGCTTCCAAGATTTCAACCTTATCCACGCGAGTGATATTCAAAGCGTCATCGCAAACAAAATTTTTAGACGAGGTAGCACCAAGGAATATATCTGAAGAGTAGCACTCTCGGAAGTGATTTGCGAAACCATTAGCTACTTCTTGCGGAGAAGACACGTATATTCCAGACCCACTCCGTAGAAAATTCCTGTTAGTTGTGTCCTTTGTGTGTTGCTTGACAAATCGCCAGAACTCCTGTGACTTGCGGAACAAGCTATTTTCTACCCGGACCTGGTGAGCGCGTTTGTCGTGCGCAAACTGTTTTTTAACGAGCGCTCTATAGATCTTGAACTTGACATCCCACAACTCCACGCCACTTGACTTATATAGATTATGACAATGCGCTTTCTTCTGCATATAATATCGCAGTTCCTTGGAAAACCAAGCGGGATACTTGGGAGGCCGTATGACACGCTTCGGTACAAACACATCAATGCCCTTTCGCACTATAGCTGTACAATTTTTGACAGCGGTATCAATACATTTTTCGTTTAGAATTGTCGACCATATGTAACGGTAATCCATTACATTTGAGACTCGGTAATTTGTAATTGTAATCCATTAAATTTTTCAAGCAACGAACGCAAATCTGGTCTCCACCACAGGCAATAAACTAAAAAAGACATTAAGTCAGGCCCCCCTCCCAATTCCCATATGGGGGTGGGGTGGGGTGGCGATATTTGTGAAACCTACCTGAGGCTCTGAATCGGATACTAGGAGAGAACGTCGGCGGTCTCACCATCTAACTTGCCGAGTGTCCAACTTGAGCCCCTGGAATATATAAGTTTACCGCGTAAACGTTCACACTCAATCCGTCAATGCGAATACTTTGTTGCCAGCCTTCGTACGATGCTCAGCAAGTTATTTCATCTTCTGTGTCAATTCGCCGTGTGCTGTTTGCACACGTATCACAGCAGCCTGAAGGGGGGTTGCCGGCCCTACCGAAAAACCCAGATAACTGTTCACCATCTGGATTATGCGACTGAAAATCTGTCTCTGGAAACCTGAAATCCAGATAGATTTCCAGTTCTATAATCCAACTAGTGAAAAGGTACGCCTGGGTTTTTTGGGAGGGAGTGAAATAAATTCCATATTAGTTGGACCCCAAGCTTCTTCGACATCACCACACAACATTAACAAATGTAGAAAGAAAACTTAAAACTGCTTTTGAGAAGGGCTTCATTTTAAACATAAACTGTATCTTTTCGCTGAAAAATCTTTAGTCTCTGTATCATCCTGTCTAGAAAAGGGGTTCTGCATGGTAGGCAACTTGGGGGTGGCAGCGCAGCCGTGCCCAATAGAGCAATGCAGTGGTGTTGCTTTTTTGTACGTTTAAGCTAATTTGATGTTGCCCTTGGTTCCTCGTTTCCACATAGTATGTAAAATGAAAGATTCAACAATTCAGTTTCCTTTCTAACGGGTTTCGCCACCCCGCAGAGGTCCATAATGATTGTGAAAACTCAGGTTTTACTCAGTGGTCAGTCTGACGTTCTCCCGAAAGAAAGAGCATTGCTTTCATGATAGTTGAAATCATGAGCACTGGGGAGGCTTCGATTTCTGCTATTTTTTTTCCTTCACTATAAACGACCATCTAATTTTTGTTATTTTTTAACATATTTTAGTTACCGATACTGCTGCTCTTCATTGAGAGCCACTGCAGGAGTGGAATCGATGGTAATTAAACAGAAAAAATAACCATAAAAATCTAAAAAGCGGTTTAAGAAATGTAGTTAAGTGCCGCGGTGAAATTTTCGATGGAAGACGGCCTTACAATATCACTTTTCAAGTGAATCCTAATATTGTTTTGCCCAAGGGAAAAGTTAATATTTGAAAACATTGTTCTTAAACTTGTGTTGCTTCATAGTTCTGGTGTGATCGACCCTGGTCGATCCGGTGGATGAAATAGTGATATAGTTTTCAACGTTGATATTAATTTTGCCGTCGAGGAATGAATACAAATATTTTGATATATTTATTGCTGCCCTAACTTCTAACGGTTGAATGTTGGCTTGTTAAATCAAGTGCGCTACAGATATACTGTTACTAAAGGCGAGGCGGTGAGAATAAATTTTCCAGCCTTTTTTCGAATGACTTCCGGTCTGTTCAATCCTTCCGCCGTGTAAGGAAACAAAATGGGATTAGCGTATTCTAGCACAGGTCTAATTAGAGTCTTATAGGCCATACTTCTTTGTTTCAGAGTCTCTAAATTTAAAGGACTGTTTAAGAGTAAAAAATGCATGTTTAACTTTGCATGCAAAATTGTTAATATGTTGATTCGAATTTAGCGTTATTAAATATAACGCCAATATATTTATTATGTCCTAAGTTTTGTATTTTTCTTCCGTTCAGTGAATACTTGAATATTATCGGGCACTTTAATAGGTTATGGACATCGCTACAGTTTTGTCGTAATTCATTGGCATCTACCACCATGCGTGTTCATTTATCTATATTTCGTAGCGCACTATTAAGCTTTGATTGATCCTGCTAGGATTACATCTTGGAATAAATAACGCAATAATCTGCGAAAAGTTTAATTGGTATCTGTGTATCTTGTAAAATATTGTTTAAAAAATAAGAAAAGGAAGTGGAACAAGCACCGATCCCTGAGATACGACTGAAGTGACAGCAGGATGTTCGGAGGATTCGCCCTTAATTTGTACATATTAGAAACGACTAGTTAAGTAGGAAACAAGCCAATGTATTAAATGATCCGTTTTTTTTAAAGTGATACGAGCTGAGCAGAAGCTTTGGATGTGAGACGCGGTCAAAAGCTTTTTAGAAGTCGAGAAAAATTACATCTGTTTGTTCCTTGTTACTTATTGTGCTAGCGAACGAATTCACTACTTCTGTGAGCTGTGTAACAGTTGATAGGGATTTCCTGATGCCATGTTAGAACGCAATGAGTAGATTATCGCTTTCGAGATGTTCTATAATGTGTTTAAAATTATATGTTCAAAACGTTTACAGCAAGTACTGTTTAATGTAACCCATCTGTAGTTTACTGGATTATTGCGATCCCCAGATGTATGGATGGGGATTATTTTCCTGTGTGCTAGTATGTAGTTAAAACCACACATTGAAGAGGAAAGGTAAAAATGATCCATAGATATTTTGATGGACATTTCGTTTACCGCTTTAAAGGGGTGATGCAACCATTTTTATACTTTACGCTTATACCGCTTAGAAGGAATCCCTGACGTTAATGAACTATGAAACACGGGTTTGGTTTTTACCACACGCAATAAAAGTCACTGAAAAAAAGTAAAAAAAAAGCGAGTGGCGTTGAATCTTTCAACTCGCAGCCAGAACAAGAGGCCTCGTGATCTAGAACCGTTTATATGGCGCCAATGTTAATCATAGCCGCGCGCAGGGGTTGGCAGGGCACAGGACACGCGCACATTTACACATTGTTATGGATCGGCAATTGTCGTCATTGCCGCGACTGGACACGGGTCACTACTAGGGTGCCTACATGTCTGCCTGTCTCAGGGTGAAGACATCCATTGTTGCCCTGAATGTGCCAGCGTGTAACGCTGTGGCACACTGGGTGCGTGACTTGGGCGGCAAAATGGCGTCTGTGCATTAGCCAAAGCTACGCGCTCGAGCTGAGTGACACCAATCAGGTGTCACTTCAAGATGGATACAAATGCGTGCACTTCGAAATGCATAAAAAAACAATTGGGGGAAAAAATGGCTGAGATGTCACCACTCAAGCAAAAGCGCGAGTGTGTATGAAGGCACTCTAGCCACTACCCGAATACTTGTCCAGCTATTGATTATCACGATCCCGAATCGAGTGCTCGTGCAATGCTCGGGTCCAATTTATGAGCCGCATTCATATGTCGTCGCTGGGTGGCACTGCGACCGCCCAGCTACGTCAAGTTTCGCGAAAGAGAGATTGAACAAAAACACTCGCTGTTACCCTTGGAAATATAACGCAAGAAAGGAGCTTGTTAGTAAATGGCGTTGCGTGCGAGTACACTTGGGACCCACAAGTGTCAGTAAATTCGTGTACACTGAAAATCTTTCCAAGCGAATATCGTTGCACGGCCCTTTTAAGAACTCGTTAGGCAAGGAATCGGGCCCAAAACTTCTCATTGGGTCAACATTATTGAACAAATTAAAAATACCAGCTTCCGAGATTTCTATGTAATGTATAGCAGGAAACGTGTTGTCATTAAATCCAGGGAGAAAACCGTTGTCTTTTGTAAAGACAGATTATAAAAAAAAGGTTAAATTCATTGGGGGTAATAACAAAAACCAAACTTTCCTTTTTGTTAGGCGCAACGTAACGCCAGAACTTCTGAGGCGCACTTGTTAAAAATGACTGCAACGTTACGTTAAAAAATTGCCTTGATTGAAAAATTATGTCCTTTGATTGGGTGGTTAATTGCTGCATAACCTGTCGCTGGGCAGCTGTTCTCTGATGTCTAATAGTTTTTTTTTTTTCATTCGGTCAGTTTTTCGCTTGAGGTGGAGTATATCTCAAGTAACCCATGGTTGTTTTTTTACATGAATCTTCTTTTGACGAAAAGGAACATATTGCGCGGTAGAAGTTTGAACGACGTCAGAAGAAAGCCACATATGATAAATTTCGTTATCGCAAATACTGCCCAAATGAAGTGAAAATATCCAACGACGCTTCCAGGCAGTCGATGACGGCTTCATCATTCGTTTTGCAATAAAACCGCCGTCACAAGTGGTCTGAATAATGTTCCAGAGCGATTCTGCACCTTGTGTTTTGTTTTTTTAAGTTTGTTTTTATTGCTAAATTTGTATTGATGTATAATTATCCCACTCCTCTCTGTAATGCCTTCGCGCCCTGAGAGTATAATAAATGCAAAATGAAAAGATATATGGTACACTAACCACGTGAAGACCCGAGTTTTTCATTTTACCAGACGGAATACTGATCGATATCATTTTCCGACCTGACTGTCCATAGTAATTGCTACATTGATACTCACGGTTAGATAGTGGATTTTTTAGAAACACAAGGTCAAGTGTAGAGTAGGGGTACCCTGGATTCTATACTCCATCTCACTAAAACCGTGCAGTACAGCCAAACCTGCAGGGGAGAGAGTATATTCCCGCCTCTTCAAGAGGAGTGAAAGGAAGAACGGGGCAATCCCAGCCCTTTTCTTTCTTTCTTCCTTCCCTTCCTCTTGAACAGGTTGATATACGCTCTCTCCCCTGTAGTTTTGGCTGTAGTGCACGGTTTAGTGAGACGGAGTATAGTAAAGTGCTCCACGGCTTTACTAAATTAAGAAAAAATATAATATCCAAAAGGACTTCATCATTGTGACGATCAGCAGTACTAACCGATATGTCTGGCCAATTATTAACTTGCAAATTAAAATATCCTGTCAAAATAAAGTTATGATGATAATGCAATTAATGCAAAGGTGAAAGCGAGTTGAACAAGAGTGACAAAAATAATCCCCGGGGAAGAGAAACAAGGTGGACAAAAGAGAAACAAAACCCCCGAAAATTAATAAACAGTTCTAGGCTATTATCCAACTCTGGAAGTTCTTTTTAGCGAAGGTGTTTGTGGCCTATCTATACATTGCACAAATGATAAGCGATGCTCCTTGAACAACTACTTTGCAGAGGAAAGCTTGCAACAGCGTCGCATCTCTCAACTGTTCGAAGAATATCTCTCGTTAAAAAAAAAAGAAAAGGAAAAGTTGAACCGTATAGAGGAGGCTATGGTTGAACCGACTGCAACCTTGGAGCCAAGCGCACTAACACAGACGAGGAAACAAGGCGCGAACAAAACGCAGTCTCTAAATGCCATCAAAAGTCCAAATACATAGCTTCAAGTACGTCTGCATCTATGTGTCCTCTTTTCTTTTTAGAGCGCAGCTCTTAGGCGCCCGTTTCAGGCTTGAGCGGCGTCGCCGTCGCCGTCGCCGTTGGCGTCGCCGTCGGTGTCGCCGTCGCCGTCGGCGTAACCGCGCGGTGCATGGTGGTTAAATTTCCCCGCTAAATCTAACGGGAAAATTTCCCCGCTAAATCTAGCGAAACAATTTCCCCGCTAAATCTAGCGGAAACATTTCCCCGCTAGATCTAAAGGAAAAATTTCCCCGCTAAATCTAGCGGAACAAGTTCCCCGCTAAATTTAGCGTAAACATTTCCCACTAGATCTAGCGGAAAATTTCCCTGCTAAATCTAGCGGGAAAATTTCCCCGCTAAATCTAGCGGAAAAATGTCTGCGCTAAATCTAGCGGAAAAAGATTTCCCCGCTAAATCTAGCGAAAAGGTTCCCCGCAAAATCTAGCGGAAAAAATTTCCCCGCTAAATCTAGCGGAAAAAATTTCACGGCTAAATCTAGCGGAAAAAATTTCCCCGCTAAATCTAGCGCAAAAAATTTCCCCGCTAAATCTAGCGGAAAAATTTCCCTGTTAAATCTAGCGACAAAATTTTGGTCACGTGACGCGGGGGGTCACGGGACCTGGGGAGTCACGTGACACCCCGAGGTCACGTGGCCCCCTCCCGAGGTCACGTGACCTCTGAGGGGGGCACGTGATTGCCCCCACGTGACCCCACCAAGGTCATGTGCCCTCGGGGGGGGTCACGTGACCCCCCCCCCCCCGAGAACACGTGGCCCTCAGTACCCTCCCCTCCTCCTCCTCAAGAGCTGCGCTCCAATTCGGCGTTACAGGGAGTGGTAAACGGCTTCCACTTTTTTGTTTTGTTCAAGCTCTCTTTGAACAGTGCGTCACGCTTGGAGCTAGCAAAGGGCTGGTGACATCATTCAAAGTTTGCACTCAAACCCCACCTTTTGCCTGGAGTGAGTGGTTCCGTCAGCGGAGGATTGCGACGCCAACTCACGGTACGATCACTATGGTCCATTTTCTGAAATCCCCGGTTCATGGGGTCCCAGTATGAAAATGCCCGAACACGTTTTCATGCGAGCACAGGCGCTCCCTCGGACAAAGGAGTTAGGTCCTGCTGGCTTTATTGAGCAGCAGCGACCTAGAGTGGGCTTCCCCAAATCTAAATCTCCTTGTGTGCCTATTGTTGCTCAAATTTTTCCCCGAATCTCCTCTAAAAGAGTTTCTTTTATCTCCGTCCGAATGCGCCCATTGTTTCCTCCTCAAAATCCTCAAAACCAGTTTTTCGTAGGTCCGAGTCATTTATGAACTATACCCGTTTTCACCTCAGAAAAAAAAAAAAAAAAGGAAGTTTTGTACATTGTTAACAGGCCGCGCGAATTAGTTGTTGAAAAATTTGGCAGTCGAAGGAAGGAACGATGCTTTTGGCGTCTGAAAAGTGTATGTCTTGATAGAATAACGTATATCTAATCTAAAATGCACCTACATGTAATTTAATTCTCTACATAAAGGAGGAAATTAGTAAGGCTCCGCGAAAAGCCGGACTTTCTTTTTTCTATGGTCCTTGAGCTGAAAGCGAGTGTAGTGGATTCTTATTTTCGAATCTTGACCATCTTGACCTCAAGGCGTCAAGAATGGTTGGAACTCCTGCAGAAGCAGTGGCGGTCCTAAAGAGGAGGGGAGGGGGGCAAACTGGGCGCTCCCTCTCCCCCCACACAAAAAAGAAAGAAAGAAAAACGCTTTTTTTTTTCAAGGAAAAGTTGGGAACACTATAAGTATTGTTTGCTGAACAGTGAGCATTGGCAGCGATCAGAATACTATTCCGAAACCAACACTCATGATACTCATCATACACCATACCTTTGCTGGAGACTCGAAAACCCTTAGCAATCGTCGTATACAAACCTTTTTTTTTTTTCAATCAACTCAATATGTGTGTACGTATCACAAAGTCTGTGTATATGAATCACAAAGAAAAGATACACACACAGGCGCGCGCGGAGACGTTGTTTGGGGAATTCGGGAAGTGGCTTCTTGACATGGACGAAGAATAAACAAAACAGACTGTCGGCGGTACACCCTACACGCTGCCCGAATCGTTTCGAAGTTCTGAAATTCTCCTCTCAGGTAGCACGTCAGCCGTCGACTTAGGATTGTTCCAAGTTTCCGGAAGCCAGAGGGCTGTATTGCTGGAGTGAGGGACGCCTTGCCGTCTACCACCAAAGTAGGCTTTTCCTCTCCAAAAAATGCAGGACCTTTCTTTTTGATCACCTAATGAGACAGCGTCAAGCGGCCTCATTGTTTAGGATGACTATTTCTTATTGTCGCCAGGCTCGCGCGCAAAGGTCCGACAGAGTAATCTCATACTTTTATAGCCAAGCATGTCAAAATAATGTATGGAACCATTCCATACACTATTTTGACGTGCTTGGCTATCAAATATCAGGTTACCCTGTCTGACCTTTGAATGCCATTTGCTTTAAATCCCCTGAGGGAAAGGGCGAAATCTCAGGCATCTTCACATCGAAAGTGAGCGGGGTGTTGACAGATGAAATGCAAATCCGTTGTGATAGCTATCTCCCTAAGTTCCGACGAGAAGTAAGCGACCTTGAAGTTTCAAGGTGAAAGCTCATCGAACTCTCAGAGATGCAGATTAGTCGTCGGGGGCCTTTTGAAAACACACAAGAAATCGCTATTTGACAGGTCGA
Organism: Ixodes scapularis; assembly: GCF_016920785.2. Lineage (NCBI taxonomy): Eukaryota > Metazoa > Arthropoda > Arachnida > Ixodida > Ixodidae > Ixodes > Ixodes scapularis. The sequence goes on from NW_024609873.1 coordinate 2,661,640, forward strand.
GTCCACGGGCACATCACGGCACTCGCCTTGAAGATTAACCGGAGACGTTTTCGTTAGGTAACATGGCGTCGCCTCGAGGCAAACAAAACAAAGTTCCCGGAAGGCATCGAACGGATCGTCTCGAATTTAACGGGAACAGTAATCTGCGCGGATAAGCCCGACCCGTTGGGAGGGTGTGTGTGTGTGTGGGGGGGGGGGGGGGGGGGGGGGGGGGAGGGGGCGAGGGGGTGAAGACGGGAAACGAAGTTAATGCCGGTGCGGAGCTGACATTGACTGTTGGTGCTACTGGCTGCCTGATTATCTAATTTCGAGTTTGGTGGCTCATTCTCCCCTTCCCTAAAGCACAAATGCTTCTACAACTATAGGTTAATTCGTGCGGTTGGGGCAAGTCACGATAACTCTTCTTGAATTGATGTCAGCGGGGTAGCTGACGACGAGGCTGTGGGCCAGTTTAGTTCTTTTTGTGTGCGTTCGTGTTGCGGTAAAAGGCGATTGAGGCAGAGCGTGAACGTTTTCGGAACTGAAACTCTGCAATTATCGGCCACGAATCCTGGCGCGCGAATCATCCACATTGGTACAAGGGAAAGGACATCCTTTTAAAGGAGCAGACTCACTCGAGAAAGTGTGCTCTCTTATATTTGACCACACCAGTCAGCACAGTAAATACGGTGTAAATGAGCATTATTTGTTCTAGAGACACTTGGCTCCTGACGTCCTGCCGCAACCCGGTCCTTTGCCTAGACCAAGACACCCATACCCCATCACGGACAACCACTAGGTTCCAAATTCTAACACAGCAAACCAAGACAGAGCAAAATTTAGGTGGACGGCGGCTCTTGGCGAATAATAACGGTAAATAACATTTTCTTCATTTGAAAGAAAAATAGCTACGCGTATTGCAAGCAACTGTACATTATAAGTAGGGAAATACATTTTAAGAACTTTTCATTGTGCATTTTCAGGCGGCCGATTTGTCTGGCAAAGTAGCAAGCGTTCCAGAATTGACTATTTCTTCCTACCACTGAGGAAAGCAGGCTCAACACCCAGGGCAGACACGTCGCATACAGTGTCGGGTTCTTCATTAACGAGCGCCGTGCTGGCTTCATGCGTAGCATCATCGTCGTTGGACCTTTCGTCGGCAAGTGCTATCAGCACTTCTCAAAAGAGTACGTACGAGCTGTCCGACCCATCGAGCAGAAACAAACATGTAAGTTACACAGAAAAAAATTGTGTAAAGATGCGCGAATAACATCAACTTTACTGCACTCAACTGAGCGTTAAAACAGCGCGTGGTAACGAAAAGTGCATGCCAATTCGCAGGCAGAAGATTCATCTAGTGGAAGAAGTAAGCGCTCAAGCATCGAACCTTTCTTTGTACCTATTAACAAGGCTCCAGCTCCGTCGAGTGCGTTGGCGACGCAGGTGGCATCTCCCCCTGTTTCCTCAACCACCCTGTGTCAAGGTTCCCCAAGCGACTCCTCGTGCGTGCCCTCTGTCGGAGCTTCATCGCAATTTTTTTTTTCGGCAAGCGGATCTGTCATTTGCCTGCAAGATGACTGCCCCCCTCTTCCGGACTGGCAAGCTCCAAAGGGCTATGTTTACCCCTCGTCGCAGCATAAGAAGAAAGGAAAAGTCAAGAATCGTTTTGTTAGGGAAGAACACTTGTTGAAATACCACTAGCTGGTTGTCTCTGACGCAAAGAGAGGACTTTTCTGCAAGTACGGTTCCTTCTTTGTAGTCGGAAGTGTCGGAGGGTATCAGCACAACGTTCCTCTGAATTACCTCGTTACACGACCTCTCACTTCTTTCGCAAAGCTGCTCGGAAAAAATGGGGCTTCAGAGCTGCATAACAACAAATATCACCGGCACGCCGTCCAAGCTGGGAAAGCAATCCTCGCATGCTGAAACTCTCCGCCAAAAAACGTTGCTAATCAACTGGAGAATTGAAGACTGCAGAAGATTACTGAAAATTCGTGACCGAATAGGCAGTATTATTATCCTTGGGAGTCAGAAGACAAAATATACCACTGCATGGACACAGAGATTTTGATGCCCTCGATTTGCATGACCATGATGAAGTATCTGAGAACCCCGTTACCAAGAAAACTTGCAGGAATTGCTGCTTTTCACAGTTCCATTCGGAGGCAAGGCCTTGCAAAACCACCTAGAAACATCGTCGTCCAGAGCTAACTGTATTAGCAGCCGCATTCCCAATGAGTTGATCGCATGTTGCGGAGACAAAGTTCTTGCTCAGATTTAAAATAAATTGATCAGCACTAAATACTATAGCATTATTTTTGTCGAAACGACCGACATCTCACATGTGTCCCAGATGAGCCTTGTTTCTTCCTACATTGAAAAAAAAAAAAAACTCGAAATGGAACTCACGCCGTAAGAAAAGACTTTACGAAGTTTATAGATTATCACGCCTTTATTTCCGAGGGCAATTCGGGAAACAAAGATGAAGGCTGCAGCTCGGCATACGAGCAATCGCTGACAAAAAAGTCCTGGAGAAAATTGTAAAAAAAAAAAAGAAAGTAATCAACCCGATGGGATTGCTTCCAGCACATTGCGTTGGCACCGGAACAGATGGCTGCAATGTTATGATTTTTAAAACTTGTGGCGCAATCGAAGAGATTGAAAAAGAAGCTGTTCACGCCGTGCCTTGTAACTGCTTCAGCCATGCTCTGAATTTGTTCCTTTAAAATCACCCTCTGTTAAAATAGTGCGCAATTTCATGGGAATAATTACGGCAACCACGTATTTCTTCCCTTCGTCATCAAAATGAAATGCAGTGCTTCGACGTGTCCTAAACGGTCAACTGCCGGATCTTTGCGAAACCCGATAGGTACAGCGGCACAGTGCTGGTGCTGTGCTAGAATTCAAATCTTCCTTGGCGGATATACTTCAATAACTGGACACCATTGCGAACTGAAAGGACCAGACGTGATCTGCAACTAAGGCAAGCACTTTGATTGCAGCACTTCATACTAGCAATTTTCTGGTTGTGTTGTTCTCGGTAAATGAGATTTTTTGCCCTCACAAACTATTGCGCCGGCGTTTCCAGAAATAGACCCTTAATATGCAAACTGAGGTCGTGCTCTTGCACGACACTTTCTCTCTCAAGTGAAGGCTAAACGAGAAAGGGTGTGACACCGAATTAAACCAACTGTTCGTCGAACTTAAAGCTACCGCAAGCGAAATAGGTGTGGAGCGTTCTCTTCCCCGGACCGCAACCAAACAGGTGTGCATCTAGGTCACACAAGTAGAGGACCTTGAAACTTTCTACCGGCAGAGAGTTTTTTTTCTTCAATTTTGGAATCAATCATTGAAGATGTCTCTCCGCGTTCTCCGAAGAAACCCTTTCGGTCTACGACTTGAATGTATGTGTACCCCGTACTCTCGTAACATATTGAATTAAAAGCAACGACTCGTGAATAGAGAGTCTGGCAGGTCGGTATCATAGCATCTGAGAGTCAAATAGCCGAACTTCCATGCCGAAAGCTTTTATCACTCAAATGTCATGTGGAAGGCCAAATGGCTGCGACAAACTGGTGACATTCCGGTTCCGCGTAGAGCCACTGAGTCCTTCGACGCTTGCGATGGAGATGTGTATCCGAATGTGCGAACGTCACCGCAGATTCCTGCCTCACTGCCTGTCAGCGTCGCCTCGGCGGAGCGCGCATTTTCAATGCTCCGTCGCTTGATGACGTGGTAGCGGTTCAAGATGACCGAGGAGTGTCTACGGGAGCAGCTTTTCTGAACATCCACCGGGATATTCACGTTGATGCGTCAAGTGTGACAGACCGCTTCGCAAAGGCAAAGAGGCGTAGGACTGACTTCATTCTCTGAAGAGTGCATGATGGCTTTAGAAAAGTAACGCTTTGCACTCTACAATCCGAGAGAAGTAGGAGCTATCATAGCTTATCACTCTCAGAGTATAGGTGATATATTTTATGATTTAGATTTTCACTTAAACAAATTGGTAAAGATTGCAACAGATGGCTTTTTGACATTCTAAATGCCGCGTTTGCACAATCATTTAAATCATAGTTTTGTTCAATGCTCAGATAAACTTGACTTCCTTCTGATTGATAATCGATGTCGCAAAATCTTGTCTTTCAGCTTGGCTGCACGTACGCTGCTACACATTCACTTTATTGGTTTTGTTTTGTTTCAAGTGTATATTTTGTAAGAATTTTAGAGCGCAGCTCTTAGGGCGCCCGTTTCCGGCTTGAGCGGCGTCGCCGTCGCCGTCGGCGTAACCGCGCAATGCATTATGGGACGTTTTCCTTGATGACGTCACACGTGACGTCACGTGTGGCGTCACAAAAGTCACCAGTGACGTCATAGATGACGTCACCGCTCGCTGCATTATGAATAAATTTCCCAGCTAAATTTAGCGGGAGGGGGGCATTCCCTCCTCTCCATACGTTCCCCTCCTCCTCCTCAAGAGCTGCGCTCTAATTCGGCGTTACAGGGGAGTGTAAACTTCTTTCGTTTTTTATACGACTTTCTTCGGAGAGTTTTTGGTGTCTGCGTATACACTATGTGATTTTATGTCATACATTTACTACCCTGATTTGCCTTTCTAGCCCAAAAGATACGAAGTGTAAGTGGGGTCATTTGATTGTACGGGTTTTTTTTCAACTGTTGATGTTTTGTTTGCCAAACGTTTCATTTTACATTATTTTAATTCTTTTGCTGACATGGTGTTTTCTCATAGCCTGTATAGTTTTCGAAGTGTGAATGAGAATTTTTAAATGCATTTGATTACTTTAATTATTGATAATTTCTTTAATTTATCTAGTTAAAAGACCCTTTATTTCACTTCTTGTTTCTTCTATAAAAACCCGTTTTGCGACACCTTGCAGTGGAAAGTAGTAGCATTGGTAAATAAACAAACGCGCAATGTTTTACAATTGCTTATAGCGGAAGTACTTAGCGCAAAGCTGTATAGCCAGCCAAGGTTTAAGTTGTTCATGATTAAATTGCATACAAAAGGATTAATGAAAAATTAATTCAGAAAAATACAAGAAGTCGTGTCTCTTATTTTCTTTAAACAAATTCGCTCCCTCCACCTTTAAAACCAAAGTATGGAACCACGCCTGCTTAGAAGTAATACAACTAAACAAAAATAAACAAAACAACTGCAGACAACGTCACTCAACACTTCAGAGCAAGGCAGCACCTTTAGACACACAGAATTACTTCGAAACGAATGACACCGTTTACTAGCCAGCAGCAGAAACAGAAACGGGTTTGTTCAGACGCATCGCTGCGCTTCTAGGCGTACACAGTTATTTGCGTTGTGCTTTTTTGGAACTGCACCATATTAGACGCAGAAAAACTTGAAAGCATCCCTAAGCAATGAAGATTGAAGGGTGGATGTCACAACATGTCATCTCTTAGAAGTTAAGTGCTCGGGCATTCTTCATTTTTGTCAGCTGTCTTGGTAACTGAAGGTCAAGGGAGTGCTTTGAACGGAGTCTACCCTTTTGATTCTGGTTGTTGGGTTTCTCATTCAGGGGCTTCTTCTGTGCCTTTTTTACGAGTATGAACAAATTAGTAAACTATTTCGAGAACAAATTGTCTATGCTTGACGTTTTAAACCAGCTTCCTATGACGCAGATCAATGCCCGTCGTTGTGTAAACAATTGGCACATGCGAGTGGATTTAACCTTGAAAACCTCGCAATCATCTGGACGAGTTGGTTCAGAGTTAAAAAAAAGGGTGACAGCGCGCAAACATGTAGCTTGCGCCGTTGGGCTGGCTTATGGTTTCGCCGAAGCGTAGAAGTGCTTGCATCGGCTATTGAGACAATCTGATGTGTAAATGACTGAATGCGTGAGCAAAACTGGGGCCGACAGACCCCAGCTGGACGCAACTGACCCTTCCACTGTGCAAATTGATGGATACCATCCTAACTTGGAACAAGTCACAATTCATTTATTTATTTATTGAATATGCCCTAAGTGCGCCTAGGCATTATAGACATGGAGAACAGGTACAAAAAGACGGGAGAAAAAACTATAACAAATTAGCGATAGTAATCATATAACAAACCAACAGTGAAACTGGTCGTGAATCATTAAAAAAAGGTTAATGATAGCGGTTCGAAATTAATTAAGGTCAGTAATGGTAGCAATTAAACCGGGGAGGTGGTTCCATTCTTGTGCTGTGCGAGGAAGAAATGGTGAGTGAAATGCAGTTGTTGTGAGCTTGGGAGTCTAACTTTATGCTGATGATCAACACGGGACGAAATGTAAAAAGGTGCGAGTAATTATTTGGTCGTGTAAGATGGGATTATGAAAATGCATTTTGTGAAATAAATATAAACGTGAAATTGTACGACGCAAAGAAAGGGATGTTAAATATAACCTAATTTTCATCGAGGTGACACTAGCAGTGCGATGATAGTGCGATAAGATGGAACGAGCTGAGCGATTTTGGTTAGACTCTAGTGCCATGACGAGTGAATCGTGACCTGGATCCCAAATAGAGGCTGCATATCCCAGCTTTGGTTTGATTAATGTTTTAAATAAAAGCAGTTTAAGTGAAAGGGGTGCCAATGAAAAGTTGCGTTTTATGTAGCCCAACATGCAGTTAGCACTAGAAGTGATATGCTGAATGTGGCGCTTCATGAAAGGTTAAAAGTTTAGTGAACACCGAGATTATTGTAAGATGATACTTTTTCCAAAGAATCGTCATCACGGTAGTGACAAGGACTGCTGTTAGGTTTAAGGGACACTCTCATGTGTTTACATTTATTGGTGTTTAGGTTCATTAGCCACGACTCACACCAACGAGAGACAGAGTTAATGCCGAATTTAAGTGCAAACGAATAAGAAATATCTCGAATTTTACGGTAAATTACGCAATCATCGAACAAGAGACAGATAGACTAAAACACATTGATAGGTAAGTCGTTAATATAAACTAAAATAATAAAAGGCCCATGACTGACACTGACGAACGCCAGAATTAACGGATACAAGTGAAGACATGCTCTTATTGACTGTAACAAATTGCGAACGGTTAGTCAGAAAAGACTGAATCCATGCAAGAACGTTAGGGTCGATGTTGAGTTTACCCAGCTTGAGTAGCAAAAGCTCGTGACGCACCTTATCGAATGTTCTGGAGATGTGCAGAAAAATACAATCTACCTAGGAGCCACGGTCAACGATAGAAGGAACATCATGGGTGAAAGTTAGCTGAGTTTCGCAAGACAATGATTTACAAAATCCGTGTTGTGCTGTGCTAAAAAAAGTATTCGTCCCAAGAATCTCACGAGGTGGGAGTCGATAATGTGCTCGCGAAGTTTGCAAGGGTTGCTGGTTAATAATATAAGACGGCAATTGTTTGGAAAATTTTTATCGCCACCTTTCGAAAAAGAAACCACCTTCGCTACTCTTCAGTAGTGGCGAATCCAAAAGGGGGGGGGGGGGGGAACGGCCCCCCCCCCCCCAAACAAAGTCGACCCCCCTCCCTTCCCCCTTTTCGGAGGGCGATTTGACACGAGTGAACTCCCCTTGCACAAGAAAGAATGGGAGAATAGTACCCTTAAAAATTTTCCGCCCACCCCCCCCCCCCCCTCCCAAAAAAAACAACAACAAAAAAAACGGAGTTCTAGATCCGCCCCTGCTCTTCAGTTGGGGGCGAAACACCTTCTCGGAGTGACTGTTGAAAACATTTAATAAAAATTAGGGCGGAGTACATTTTAGTATTCTCAAGGAACTTGGAGTTAATTCAATTCACACCCTGATGAAGAAGACTACTTAAATTCATCAATAATCTTGACTATACCGAGAGGATTGACAGAGATAAAATTAATTGGTAGGTAACCGGCACATTCCATTAAAGGGCTATCAATAAGGCTGACATTTGAAAAAAAAAATTTAATCAACATATTCTTGAACATATCGGAACACTCGTCGCCGGTCACGTCATCACCATTCGATGACTTAAGTGATACTAAAACCTGTCTTTTTTTTTTTTACAATATTTTTGGTCGATTTAAATCAACATCTCTGGGAGGCTATGTGTAAAATAGTTTGATTTTGCATTTTCGATCGCTTTCTTTTATGCGTCTGCCAAAGTCTGATACGCGGTCCAGCGACGCTTACAAGTGAAAAACTTGGGGACACGGTACAGGCACCTTTTTTATTTTTTATTTGATAGTCGTTTTAGGGCCCTCGTGAACCCTGTGACTGTGTGTTTTCAAGTATATTTATTAGCGGTATATATTTGTTCGTTAGAAAAATAAATTTCTACTTAATGAGGCTCCAGTTCTCTTCTACAGAGCGCCCCGAAAATTCTGTGATATATTGATCAAAGAAAATTGCAAGTTCATTGCTCATCTGATCGAAATTCACCTTACTATGGTCACGTATTTGTTTTGGTTGCAAAGTGGATCTCGACACGGGCGCCTTGAAAAGGAAATGCAGTACAGCATGATTACTGATTGCTGGCAGATATAATATGGAACTTGCATATTCAGGGTGATTGGTCAAAATAAGGTCTAAAGCATTTGCTGGTCTCACTCCGGTGGAACAAAGAACTAATTGCAAAATGTTTAAATCTAAACATAAGTTGCAGGTTTTATGGCGCAATAAACATAAGTTAACTATTGCATACCTGTCAGGAGAGTTCACATTTATTTAACGAGTTTCACTTGACCATGATATAGCATGAAAGTTAAAATCGCAAAGAAGAAAGATTGGCGCACCAGAAAAGCGCAGCACAATGTTTGTTTTTTTTTTGTTTTTTATTATGCAAAGTTTAGCAGATGATATTGAATAAGACGCTTGCCTGTAGCCAACCCCTATGATCCATTTCTTGTGGTTAACATAGAGGTAACCCAACACAGTTCCAAATTCAAATACAGTCTTTAAATAAAAAAAAGATTCAATAAGGTTAGCAACCGCAATCAGGACCCCGCCGCCGCATCTTTCCCATTTGTCATTACTGTACGCACTATTTTTTTTTTTAAACCATCGAAATGTTCATTGTTCAGTTTTGTTATAAGGGACATTGATCGAATGGCCAGGTAACTACTATTGTCACTTACAGCTAAAGAAACACGGGGCAGGCAAGTTCCCGGCGTTTTTTAAGTCATCGGTGACTATAGAAGCTTATTATTTAAAAGAGGGAACCCTTCTTATAGAAACTAAACTTCGGCCGATCTGCACAGCAAACAAATAGCGTTTTTGTAGAGGTTCTGATTTGCCACAACTCAGTTCACTGCTCTTCCTGGTATGTTTCTTTTTTTTAATGTTTAATGTTTAGTAAAGAGTCAACGCTTATCCTCTTGACTCTCATGTTTTCTGACTTTGTCCTTTGTGAGTTCTTTATGCTTTTTGCAACCTTGCAATCGCACAAACGCATTCACGCTGGAAAAAAAATGGAAGTTGTCAGATTAGAGCCGTTTGACGTCAACAAGCGAAAAACGCGTGTCGCCTGAACTTTCAGGCTCCCGTTAAACGGAGTTTTCGCGTCGGAAAGCAAGCAAGATAAAATTTTAACGTACTAAACGTAAGAAGAAAGCGCTAACTGAGTCTGCCTCATAAAGGAAGAGCATTGACAAAGGACTGCCTTCGTCGACCGAATGGGTGCATGAAAAATGGACCTACTGATGCCCAAAGTCGGCACGAGCAGCGGCATAAATAATTCAGCGTCAAAATGGGCCACTGCTCCAGCTCTACGCACGCAGGAAACCCGAGAGCCTCAACGGCGGGGATACGAGGCCCCTTACAAACGCCCGAGTAAAAAGAAAAACAGTAAAGAAAATCTGTCTTGTTTTTCAGCAGCACAAGCAGCAACGACCGTACGCGTCCACAGCGGGTCGCACAAAACGCATGCATAAGCAGGCAGAGAGCTCGTGTCGATGTCCCGGTTGCCCGTAGCCTTGACATTTTTACGGCACTCTTACACGCCGCACGCGAAGCAAAAAAAGTAAGAAATCGCCGACAAGTTGAACTGAGAGCAGATGCAGATATAACAAGTTCCCAACCGCGTGCCGAGCTAACCATTTGCTTTTAAAGAAGTCGATATATGTATACAAATGTATATAAAAAAAGCGATATCTGTTTTTGTTTTTGACCTTGTTTTTTTGTTTTTCGTTTTTATTGCGATGGGACCTATCTCAGGTTTTCGAGTGCAGATCTGCGTGGTGGGGAACCGATGCGGCTTGCGCAGGCAGTGTTCGTTCACCTCTTCTTGCTCTCGCATACCACAAGTTCTCGGATTTCCCTTGCCTGGTGATACAGCTGAGAACGTGGTCACTTGTGCTTACCACGAAGTCAGCTTTCCTGCTTTCTCGCGTGCGTCTGCTCAACTACTGAGCGTTTTCGTGGCAACCCGAGGGCCGAGAGCCATTAAGGAAGCGGCTGAATTTGAGTTGACTGGATCAGGCGGCGGATGAAATATGAAGGGCAGAGGAGTCTTTCCATTGTTTGGACTCTAGCGCGAGTTTCCGATCTTGAACAACTCTTCGGTGGCTCGGGAGATTCGAGCGTCCATGTGCAGCAAAAGCAGGGTGGAACTCAACCGTCACGTGCTGGAGGCTTTAGATCCTAAAAAAGACACCCTGTCGTTTTCATTTCAGTTTTACAGCGATATTATAGCGATAGTTGTTAGTGGGATGCTTGACGGTTTCGCGCCGTCGACCGCGCTCCATATCGACGCGGGCAATTTTTGGGCACCTCGCCAAACCATTCCACGGGCCACTGGTAACAAGATAACAAAACAACAACTACAACAAGATAACATGCACGACCATGCATGGTAGCAAGATAACATGCATGGTCAGTAAAACAGACCCCGCTGGGAAATTCGGCAGTGCACTGGGATAGGTGCCCACGTGACCCAGAATTAGCACAAACAATTCTCAGGAGACACGCAGATAAGACTGCCTTAGAATTTTACGATTCATTATGTATCAGAAAGCAAGGGCAAAAGCCAGTGCGTTAGTGACACGACAACGCCGTTGACAGGTACAAAGTTTTATTTTCTAAAGGAATAGCCAGAAAGATGGTATTAATAATAGCGCGTGTTTGATTCAAGAAACCTTCATTTCTGAGCGGACTTATACCCAATTCACACGGAAGTGTAAAGGTACTTGTGGCACAGGTACCTGTTGTAAACGGAGCTGGAGATTGTAATCACACAGCGCATAAAGATCCCTTTCGTTAAGGGAGGTCCTGTGTTAAACGGGGCTCGCCATGCTTCCTTTACAGCTACAGGGAGCTCGGCGAGCTGCGTGTAGCTGTAAGCCTAGGTAGGACCCACGAGCTCAAAATAAGAAATAAAAAATCACAGATATATAAATATATCTTGTTTAATGCGTTATAACAAATTGAATTTATATAAGTAGCGAATTATGTAATGAATGGGAACACAAATGTGGTGGAATAATACCTTAATGAGGAACGCATACTCCAGCTAGCAGGTAGCAGCGGCGGCACGTCGAAAACAATGTCTGCTACGAACCCGAACGCGATGAACCACTGCGAGCTCTTTCTCGAGATCCTATACGAGTCGCCCGAATCTCTCGCCCAGGACATTTCATCCTCATCGTCGTCCATCCCTTTCGACGGCAGAACTAGCGGAACCATGAGACACCGAGGTGGTTTCATTTCTGCAGGCACTATTTAGCTACTTGAGTGAACACTTTGAGGAAAAATGGAGCTGCTAAACAGAAAAAGGTCGCCCCCCTTGCAATGGAAATCGTAAACGCAGACGATTTAGGGCCAGTGTGGCCAGACGAGTTGGACGTTTTAAAGCATGTCTCACTTAGGTGCGCCCTTAGACTTAGTAAAAAAAAAGAAGTACATCAAAAGCAAACACAAATGATATTTAGGTTTTAAATGTGATATTTCACACGCAATAATCGATATCTAATAACTGCGCGTGAAACCGATTTCGAGGAATAATTGCTTATGACGGGCTCCTCTCGCGGTTTAGCAGGAATGCGATCGACATCCACTCAAAGTACTTCGTTTATTTATCGTGTGATTCAGAACGTCGTTCACTACAGGTACCCTCAGCAAAGGGACCTAAACTAAAGGTACTTTAACGCTGCCGTGTGAATCGGGTGTTAGTCTCGTCTACTTTCTTGTCTCTGTTCATTCGGCGCTTTTCGTTTAGCATCTGTAACTATTTGTACCATAGTGACGTCCGAAAACACGCTCCACTTTTACGCAGACAACTGTAGTGCTCTCTACTTTATCCGTCTTTATCGGTTCCGAAGCGCTACAGAATTTTCGGTCCAGTGTGTTACCCGACTTAATACGAAACTCTGGACTCTATGGTGCGCGCTCGCACCTTTACCGTTCATTCAGTTCACCAGCCCCGAAATGACACATTAGCAGCTCCGACGGCACACTCAGATGTCGGTGTGTTTCACCTTACGGGTTACGTAAAAGTTTATTTATAGTTTATGTCATCCGTTGTTTCCGAAGCAAGTAGTATGTACGTTGGGACGGACGCAAACGTTCATGCTAAAGTGATGTTTTTTCTCAAAATCTGTGTGCCGTTTTAGCTAATACCATCTGGAAGACAAGCCTTGCGTTGTCTTTAATGGATAAAAAGGTCTTATAAATATAAAATTTTTCACTAGAGGAACGCGATTTTTAACATCCTCGTGATTCAGAGGGACTTGCCAATATCCTGACAAAACAAGGAGGGTTATAAAGGAGTCAGCTTCTTGCGGTCTGCCACGTGAATCATGGAGGCGGGGTAAGAAATAGGCGTCCTGTTTCGTGATGCTGTTACACTTTCAGTAATCAACAAAGAACGGACAGACCCATCTGTCCTGCGCACGAAAACGACCGGGGACGACCAGAGACTGTTAGGTGGCATGACAGCCCCTAGATTAAGCTAGCCATCAACTTGTAAAAATGATGCCAGGTTATGTGGATGCAAGTCGACGTAAGAATTAATGATTAGGAGAATTATCGCCAGTATTAATTATGTGCTATTCAAGATGCGTGCATCCATTGGTCCGAAGTAAGGGCTACACATATCCGGTAGGTTGTGATGAGCTTCTTAAAAGGTGAGCGAATTTGATGTTCGTCGATAGTGGAGCAAAATTAAAAAAATCCCAAGGCGCTCTTTTACTTTTATCTCACACGTGCGATGATAGTCGTGATTCATCGACAGCTGTTGTCCGAAATTCCGGCGGAGGAAACAAAAACGACCCGCCGACGCTGTCTCTTTGCTTCAGCATGATTGGGGCACGTCCGAGGTTCATCATCAAAATTATGAAACCACCAGCGACGCTCTAGGCAATGCTCGAGGTGTTGCACCCTAAATATAAAATATTGAAACTCAACATGCCTCAGAACAGTATCCCCGTTAAGAGAGGGCTGGTTTATTTGTATGTTGATCGACATGGCCGTGTATGGTAGCAGTACCGTCATATTAGCAATGCGTATGTCATATGTTTCTCTTCACAGACGAGGGAGAGATAAATATAGAGAGATATCCGATGGTCGTTCGATTCCTTCTTCTACACAAAACACAGACGAGGCTCAAAGGGTTACAAGTAAGCACCAAAACCGAGCAAATGGTGCACACTTGTGGCATGCTTCTTGAGTAGAAATCCCCTGTGTAGAAGGCAGATTTTCTAAAAAGTCATCAGGTGGTTTTGGAAAAAAAGAAACTATGCCGAACCTTAGCACAGCAGATGCACCCAAAACTTGCAGAATGCGCACAATTTAGAACTTCCACAGAATCTTCAACATGTGAATTAAACGCTGTAATTCTCAGCTGAACTTTTCCTTCAGTTCGTATATTTGCACCGTGAGCTGTAAATAGCACTGGACAGTCAGGAGAGCGACGAATGTCTAAATGGAGAATGGACATATCTATAGCATTCAGAGTTGCTCTACTGTCAAAGAATGCATCCACGACTGCAACATCTTTGATCATAATAACTAGTATGCCGACGAACCGTGGTTAACTGGCTTGCTACTTATACGAGGCATATTTGAACCAGGGGTTTTCCCCAGGAAACCTACACAAACAGCTGTGTTGTCACAATCAATCGGTAATTTAAGCTTTATCTGGTAGACAGCTTTGTCGGCGCTGCAAACCTGAAAATTACAGCACCCGCCCCCCCCCCCCCCCCCCCCCCCAGAAAAAAAAAAAGCCGAAGTTTTTTTGTTTTTTTTTTTAACATGTGCAGCGTGTAGGAGAGGCGGAACGTTGTTTTAATGAAGGGGCAGGTGAGCATCAACTTGCGGTTCGTAACAAATCGGCAAAGGGGGGGGAGAGGGGCACCTTGCGGAACACTACATTGGTTGCGGATGCGATCTTTCCTTTCAACCATGCTTATCAAAACAGAAAATAAGGAGTTTTATGGTGAATTTCGTCGATAAAACCGGAGCACTTTCCGAAATTCGCGAAGAGGCAAAAATATGCTTCGTGGGACCCGCTCCAAATCGACAAGCGGAAGATGGACGCACATTTTTCGAGCGACCCACCGGAGACGGTCAGCCATTCAAAGTGGCCACTGCTCGAACTTGACAAAGCCGGCCGAACTTGCCGACGAGCAGTCACTACTGTCACTGCTCGGCTAAGTATATAGGCAGCATGCGACACAGGCCGGGCGTAGTATCCGTACCACAGAGCCTACATCACAAACAGCGGGGGAGGCGTCCACGTTCTCCATCGCTTCATACCTTTCGCCTGCCTCGCAGCGCGGCGGGGCACGCACAGCGATAGCCATCGGTGGAGCTCAGATTGCCGATAAGACGTTAGTAAGCAGAAATAGATAGCAAAGGCACAATTTGCGCTGATTGCCTCGCCTGTTTTGGCTTTGTTGCACGAGAAAACGCCGGCGCCATGCAGTGTAGCAATCAGTTGCGGCAAAATAATCACACCTTATACTCGGCGTCGACTATTTGGTGCTACACTGCCGAGGCCTAGCCTAGCCCCCGCAGCGCTCCAACTCTGTCAAAGTGCGCGAGCGTTTGCATACGAGACGCAACACGAATCCGCGTGTTCAGCAGTGCGAGGCTGCAGCACTGTGGAGGCTTTGCTAGGCTTCACAGTGTACCATCGAATAGTTGGCACCGAGTATAATCTTTCGTCTGCTTCTTTCTTTGGAGTTTCTGTCTTTCCTTTTATCGTTCTTTCCTACGCATTTACAGATGTCAGCGCTTCCCATTTGTCTCTCTCCAGTCCCGCCTCTGCACCCCTGATCCACGCGAGATATGAGCGTTCGAGCCGTCTCAATTACGCGTAAACAACCGACGCATCTGAACAGATCCGACCCGACGGTCCGGCCAGTCCGGCGACCTCGCTAACCTCGCCCCGTATGCGCAACGCGAAGTGAAAGGTAATCACGTAGCTCGCTTCTGTCGACTTCCGTCCAGCTCCGTCAAATTCCACGGACCAAGTTCGAAGGGGTTGGAAGTAGGTTGTCGAACCGGAACCGAACCGAACCGAAAACCGGAACGGAATCGTTATTTTTAGCCGAACCGGAACTGAACCGAACCGAAATCTTCGCCGCCATCTTGAAACTGAACCGGAACTGACCCGGAAAAGTATAACGGTAACCGGTTGAAAACGGTTTACGGTATTTTTTTTTCTTTTGTTAATACCACAAAATTCATATTTGAGGAAAAAAAAAAAAAGATTGGCAGCTGTATTTTTATGTATTGATCAAGTCGTTACGTAGAAGTTATATGCATTAGAAATTGTGGGTTTCCGTGGCGCTTTTGTATAGGCACTACGATTTATCATGTGTCACGTGGTCAAGTGACGTCGTTGTTTTAAGACATACTGTTAAGAAATGTCACATCATGTAGGCCCGTGACGACACGTGAGACGTCGTCATGGGACTCTCTGCGTCAAATCAATTTAAATTGAGAACGTTGCTAGATTTATTAGCGTTGACTCCATGACGTCACGTGACATCATGACTTCGCACCACGAGTCACGCAATACCGTGACGTAGTCGATTGTCGTGAGCCCGAGTCGAGTGCTCGGATTCCTGGCAATCAGCATCGCCATATATTCGGGTAATGGCTAGTGCTCAATCACAAATGAGAATAGCCGAACTCTAACAATGTCTGAAGCTCAGCCCATGATCAATGCTTGGCCAACCCCAGCACATGACTATGATGAATACTGACGGTATATAAGTAGCGTTAGATCACGTGGCTGCATCTTCTAATTGCAATTTGAGGAAGGAAAAGATGTTTCGCTTATTTTCTCTGCGTCTGCCATTGCGTGGAGGGGAAAACTAATGGGTGTTTTTGCAAGTTAGCAACTTCGGGAATTAGTTCTTAGAGGTATTTAGTGAAAGTACAAAAATTGTTGCATGGCTCAGTTTACATGCACATTTAGGCACCCAAACATATTTCCGTTATTGCTGA
This sequence comes from Ixodes scapularis, assembly GCF_016920785.2. Lineage (NCBI taxonomy): Eukaryota > Metazoa > Arthropoda > Arachnida > Ixodida > Ixodidae > Ixodes > Ixodes scapularis. Next base: position 2,678,025 of record NW_024609873.1, read on the forward strand.
ATTGCCTCGAAAACTGTCCTTGGGAATAGAAGCATTTAAATGACTAAATGCGACTTATTAATACTACGTTACGTAGAACTACAAGTGTGTACAGATGGGATAGCTGAAAAGAAAGATCCCAGTGGCGAAACTGCTATATGTACTGGACAACTTTAGAATTTGAGCATCTACTTTCGCTAGTGCTGCGAACATAGCATTTCACCGAGAAACTGAACTATTTATGGTTTGCTTGTGACGTCACCGTACTCTATGCTGGTAATCATTGTAATTTGTTGTTGCAAAAAAGAAAATCCGTTGATTCAAAATGCACGCCGCCGATGGTCACGCTAAGTGCAAGCCATTTATTTGAGAGGTACAAATTATTCTCGCTTGGTGCAGCATCGTCGGGCACTGTGCGAGGTTCAGGCATTACAAAAACGCGCTTTCTGGCAAGACTGTCTTTACAAACAAGGGGTTTGTGAGGCCCCACTTTCTGGTGTGTGCCGAAGGTGTGGGGCAGAGAAACCTTTCCAGGCAAACCATGTTAAACAGTTCAGTTCAGTTAAACAGCTCGCAACGCTAGCGAAAGTAGATGCACTAATTGTAAAGTTGTGCAGTATATATAGCAGTCTTCCGATGATATACGCCAGTCTAATAAAACGTTAGAACGCATGGATGATAAAACACAAAGTTTTAAAGTGAGGTTTTAGCTTCCCAAGGTAGTATTTCGCGAAGTTTTTAGCTCGTTCAAGCCGATGTCCAAATGTGATTTATGTTAGGATTATAAGAATTTCCGTCTGTCCTTTGCGCTATTTATATGTAGTTTGAATTTTTTTGTTCAGTGTATATTGCTGTATATTTTTATATTGTATTTTTTTTAGTGAGGCATTGTCTCGTATTCTTTTTAAAAATCCAATTTATTATCTTTCTCTTTTTGTATATTTCGTGTATTTGCCATCAGATCCATCATGTGAGCACAACGTTCTTTTTGGCATAGCCCGAAACCTGATGTAGCACCCTGCCAAGCAGCGGAAAACAAAGAAACACGTTTCCTCAGAGTAGTTAGCTGCCGTATTTTTGAGTTTCGTCCTCCCGTGTTGGTGTCAAGCGATTATGTGAACTTCATACAGTCACTGATGATAGTATAAATATATTTATTTAAGGATCGACGATTTGGCAACATAAATAAATGGCCGATCACCTTAAATATATACATCACAAGTAAATGCACCCCCAAATTATCTGAAAGATGCTCTGCAAACCTCTTCCGGAGTTTTTATCCTCAATGGGCACACGTATAACATGTAAGTGATTTGGGAGAGCATTAAATGAATTTGTAATTTTAAATCTGATTTAAATAACCATATGTTTCTGATGGACATATTGCTCCTCAAGCATATAAAAGTTTGGTATTGCTTCTTTTATGTCATGAACAAAATTTTTGTGTCTGTGTGATGGACACAACAAAGGCTCGAGGTACGCCTAAGCACTTCTTATGAATTGTGAATGCGAAAGCACGCACGCCGCTCTTCGCTCCCTCGTTTAACCTGCGGCGTACAACGCGCTGACCTTGGGCGTGGAACGGTGAAGCCGCTGCCTGGCCGACACGCAGCGCCCTCGGGTGAGCGATCGTTCAAACTGTCGTGTGCCTTGCGGCGCGAGGAAGGAACAGGCAGCAACGAAGTTCCCAGCAGAACGAACCCCTTGGTTTATACCGTGCGCCGTATATATTGCCACGCGCAGTATAATCGACAACAGGCGAGCGAACGCCGTGATCGGTGGTAACACAACAGTATATAACACAGTCAGGATAACACCACACAAACTGACGCGCAGCGGCCAATGAGAGCCTCTTCGACGCGCGCCAGCCAATGGGACCGAAGTGCAAAATGTGCCGTTGGCTAGCTTTGCGCGTGGTTTCAATAAGGTGCCGTTTTGCATGATTTCAAAGCTGATGACGTCGGCTCGCTCTACGAGACAGTTATAATGCTTTCGCATTGAAAGTATACAGGAGCGCTTGGCAGAACTATCGCAATTATGCACGCAGACCATCAGAAAGCGACCAATTAAGTAGCTCTTATGTCGAGTATAGCATAAAATACTACTTTTTTCTATTTAGCAAAAATCTTCAATTAGCAAGAGTGATTCTCTTTTGCAAATTGAATTGACCGATGTCTTGCAAAGAACAAACCTCAACAGCCAGACCATGTTAGTTTTTCCTGTATAAGGAAATGTTCCATTAAGTTCGCGCTATTTTAGGCCAGATTCGACCTGAGCACGCAAGTGCCTGTCGACTAAAGTGAACAGTTTCGACCACTCATTTCTGCACGATTCTTGGCCTGCGTCACGGTGCTGAGTGTAAACAACATTAGTCAGGAAATCAAGAGGTGTGATTATTGCTCAGGGTTTCTTTAAAAGGTGGACCGAAAGGGCTTGTCCAAAAGCTTTCTTGACATTTTGAAAATAATATTGCTTTTAGCTCAGTTCTGTCGTTATCATATATATATATATATATATGTACGTGTGTGTGTGTGTGTGTGTGTAAAACGTATTTCGTAAACAATATTTCACTGCATATATGACGGCGAGGTGCCCATCCCATGAAATTATGCACTGTTATTGTTACCTTTGATTAAGAGTACAACTACGATCCAACGTTTAATACTGCGACGCAAAGTTGTACCAATCACGGGTATTTTAGGTGACCTACCGCACCTTATGACAACCTTTCGATTCAGGTAAAAAATGTGTGACTGAGGTAAACAAATAGATGTTGAGTCCGTTGAGTCGTATAAACACGATGTTTTGTATATTAATTTAGATTTTCTTTTACTATTGTATCAAAACTAGGTAACGCAGTTTCTTTTATCTTTGGTAGCTAAAAATGAAAGCGGAATATACGAACGATAAAAAAAACGATATGGTTACTCATTTGACGGCGGAAACAGTGTCTATTGTCAAAACAGTGTGGAAAATATATTCTCAATGCTGCGGTTTAAACCGGTTTGAACCAAACCGATAAAAATGTCGGTTCGGAACTCTGGTTGGAAGCGCTTCACGACGCGGGCGCTGCCACAAATCGGAAGACGACCAACTTGAGCCAGATCTGCCAGCAGAAGATGCGCGCTCCAAAAAGGGGAGCTTTTGGAACGCTTCGAATATGCGCGCGCGGAATTCACCGTTAGTAATGAGCAAGGAGCAAAACGGAAACACTGTACATTTACGTTAGCGTTGCCTGCTCCACACTGCGCGTGCGCGCCTTCACCGTACGCCAATCCAAGACGGGGTTTGGGCTCCCTCGCGCGCACAGTGTGGAACACCGACGCTGGCGCAAATGCACACTGCTTGCCTTCGCTCGCATGCGCAGTACTGAAACTCACTAATAACGAGACGGGCAGACAAATTGTTTCCGCGTTTTTCGTCGAATTTCCAGGCGACGACTGCGTTAGCACGCCATCGACTTTACCCTGTGACACCCGTACGAAGGCTAAACTTTGGGTAAAGTTTACACCTGGGGCCCTAAACTCGTCGAACACAAAGTTGGAGCCAAAAGTTCGCGGGGCGCGCTGATTGGACGACGGCTAAAAAAGCGCGAAGTCATCGTCATGATAGGCCAATCGGCGCGCTCCGTTAACCTCTGCTCCATCTTTGTCTTTGACAAGTTTAGGGGCCCTAGAGTGAACTTTAGGGACGAGATTTGTAACTCTAGACCCGTGCAGAAGATTGCACGTGTTCCGGTCACCTCAACCTCGTGCAAGCGTCCGTTTATAGAGCAGCACCGACTAGTGTGAACAATCCTTGAAGCTTGATAATGTGGATGCTTGGGCATCCACATTAACTCTTCGTAATGCACTCATTAACGGCAAAGGTGAAGAAGTTGAAGATTTGAGGAAGAAGAAATATAGGACTGAGTTGTAAGCCAGCGCTGCGAGTCTGTCTCCTTTTGTGTGCATGTGAGTGTGACTGTTCATCCGCGCTGTTTCATCTAAGCATGAATCCTTAAAGGTCGCTCTTACCGGAGGGTTTGCCTCATGTAGCTGAAGCAGTAATTTGTGAGTTCGAGTGGCTTTGAGCTGTTCTCAACTACGCATCAAAGCTCATTTATAATTGATATTATACTACATTGCGCCGCCGCATATTTATCACGAAGGAAGAAGAAAATCATTCGTGGTTTGTATTTTCTATTGAAGTTGGAATCTTCCGACAGGACAACGCTTTATGTCACAAGGTCAGAATTATATTACAGTGAATTAATCAGCACGATTATGAATACTTGTTGATGTTCTGACCGCATAACTCGTCAGATAGCAATGTGCGTGAAGCCGTATGTGCCTCTGGATCAGCGTCTTACTTTACTATGACGACTGTATACTTGCGGCACTCGCGGTTCAGATTGAGCATGTGATGTGCATCAAAAATGTGTTGATGTGCATCAAGCATGTACATCAACAATAAAAAAAACACTAAAGAAAGAGGCGAAACCTCTTTATTTAGTGTCTTTTTTATCCAGTGTCACGGAAGTAGAGACAAAACAGCACGCATCCATCTCTTTAAGCTTGCACAAACACGGCACAGAGTGTGACACCCCGAAACACATTAGCACAAGACCTGACTCAAGCATACTGCAAGTCAACTATTCATCCATACACTAAAAATATAAACCTGCAAATAAATGCTGTCGCAAAGAGACAGCACCAGCGCACAAAAAACCAACCCATCACTTTTGAAACCCTGAAGGATACGTTTTTTTTTGTATTTTCTTTAAAGCTTGCGCAGAGATATTTTTTTTCTACAATGGCCATAAGATTAGGTCGTTCATTTAGAAGGTCGGCTGTTTGATAATCTAATTTCTCTATGCCGTAGCTAGTGCATATTTCTTTATTTGTGCAGCTGCCAAATACTGTATGCATGATTTTTCGAAAGATACTTCTTGAAAGAAAGCACTTGGTTCGAATTTGACTCGCACAATTAGCATAAAAGTTGTTGCTCGGTACCGCTATCGTTGTTTGCATGACGCACGGGTAGTGAAAACAAACATCGCACTCCTGAACTCTTCTCCAGTTTGTTTGTACTGTTAGAGAAAAATCAAGGAGGCAGTGCCTGCTTTGATAATCCTTTATTTATCGTCAAGCCACATAATCCTACACCTCTCTAGCAGCGATCGTTCAGTGGTGTGGGGAAAGGACAAATTCATACCGCTATAATTCGAAGAAGGACAACCCCGCAGTAGCAACATCGAGTACAGCATTTTTCTCGTCATACGTGCCATGAAAAAAGTAGTTTATAAAGCGCGCCGAGGGATATCGTAAAAGTGAGCCCGGATGCTGCAAAGCGATAGACCTTGCGACCGCCCGAAGTGGCAAATGGCCTCCCTGCCTCGAAAGATCTAATCTTAAAAACGTGCTTGAAAGCACCTGTTAAAAAAGAAATCCCTCGCAGCTCTCGCGCCTTTCACTCACTACCTGCTATACTGCATTTACTTGAGAAATAGACGCACTGTTTCTGAACAAAGCCTGCGGGTCCACTTTTCCTCGGAGGACGCGGATCGCCAGTTGTCGCAATCGACAAAAAAATGCCAGCGACTTGCGGACAGGGATGACGTTCTCACGTGCAAATGCTTTCTGTTGTGCTCGTTGTCTTTGTGGGTATGCTATTACCAGCTGATCCAGTCGTGCAGGGAAAACAACGCAGGATCGTGGGGCAGTCATCGTGTGTGATTATTTTAATCGGTCATGGCAAACAAGTCACCTAACTGTGTTTGGAGATTTGTGTTTGTCCCTTCTCCTTCTTGTTTTCTCCTTCTCCGGGGATTATTTTCGTCATTCTTGTCTATCTCGCTTGCATTTTTGCATTCATGGCATTATCATCGTAACCTTCAAATTCAGGTGGTTCATCCTTGTTGGTGTTAAATTGGTGCTAGCTGAGAAAACAGGTTTGCTCTACTGACGCCTAACTCCTGGTTAACTCAGTTGGTAGGGTGCATTACTGGAAATGGAGCCGCCAAGCAGTGGGCTTGGCGGCACCAAGCAAACAGGTATGTCTAATTTACTACTGGTTTTTGTACAGATTTGCTGCTTCAGCAAGGCATTACTGTTGGAAACATCAAGTCATCGTATCATCTGGACGCGGTTTCTCGGCTTGAATGTCAACAACTCTGCCGTATTATCTGTGACGCGAAATAATCATGGGCAAGCCTTGGCAGCCTGCAAGTCACCAGTGATGGAGTCTCGACAACATCTGCGCCGATGTACTGCGCTTCCTCGACGGCTACGGGGGCGCCATCTGCACTGCCCAGTAAACGACAGGATCAACGGCCATCTCGGTTCAGTGGGCTTGGCGGCCCGAGGCAAGCAAAAATGCCTAATCCACTACCGTTTTAGAGCGCAGCTCTTAGGGGCCCGTTTCCAGCCTGAGCGGCGTCGGCGTCGGCGTCGGCGTAACCGGGGGTGGGGGGTTACGTGACCCCCCCAGGTCACGTGATCCCCCCCGAGGTCACGTGACCCCCCTCCCCCGAGATCACGTGACCCCCTCCGGGGTCACGTGACTACCCGCAGGTGACGTGACCCCCCCCCCCCCCCAGTACCCTTTCCTACTCCTCCTCAAGAGCTGCGCTCCAATTCGGCGTTACAGGGATTTGTAAACGGCTTTCATTTTTTTTTTCTTAAAAGGTTCGTAACAGTCGTTCTTATCCTTGCTTAATGTGTAATAGTCGTTTTCTAATCATGTTGCCAACCCCAAAGGCATTGGGTGTCATTGCATACGAGTGTTGGGATAACGCCTCATTGGTTTTGGGTCACAGTGGAGATGTTGAACAAAATCCACTGCCTGAAACTATGGAGATTGTGCTTCACATCTTAGGTGTACAAAAGCAAAGAGCAGAGGACGCCGGAATAATGAAGTGAGATTATGGAAATTTCGATAAAAGACTGGAGGCCATCCAGGCCTCGATAGCCCTGGTTAAGGTTTTTTCCAACAAGGCTAGATTCACCAGTTAAGAATGTGAAGGTTCTGGAAACGTCGATTAGAAATCTGCAGGGTAAAGGGAACAATTTAGAAAATAGAAGTAGGCAAAATATTCTCGTCATTTATGGTATCGAGGAGCTTACGCAAGAAACAAAACATCAATTGACAAAGGAGGTTTTTGATGGAATATTTAAAGCAAAGCTAACCTAGACGGTTGTAGCGTTGACCTTATTCACAGGCTCGGAAGGACCTTCCCGGATAAACATCGACCAATAATCTTGCGAGTCGGTAACTTTAACGAAATAATAAACTTCTTCGATATGCGAAGCGCTTAAAGGTAACAACTATTTTTATCATGACGACTACCCAAGAGAGGTGCGAACTATGCGAAAAAAGCTTTGGGACAGTTTTCAACAAAAAAAAAAAAAAAAACGAAGACGGAAAACTTTTTCTTTAATTTGACAACCTGAAGATAAATAGAACTACATACGCGTGGGACGTGCAACGAGGGCTAGGGGTGCTAATCGCCGAAGAGGAAATAGGAAACGTTCGGCATTGAAGGGAATGTCGAAGAAGGATTGACAGTAAACATGCCTTTTCCACCATTAATCTAAATGCGCCAAGTATCGTCAATAAAACGGTTGATTTAGGAAACGTTCTTGTCGAACATGGCCCTTCTGTTGTAATTATACCCGAGACGTGGTCGTGTCCTTTTGTTTTGAATTGTGAAATGGTTGTGAAATGGTTTCACCAGGGTTCAGTATTGTCAGAAAAGATCGTGCGAGCAGAGGGGGTGGAGTTGCCATTCTGGTAAAAAAACTATGTCGACTGTCATGTGATAGACGACGCTCCTGACATTGAAAGCGTATGGTGCATACTGAGACTGACAAAATCTGAGATCATAATCGGCGCAGTTTATCGTCCATCTGGCACGAATCTTGACTTCATTCAGAAGCTGAAGGACTTTATAATAAAACTGCATATTGACACAAAGAAGGTAATGATTGCAGGCGATTTTAATGTCGGAGGGAGGGGGGGGGGGGCAATTGGGATTCATTATCACCTGGCACTCGTGATGTTCTAACCTCTTCGGCATTGATAAACAAGACGTTTTCGCACGATTTCACTTAAATTGTAGTGGAAATTTACAAAACTTCAAGGAGAAAGCAAGTCTGTACTCCATCTATTTTTCTTAAGCGACAACATCCTGTTATATTTTCACGTATGTCGCGTGTTGCCAGGTCTACCAGATCACTCTATGGTACATTTATCGCTAGATTTAAATTAAATTCCTTCGGCGCGTTATGACATCGATATCTTAGAAGATTTTGATCATGCGGTGGACGTGGCTATTTTAGACATGCTCAATACTTCATACGACGCCTTCGAGCAGAGTAGTCTGGGATCTAAAGCCGATGTTCATAAAGTTTGGTTGATATTTAAAGAGATCGTTACACACTGCATTATTCAGTATGTCTCGGAAAAGGTGAGAAGAATCCACAGCAACAATACGTGGATTAGCAGGGAAATAATACATCCAAAACCAAAACATTTCCCACTGTGGAAAACGATTGCGCGGCTTACAGGGTGCGTCCATGCGTGATAAGTTAAGATGCTTGAGTAAAGGTCTGAAAACAATAATACAGAATGCCAAGTACCCCTTTTTTAATGTGACCATGACAGGGTGTCTTCAACATTCTTCGAAAAAGCTTTGGAAGCAGCTATCACCACGAAAATCTACAGTATCTGAACGTTTACTACTTGACCAGGTTGTTTTAGAAAGGTCAATATAGCAAACGCGTTTAATAGCTTTTTTTTACCATAGTAGTTTCTTGCGACGATGATGAGGTACCCGAATTCGATGAACTCACCACAATACCACCAATTACTGATGTGAAACAATCCGATGAAGGAATTTTGTCTTTGCGTCTTGATGTCGATCCGACTAACGCTGAAGGACCTGACCAAATATTAAATTCGTTCTTGAAAATTATGCTGAATCGTCGTCGAAGCACCTATTTTTTTTTCTTTAAGAAGTCGGCTGATAGCTCATCAGTTGCAAATGTCTGGAGATCGGGTAATGTAATTCCAATATTTAAGGACGAAAACCCGTGTTGTGCACAAAACTATCGACCAATCTCCCTAGAGTATACCTGCTATATAATATTGGAGCACATCATCTCCAAGCATATTCATAAACTTCTAGCTGAGCACATCTTACTTAACTGCGGCCCGCACGGATTCTCAAAGGGGCTATCTACTGTTACAGAACTAACGGAAGTCGTACATTTCTTTTCTAAAATACTAAATAGTAGAGTACAGATCGACGTGATTTTTTATCGATTTTAAGGAAGCCTTTGATTAAGTGAGCCAGACAAAATTAATGCGCAAAATAAGACCTGGGTTAAAGAATCAAGCACTGTTAGGACGGATTGAGGCGCTTCTTTCTGACAGAAAGCAGTTTGTGAGTATTGAAGAACGCTTCTCGGACTTTTCTGCCATTCATCCTGGGGTACTACGAGGCTCGGTTCTGGGGCCCCTACTCTTCGTGATTTTTATAAATGATTTGATAAAGGGCATACCTGTGCAAACCAGGCTCTTTCAGATGATTGTATTTTGTACACCAATGTCATAATTGCGTCCGGTCAAATAAATTTAAACGCGTCTCTACATAAAATTCAGGAATGGTGCAGGAAATGGCGAATACCTCTTAATATAGGAAAAACGGTCGGTATGTCCATCACACTCAAGCTAAAACCACTAATATACCCTTACTGTCTTGATGATGTTCTTTTGAATAGAGTTGATAGTTACAAATACTTTGGCATTACTATTACCAGTGATCTTTGATGAAACAAGCATGTAATTATTATCGTTAATAAAGCTAATGCAAGACTCGCCTTCTTACGGGGGGTTTTAAAATTGGAAACCATTGAAACAAAACTGCTCCCTTATAAAATGCTGATACGCCCTTTGTTAGAATATGCGTCTGAAGTATTCGATCCGCACAAGAAAAACCTTATTCTTGATCTTGAACGCGTGTAACGATTAGCCTCAGGTTCTATTTTTTTTAAGTATCGTAGATTAGATTCACCAACAGAGCTGTTCGCTTTATCTAATCTTCCCTCCCTTGAGTCTACACAAAAAAAACAAGCGATTGTAGTTTTTTTTCACTACTTTTTTTCTGAGTCACTGCTCATAGACCCATTAACTTAAGTCACATTTCATAAGTCGCGTATCACTCAGAACAAGTACTCGCTTTACTTGAATGAATAATCGTTTAACAAAGATTGTTTCAAGTTTTCCTTTTTTCCACGCGAAGTGGGGAAATGGTATGTAGTACCGGATAATGTTGTTTCGCTCCATGATCGTGAGTTGCTTTAATCTTATTTAGACACAACATACCTATTTGTGTATGCCAATATATATACTCGATTGTGCATTGGTTTCCGATTATTGTTTTTATTGTTTGTAGTTTGTGTACAGGCGTTTCTGTGTGTGCTTCGATAGCTGTTTTTATTGTTTTTCAAAGTGTATTTACCACTCCTATTGAAATCCTTAACTTGAACTAATAGTATGTCCAATAAATAAATAAATGGAGAGGTTCCTGGTTTGATACAAAGGCCAAAAACATTTTTTCACTCGCGCACGAGTCACCTAGCTGTGTTTGGAGACTTGTGTTTGTTCCTTGACCTCCTTGTTCCCCTTCTCCGGGGATTATTTTCGTGATTTCTCACCAGCTCGCTTGCCCCTTTATATTAACGGCATTATGATTGTAGCCTGACTTGTCTTTTTTCCTCGGTTATTGGGGTGACAATCGCGTATAAATTTTAGAGTACATGGAAAATTTCCCCGCAGGGGGCACCTGTGAAAGCAGGTGTTTGGGGAGTGGCGTCTCCACGGACCCCGAGCTCCGCAGGGGGCGCCTGCACCTTAGGTGCTAGGTGCTTGGTGAGTAGCGTCACCACGGACCCCAGCCGCGTGGGCCACCATACCCGCACGCAGGGGGCACCTACTCAAGTAGGTGCTTGGTGAGTGGCGTCACTACGAACCCCGAGCCATGTGGGTTCGCCCACCCACGTCTGGCTGTGCGTGGCTTAACCCGTGTCCGGGGAAAAGGGGGCCCTGGTGGTTGAGCTGAGCCCGGGGTATGTTTGGACCCTTCGGGGCCCCCCGGGCGAGGCAATACACCGCTTCGACCCCTGCTTCTCGTAGACGGGTGTCCTGGCTTGGCCCGACCAGGATGATTCAGTCAGTCGCCTCTTCTACCCTCTTCTTCCTTCTTTCACTTTTCCTCCCACCTCTTTCTCTTTTCTTCTACACTCTCTTCCTTCCTTTTTCACCTTCTTAGGCGGCAAGGGCCAACCTTGAGTGGAAACAGGACCTATCCCTGCAACCACACTAGGGTATAGTGCCCGGGCAGCACTGGTAGCGTAATTGTGTCAGCCAAGCCCTCTTGCTATGGCACATTACCTACCCCCTTGTTGGGCTCCGTGGTGGGCGGTGCACCCGGGCACTGAATTTTCTTCCCCATCTCTATGGGTCTGCACAAAAAATCCTTCCTTGATCGGCCCCCGAAAAGGGGTCGCACCGAAGCTTCTACCTCGCACGAGACACATTCTACTCCACCTAGATTCCCGAAATTCTTAGTACTCCCCTCTGAAAGTGACAAACCGCTCTCGAAAATGTCACCATTTCTCGTTGCAAAAGTCCTGGAGAGTGTGGTTGGGAAGAATTTCAAGGCTAAAAAGCTGGCATCAGGCGATTTACTTGTTGAAATTGAGACCAGCCACCAGAGTTCTGTGCTCCTTGCACTCAACTCTGTGTCGGACTACAAGGTTACCGTGACACCCCACAAGACATTGAACACCATCCAAGGAGTCATCTCGGAGGACGACCTTCTGGACGCGTCTGAGAGCGAAGTAGTGGAGGGCCTTTCTGACCAGGGGGTTGTAGCTGCAAGGCGCATCTCCTTGCGTCGTGACGGCCAAGAGCTGAAGACGAGGCACATTGTGCTTACCTTTGAGGCCACCACACTTCCCGAGTCTGTGAAAGCTGGATACCTTTTCTGCAGAGTTCGTCCGTACGTTCCAAACCCCAGAAGGTGTTTCAACTGCCAAAGATTTGGACATGGCTCACAGAACTGCCGCGGCAAGCCACATGTGCTAAGTGTGGCAAAACTGACCATGCAGCAGACTCTTGCTCCAACGACACAGTCTGTGTAAATTGCAAAGAACCCCACCCCGCTTACTCCAGATCGTGTAAGACGTGGAAAGATGAGAAGGAAATTCTTACCCTTAAAGTGAAAGAAAACCTCTCATACCCAGAGGCGCGTCGCCGCTTCGCGTTTTTGCGCAAGGGTGGCTTTGCACAGGTGGTGCAGCGGGGACCTGCGCCACTGAAGGTTGCGGTGGCAACTCAGACATCCTTCCCGGATGCTAGGAAGCCACTGCAGTCCCCAACACCCCAGCTGAAGCTGAAGCTTCCTGGGCGTTCACTCTCGGCTGGTAGGCCTACATCCTCCTCCAGCGAGAGTTGTTCCTCTTCCACGGGGCAGCAGCCTGTCCCCTCTCATGTAGAGGGCTCACAGGCTGTTCCTCTTACCCAAGATGGGTCGGCTGTGTCCGCACCTGTCAGTGCTTCGCAGTCTCCTTCCAAGGAGAGGGGACCACGCTCCCGACCGAATTCTTCAGAGGGAGCGTCCTCATCCAAGGAGCGGCACGATTCTTGTGCCACTGCTCCAACACCCAAGGGGCAGGAGCAGGTGGACTTGGGCGACTGCCTGCCCAGTACCTCTGCTCCTCCGGTTGGTGGAGGTCGGGGCCGGGGTTTTCCACCTCGTGCCCAGAGCCTCCCTAAACCGGCTAGAACAGCCTCCGCCCTGGAGGCAGAACCAATGGAGGAGGGTGTTGACCCATCCACTCCTGCGTCTGACCCAGACGACATGGAGTGGCAGGTCCCCAAGGGCAAGCACAAGAGCAAAAAGCCAATTGTACCACCGAAGTGACAATTATACTTTGCAAGGCTGATATGCTTTTTCAACAGGAATATCATCCCGCATCTTCAGTCACTACACTAACCTCACATCACCAAGTTATCTTGCTCATTCCCATTGCTCCACCTACTCCTAGGGACCAGCCGAGACAGAGGAGTAACGGCGACTCCCTCGCCGGTGGCCTCGGCCCAAAGTCTCGACGCCCTTGGAGGTCGGAGGGGGCAGTTCTATATAGACCAACCAGAGGACCACTGGCGACTCCCTCGCCTGGGGCTTTATTTTTAATTGTTTTTCCCCAAAGGTTCGGTCGGAGCTGCCTTCTTGCAGACTCATTAAATCATCATTCATGTCCATTTCCACTTTTACTAAATTTACCTCCCGTCACTGGCTTAGTTTTACACTAGCTACCATTACACAAAGCTTGTGACTTTCTGGTAAAAAGCTAACTGCCTCATATTAATAATGTCTGTTTTTTACAATGGAACTGTCGTGGGCTTTTTTCCAATTATGACGACATCACCTTTTTAATAAATGAACACCACCCTGCTGCCTTTTGTTTGCAGGAGACACACCTTAAAGAAAGTCACTCAAATGTTCTTAGGCACTTCAAAGTGTTCAGAAAAGACAGGTTAAACGCATCTGTAGCTTCCGGTGGTGTTGCAGTGGTTGTCCAACGCATGGTCCCGTCCACTGAAGTGGCTTTGCAAACCTCTCTCGAGGCTGTGGCTGTCCGTTTGCTGCTTGACCGTGTGATTACTGTCTGCTCAGTGTATATCTCCCCGGGGTATCAGCTGCAATTTGAGGAGCTAGATAATCTAATCAGGCAGCTTCCGGTGCCTTACATCATTTTAGGTGATTTCAATGCACACAATCCTTTGTGGGGAAGCTCTAGAAGAGATTCTAGAGGGACACTCATTGAACGGTTTCTTCTTTCGACAGGATTGTGTCTACTCAACACAAAAGAAGCCACTTATTTTAGTTCAGCAACTTGTAGTTTTACTTCCATTGATCTTTCGTTTTGTCATCCTTGATTGTACCCCCTGTTTTTATGGAAGGTCATCCAAAATCCATATGGGAGTGACCACTTTCCACTCATTTTAGAGTTTAACCATCCTCCTGCTGGTCTTTTAACATGTACCCCTCGTTGGAAGCTTGAAAAGGCTGACTGGTCAATCTTTACAGAAGCCTCACTTATAGCATGTTCATCCCTTGATGATCTTTCCATCGACGACGTCACCGAGCACATTACTCAACACATCTTGCAGGCCGCTATACTTGCCATTCCCATGACGTCCTCACAGCTTCCAAAAAGGCCAAAGCCATGGTGGAACGAAGACTGCCGCCAGGCAAAGAAAGAACAGAATCGTGCATGGGGTATTCTCAGGCGTTATCCCACAGCAACTAACCTGATCGGCTTTAAGAAAAAAAGAGCGCAAGCAAGGTATATCCGACGGTAAGCCAAGCGGCAAAGCTTTAGAGGGTATGCTTCCTCAATTAATAGCAGTGCGTCTTCGAAGGAAGTTTGGGACCGTGTGCATAAAATTGAAGGCTCTTACCGAGTATTTTCTGCCCCACTCCTGAACCAAAACGGAGTATGCCCTGCCAGCCTAGAAGAACAGGCGAATGTCCTTGGTGAGCATTTCGAATTTGTTTCAAGTTCTCAGCATTATACTCGGTCATTTCAGCGACACAAGCTACAGGCGGAGAAAAAGGCAGTTCCTTTGTCAGGTGGCTTGCAGGAGCCCTATAATTTACTATTTAACTTTTTGAACTACAGTTGGTACTTCGTTCGTCCAAACAGACGGCTCCTGGGCCAGACGGCATTCATTACAAAATGCTTCAGCACCTCCATCCATCAACTCTTGAGCTTGTTTTATATTTATTCAACCGTATTTGGCTTGAAGGTTGCTTCCCCTCATCTTGGAAGGTGGCTATCATAATTCCCGTGCTGAAGCCAGGAAAGGATCCTACCTGTGCATCTAGCTTTAGGCCGATAGCTCTCACGAGTGGTTTTTCAAAGACACTAGAAAGGATGATAAATAAAAGGCTTATATTTTATTTAGAAAGAAACAAGTTGCTTGACCGTTACCAGTGTGGATTTCGCTCAGCTCGATCGACGGTTGACCATCTGGTCCGCTTTGAGACTGCTGTGCGAGAGGCCTTTGTAAATAGACAACATTGCTTCTCTGTCTTTTTTGACTTGGAAAAAGCATTTGATACAACTTGGCGCTACGGCATATTGCAGGATTTGTTCAACATCGGTCTTCGGGGCAGAATGCTAGGTGCCATCCATAGTTACCTCCGGGATCGCACTTTTCGTGTGAAGCTTGGGGCAACTCTTTCTAAAGAATTCTCGCAAGAAAATGGAGTCCCACAAGGCGGTGTGCTTAGCGTCACACTTTTTATCGTAAAAATGAATTCAATTTCTCATATTATACCGCCATTTGTTCAGTACTCGCTCTATGTTGATGATGTACAAATTTCAGTCTCATCTTGTAATCCGTCCATCTGTGAACGTCGACTTCAACTTGCAATCAACAATTTGGTCAAATGGGCGGATGTAAATGGTTTTAGGTTTTCTCCTGAGAAAACGGTTTGTGTGTGCTTCTCTCGTCGCCGCGGAATTTTACTTGAGCCTTCCTTAACTATGTATGAAGTCCCTATTGCAGTAAAAAAGGAACACAAGTTTTTAGGTCTTATATTTGACTCAAAAATGACATTCATTCCACATGTTAAGAGCCTCAAAATGAAATGTGTAAAATCACTTAATATACTAAAGGTCTTGTCGCACGTATCCTGGGGGGCTGATCGGTGTTGTTTATTGCGCATCTACCGCTCAGTCGTGCGGTCTCGACGTGATTATGGCTGTATTGTGTACGGCTCCGCACGGGCATCGGTTCTCAAGATGCTGGACCCAATTCATCATCAGGGGCTCCGACTTTCCACTGGTGCTTTTCGCACATCTCCAATACTCAGCCTATATGTAGAGGCAAATGAGCCCTCACTGGAGAAAAGGAGGTTTGAATTAGGCTTCATGTATTCTCTGCGAATTAGGTCTGTTCCTGGTCACCCGACCCTGGACTGCATAGAACAAGTACACTATGAGCAGACTTTCATAAACAAGCCTTCATTTGTTCCACCTCTCGCCATGAGAATTCGTTCTTCTGCTGAATCCGTAGGGCTGGATGTGCTACCCTCAGTTGTGCAGCGCTTGAACACAGTAGCTCCTTGGGACCTCATGCCCGTCCACTGTGAGTTGAAATTAACAAAATACAACAAGAAAGAAACCCCTAATGAAGTTCTGAGACAAGAATGTTTCGAACTCCAGGACCAGTACCGAGACTTCACAAGTTTCTACACTGATGGGAGCAAAACTGATTCCTATGTAGGCTGCTCAGTGGTAGGGCCTTCCGTGAAGTGTGTCAAAAGAATTAACAATAATGCCTGTATTCTTTCCGCAGAGCTTTACGGCTTAATCCTTGCCATAGACCACATTCTTAAAAAGAAGATCCGTAAGTCAATTGTTTACACTGACTCACTTAGTGCTTTACGAGCTCTGGACACAACCGGGGATGTTCAAAATCCACTTGTTCTAGAAATAAGGAACCGGTTACATTCAGCATCAAAAAGGAAGAAAGAAATAACATTGTGCTGGGTACCTTCCCATGTAGGAATTCCTGGGAATGAGGATGCTGACCGTGCAGCGAGCACTGTTAAGGATCGGCAAGTGAAACTGCACAAGATACCCTACAGAGATTATAGACATACCCTGAAAAAATCTACAAAGTGCAAGTGGCAAGAGGAGTGGAACCAAGAAATGAACAATAAGTTGCATGCCGTAAAACCTTTAATTCAAGAATGGGAGAGTGCACGTCATCGTGAGCGTTTTTATGAGGTGGTATTATGTCGACTCCGAATCGGTCATACACGTCTTACCCATGGGCACCTTTTGCGAGGGGAGGATGCTCCAGAGTGTGAACACTGTCACATACCATTAAGCATCCTGCACATTTTACTTGTATGCCCTTTGTATGACCAAGAACGCCACAGACACTTTGCTAAGGTTTACCAAGAGCATACACCATTACATCTCGCCATTTTACTCAGCGATGAGCCATTGATTCCACACAAGTGTGTTTCCAACTTTCTTAAGGATGTAAGACTCCTGGACCAGCTATAATTTTAATAGTTTGTCATATTCATTGCCACAACTTATGCGCTTGTACTTTCATGATCATTGTTTTATTAAATTACAAGCTACTATAGCTCTTTCTTCTCTTTAACCTTGATTTCAGCAATAGTCCTAGTTGTTGGCGCATTATAGCCTTGGTCGCTGCTGCGCCATTAAACCCCAATCAATCAATCAATCAACATGGAAAATTTGTATACGCAAACGCAGAGGACGAACACGGAGGAGTGGACAAGGACAAGCGCATGTCCTTGTTCCTGTCCACTCCTCCGTGTTCGTCCTCTGAGCTTGGGCGTACACACTCAGTACCTTGACCCAACTAGCCCAACAAGTGTTTCTAAAGTTTCAGAGTGTGTTCAACTGCTAGATCGGGATCATATGGTACATTTCATTTCATTTCATTTATTTTGACTCTCAGGGCCCGAAGGCATTACAGAGAGGAGTGGGGTATAGTAAGTAGAACAAAGCAAATAACAACGAAAAGGCAAAAAATACACAAAATATCTACTAAACAATATTTAACTTATTAGTAATGGCACTGCACATGGAATAAAGCAAATAACAATGAAAAGGCAAAAAATACAAACAAATACCACTAAACATCATGTAACAGGTTAGTAATGGCAATCTTAAATTTATCTGAGGCAGTGATTGTGACAATGGCTGCGGGAAGGCGGTTCCAGTCAATCGAGGTTTGAGGCAAAAAAGAGTCATTAAAGGTAGATGTGCTGCAATGAGGGATCCCAACTTTTAATTGATGATCGGTGCGTGATGATGTGTTAAATGGTTTAGAAAATAGTGCTTGGCGGAGTGATATATCTTATGGAACAAGCATAGACGGGATATCTTTCGACGAAGGGAAAGAGTGGGCAAGGATAGAGACGCTTTCATTAAATTGGTGCTAGCTGTGCGATGATAGTTAGAAAATATAAAACGGAGGGAGCGGCTTTGAATGTATTCTACGGCAGATGCTAGGGTGATACCAGGCTTCCAGATTGAGGCGGCATGTTCAAGTTTAGGACGAATTGAGGTTGTTTTTTTTTAATTAGAAGCTTTAATGAAAGAGGGGCAAGGTTAAAGTTTCCTTTGATGTATCCTGATAATTGATTAGCGTTTTTCGTGACATAGTCGACATGAATATTACAGGACAGATCATTGGGAATTTTAACACCGAGGTATTTATAGGAGGACACAGGAAGGAAGATAGAGTTATTGATGGAGTAGGAAGGGCAAATGTTAATTTGACGAGAGACACACATGGATCTACATTTAGAGATATTAGGTTCCATGAGCCAGTCGTTGCATCATTGGGTTACATTGTTAATATCGGTCTGAAAAGCATGGGTTAAAAGTAAACATTGGGTTGGTCGTCGTATTTTAATAAAGCATGGGTTGCGTTTGCAACACAACCTGCGAGGTATAGGCGAAAGCAAGTGCCTAACTAGTACATTTTACTCCGCGAAAACCCGATGGCCTTGGCGTCGACAATCTTTGCTTTGTTGTAATGGCCGGATGCTCGCAATTTCAATTGAAAAGAGTGGCTGAAGAATGCAAAACCCCGCTTTACACTGGGTTTCCACCTCTGATGGCTTCGTCAAAGACCAGGTCTTGACGTTTTGTTTGGAATTATTATTTTTTTCGATCGAGGTGAAATGGATAGTAAACAATCGAAACAACAGAAAAAGTGCCCCTTACACGTCTCTTTAAGCTTAGCATTTTTGAACGCATTTAAAGCAAAATAAAGTTGTTTTTTTTTTAGCATGATCTCCATCATCACACTTTGGCATTTTCCAGTGCTGCAAGCAAACCGTATAAATCTATGTCCCGGATTCAACAGGTAGGGCTGCGAACCCACCGACAGTAGACCCATCCCACCGGGACCCCACAACACCGTAAAGCTTTCCTGGATAACCTTCCTAACTTCAAGATTGCATTTAGTGCCCCCCTCCCCCTTCTTCATCCTAATACAACTCATAACCGATCCCTTTGGCTAGAGGCTCATGACCCCCTAGCAATTGTATTTCTTCAAAATTTATAAACATACTCTCAATAAAAAAATAAATATTCCGATCAATTAATCAACCAATCAACCAGACAATCAACCAACAAATGATAGGAGCGGAAGGTTCGCAGCGTAATTGCATGCGGTGAGGAAGATATAGGAATGGGATGCCCGAGTTTATGAGAACCTTTGCGGCTAAAACAATTTTCGCGCCTCCCATTTAAGCGTATTGAGAATTTTGTTAATTGTGCCTTTTTGCTTCTAACTTGTTAGCTAGGTCGAGGGTAACCCAATCAGTGGAGCCTTTCATCTTATCCGCCTCAGTAAACCAACAGCAACAAAGATGCCAAGGAAAAAAAAAACACTCAGTAAGGTAATTGTAACTCTTGGCCCTCAGAAAGACAGCCCCTTTAGCCATTCAGCCATTTCTGGACAAAAACAACCCAGCGCTTCCACAAACAGGCTCTTCAAGTGTCTCCAGCTTCGGCATTTTTGAAATGGGAATGCAACAAATATACGCAAAACAAATCAAGCAAACAAGAAAAAAACGAGGCCAGGCAATTTGATCTCCCGGAGGGCGGGCCAGAGAAACCCGAAGTTGTGCACCGCACTTTTTCGTCAACGACGACGACGATTGCTTACCTCGTGACTTGATAAAGCTGCGCGTTCTTGGAAACGCCGGGATTTTTGCCCCTCTGCGCGTGCAAGGTCGAGGCGCTCGAACGCCAGCGATGCTAGCGCGGAGTTGACTACTCAGCGTAAAGATTGTCAACCGACTTCGAACATCCGCTCTGGGACTTCTTAAGAGCACGGGACGCGCGGAATTTCCGGGCGCGTTCGCGGTCGCTTCGCCTTCGCGAGGCAAGTATTGATAGCGCGAATGTATGAATGTACCACCTGAAGATTTGATGGCTTCTGTCTGGCTTGCATATGTGGGCAGAACAGTATACCAGATGTTATAAAAAAGTGGCTGCGGCCGATAGCTTCAAATGAGTGAATTGCAGCTTGATGGGTTGACACGATAAACATTTAAGCTTGTCTCGATCGTTTTGATAAACCCTGGGTGAGCAGAATGCATCGCTCATGCATTACCGGTGCGCTATGATTTTAATGTTGTGTTACGTGGAGCTTTGGATGGTTTCGGATCCGTGGCGGACACGACACACTTATTTGCTTCCCGAGTGTGTATAATCGAGGCCAGTCTAAGTTTATTCGGGAGTGGAGCGTGTGAGGCGTGTGCTCTAATGAGAAGTTTGCATGGGTTGTACTTCCTGCCGTGCCTGCAGAAAGCCCTTATAGACAAACTCCACTCGCTGACGCCAGACGCCACTTGGCGCTGCTGGAGGTACTGCGCATGCGCAGAAGCTTCACTTCTCCCGAATTTGATATCTGCGCACGCGGGGTGCGCACACCTGATGTGGGCAAAGCAGACTTCTTTGTATAGACGCCGTGTTGATGTATACTGTATACGGAAAAGTAACGCTATCCTTTGGAGTATGCTTTCTTGGGGAGATCCAGACGGCGCTGTTGTCAACGCGCAAATGCAAAGTAGCAAAAAGAAAAAGAGATAAAAGAGTTCGAGCTGGGAAAAAAGAGAGGGGAGGATATATGATTCCAGAACACACCTAAAAAGACACGCTCAAGCGCCTTGTGTGTCCTACTCTAATTTATTTACTCGAAGTATACCCTCAATTTTCTCTGGAAAATGAACGAACACCACACACACACAAAGAAAATATTAAAATCAAGAACCTCATTTCAAGTGCCCAAATGCGAACAAGAACATCAAAATAATATATCTGACTACGCTTACCTGCAGTTGCGTCCAAGGTAGCAGGCATCCAGTAACCTCGACGAAATCACCCTGCACTTAACGTTGCCGCAGGACGAAAGAAATATATTCAATCAACTTCAAATAATGCAAACTTGAGCCATACCTAACTCGCCTACTGAAAGATTAGACTTTTAAAAAAGTCTAATCACACGCACAAAAAAAAATCATGACGACATTATAATTGCTAGTCTCTCTGCCGGCAACAACTTAATGACCTTATTCCGTAATGTACTACTTTTAATGTTTGCGGAGCGCACGAATAATTTTTAATTGCCGAATGTCGAACTTCAGCAAATATGTAAATATATTTGCCGAAGTGATTTGCCTGATTAAAATTCAATGTATGTTTTATTTAGACATGAGCAGGTACAGTGCACAAGGACGAAAACACAAAAAAAAGAACACCGAAAAAGACGCACTCAAGCGCCTTGTGTGCCTTACCCTAATTTATTTACTCGAAGTATACCCTCAATTTTCTCTCGGAAATGAACAAACATCACACACACAAAATAAACATAAAGATCAAGAGCACCATTTCAAGTGCACAAATGGGAACGAGAAAATCAAAATAAAATATCGAACTACGCTTACCTGCAGTTAACAGTGTTAAGAACTGTCACGAGATGAGTCCAAGGTAGCAGGCATCCAGTACCCTCGACGAAATCATCCTACAACGTTGCCGCAGGACGAAAGAAATATATTCAATCAGCTTCAAATAATTCAAACTTGAGTTATATCTAACTCGCCTTCTGAATGATGTTTTAGAAATGCCTGATCACACGCAAAGAAAATGCCAAGACAATATAATTGCTAGTCTCGCTGCCGGTAACACCTTCATGACCTCATTCCGTAATATACTACTATTAATGTTTGTGAAGCGCACGAATAACTAGCTCAGACATTTATATCCGGTATTTCATAACGTGAAATTTTGCCAAACTATTTATTAAACCTCGTTAAATTAAAAACAAACAAACAAAAACGTTGCTATTAAAAATCAGTGTTCAACACTGACTTTTACAAATATCAACGACACTGAGAATTAATCGCGCCTATTGGCCGGTGCCGCCAATGAATGCCTGATCAACTACTGCTCTGCGAAAAAAAAAAAAAGACACCAACCACCTTATGAGATTTTCAAATATTTGATCAGATCCTCAATTTAACGTCCGACGCGACACACCAACGGCCCCAAAAAGAGAAAACCTCCTACCCCCTCACGCCTTAAACCTAGGCGACCCCCGATTCAAAAGGCGCCTTGTCGCCCGGCCGCCCGGCTCGCCGAACCGCCGCTCTCCCCTTCCTCCATCCGCACACACATACACCGGAAAAAGCTGCTGGTTACGCCACTGGTTAGCGAATGTCAACCTTCTAAATATGCGCTAGTGCAAGCGACAGTCATTTCTGTACTTGCTCTTTATGAATTTCGATGGTCTAAACCGTGTCTGCGTTCGCGCCACACACTAATTTTATCGAACGCTCGACGCCTTCAAACGTGCCAACATGTCCGCCAAGCCTTTGTCTAAGGAAGACGGAGGTCGCCTTCCCGGGCGGTCATAACCGACGCCAACTGCCGCCCGCGCAGAATATTTCCTTACCTGCATACGGTGCACACGACTTGGATCTTCGACTGAAGTCAATGCAGTGCTCTCAGTGACCTCGTAAGACGAGACTGAGCCAAACAGAACAATAAGGAACGTTCCTGCGCAGGGACGCCTCCGTCGAACGTTCGAGAAGAAAGACCGTTATGCCGTTACGACCGGGAGCGTCGAAGGGGAAGGCGCCGGCCTGTGGCGCCGACGCTCCCAGGCGGCCGGGCGAGAGCTCTCCCACGCATGCGCCAAGAATGACGTGTCATACGAGGAGACCAATTAGCGAACTGGTTTGCGCCTTTCCACAGCTAATCGCAGCGCCCAGGCTTTGGCAGTGCTCGAACACGTGCACCCTCTGGGAGGTAATATTTACCTCTTTGGTGCCCCTTCGAGGCGAACTTCACCTTGTAGCACCGCATTCCTAGTGTCCGCTGCGCCTGAGGAGGTAACAAGCGGAGCGCTTCCCCCCTGGCCGGGAGGAAGGTGGTAAAGGTGGTCTGTTACCTCCTTTTGGTCCCCTTTTTTCTAAGAGTGAAGGAGCCATGTCGCCCAATCGAAGAACGCCGAAATCTCCACTCACGGATTTCATGGTCTTTCTTTGGCGCATCCTTCCAGGCTGGTACGCCGTGGAGGGGCACTTTTATTTTGCTTACGTGTTTGCGTGCCCTCGGAGCCTTTGACTGCGTCTGACTCAAGTTTCAGGAAAATTCCCTCACTGCATGCCCCACCACCAGAGGAACAACACGCAGCCTGGATTTTGAAAACAACGAGCTACACTTAGAAGGATGGGACTGTTAGTTCGACATTGAAGAAGTCGGCGTGCGACTTTGCATGGCCGCCCCCGCCCAAGAAGCCCCCGTGCCATGTGAGCTGGCGGTATTTTATTGTCTGGGCAACTTACCCTTGTTGCACGTAGTTCGTGCACATGGTGCGTTGTGTTGTCCGCATCAGGGCGCACCCTGGTGGCCACTGAACTGTGGTACCATCTGGGCGCTCACAAAGTTGAAATTAAATCGAGGGATTGCGCCCACTATCGTAGAGCTATCCAGGCGGAGCTAACCGTGTAGGGCGAGTGCGAAAGTGCAAACATAAATATAAAAAGTGTACGCGCCAAAGAAAGTGGGAGGAAATGTCGCTACCTTTCTTGTTCAGGTGCCATTGCCTTGGTAGCAGCTGGGACAACCCTCCTACGTTCGCGATTACTTTATTTACAACAAAGTGTTCCTCGCTATTCAAGAGCCCCAAAAGCTCAAAGCGCTACGCGCACCCTCGAAAGGAGCAGAACTCAAAGTAACTTCCCACTAAAGCATACTCCTCACACATCTTACTCCCGAATAAATTTACGATTGTTTTAATTTTTTTTAATAAAACCGCGGAGCACATGATTGTATCGTGCGCATAACGCATCCGAAACTACCCGAAGCTCCCCGTAACCAACCGTAACATACGCATAACGACGCGCGACACACGTGTGCTCCCCATTATGATCAGAATGATCGAGGTAAGTTTGTTTTTATTACGTCTTCATTTCCGAAGTCCTTCTATGCGTCAAGCGCGTTATTTAAGGTGCAATTATTTTCATTTGCTTGGAACACATTAAACTGTCGTTTCGGGAATGGAAGAACAAACTGTTCATTAAATGCTAGCCTTCTCCTCTGCAGCATCGTCAAACACTGCGGAAAGTGTCGGCATTTGGTAACTGTAGAAAGAAACGCAGTACGGCACACGCCATGGTCGGAGCAGGTAGAAAGTCGCCCAACTGGCGCAGAGAACTCTTGGAAAAAAGGGTAGGGATAGTCCTTCCTTAGGGGAGGAACGGTCTTGTAACCCATGTTCCTTTAGAAAGGGAAAAACTTTCGTCCCTGAAGCAGGGGAGCAAAGTTCCTCCGTCGCTTGCATCTCAATATGGCGGCCCCGAATCGAGCAAATCGAGCCCAATAAGGCTTGACGAGGACGCTAGGTCTATTGTACGGAGCGAGAGGAGCAGCAAATAAAAGCGTAACACGAGCTTTTCGCAAACTGTGTTTATTTCCGAAGCCAAATTCCTCCCACAGGTACGGAAACTTGCGTTTCGAAAGCAATTACTCAGTCTTCTCGTCGACAGCACTGCGATGTTAAACGGAGACAACCGATACCCAGTTACTTCGCGCACTTTGGTATTCCTCGAGTCACAATTCCTTCGTCAACCGCACATCACGGAGAAGGGCAAACTCACTCCGCGAAACCAAAAGCCGCTCTCGAAAGAACAAACTCGAAACCGCTGTTTATCGCGTAGCGTGAAAGAAGGTTAAATCGCTAGCCACCCGATGGCGGGGTCAAGCAGAGTAATTGCAAGTAGCTAGGCTAGGTGGCGCTAAGTACCGCCCAATTCATGTTCTACAAAAAATAATTTGCTTCTCTCAGGCCACTACTGCGCTTCAGAGCCGTATATGTAGAGAGTTTGGTCAATGGGAGGGGCGTGCAGAGCCAGGGCGTGCGGCAGACTCGGAAAGAGGGCTTGGCATGCTCTCTTGACCAACCAGAAGCCGAAAAGAATCCCCTAGCGGTGGTAGCGAGAAACAGTTCTGATCAAAGGTCTATGTTCGTATACGGTTTCGATAAGCGCGCAAGACTGAAAGAGAGTAACACTTTGTGGTTTGAAAATAGGGTACACGTGTTGTTTTGATCATAATCATGCAGAGAGATGTAAGAAACGAATGCGCCGCTCAACTCTGTTTTGCGCGGACAGAGTGTGACCGCTCGGACGGCAGATTCCCGGCCCTCGACGCTTGGCGTACGGATTATGTCGATGGTTCCGCTATTCGCACTCTTCCACCATCATTTTGGATAAGCGTGATTGAAACATCACGTGTACCATATTTTCAGCCATTGAGAGTTACTCCAATGCAGTTATCAGGTTTGTTTCTTGCGACCACCGCCAGGGTATTATTTCCGGCTTCTAGTTGGTCACATTCGAATTTCTGAAGACGCCCTGGAACACGTCCAGCCCGCTTTCGGCCAATGGCGCCTCCTCATTTGTCTCCTATACTTCCCAACGAATGGCCAAACTCTCTACATATACGGCTCTGCTGCGCTTGGGGATCCTCTACTACACGCACATTGCGCTTACCACAAGCATCAGGGGAACATACATTAAGCACAAACACTGCACACACAAATATCAGTACAACGGCACACCACACTAACCCGAACACTACACCCGTGCTCTGCGTTTCTGTCTTTTATACTGGTCGTTTTGAACGTACGGAACTTTTCGGTGACTCCCTAAGCAATAAAAAATATTCCCAGCATGTTGATTTCTTCCCAGCAATGTCATACCTCTCAGAGCATTTTGAATGGCTCCGGGGTTGAATCTCTTATTAAAAAGTAAACGCTCGATCATGCCGTAATTATTTGAAAGCCAATAAATCAAGCCTCTCCAATGCGGTTCGAAGCCATGAGTTTGTTTCCCCACACGGCACGTCGTAGCCTGTATTTCTATTTGTTTTTCTATTTGTGCTGTCCGCGCAAAGCCGCAATTGCCGTCTTGAATTAATCTCTGTAGAGCGGATATTCAGTCAGCTGGAAGTGATGCTTCACGGACTGAGAAATCGCATTTCGATCAACTTGAATGCAGTCAAAGCCGCGACTTGCGGCAGGTGTTAAGTGTACGGAGCTACGCCGTGGCGTGCCCAAAAACTTCTAGCGCTCATCCCAGCGCGCCACGGAGGGCAGTTTCTCCAGGAACCGTAGTATATTTAAACAGCAAAATAAAGGGTAGCTTTCTTTTTTCGATTTTACCTACTATTGTTTTTTAATGCCGAAATTCTATACTGTAAGTATACGTACTTTCCGTCACGATTTCATACCCTTCAGTCCTTGCCCCTGAGCGCAATCGCTCTCGGGGACGACACAATTCCGACAGTCACATTGGCCACTGTAGGATAGGAGCTTCTACTGTTCAGACCAGCGTTCCATCATGACTATCGGCACGTTGATCGATTGCACGTAATCCCTCAAGTGGTATTAAACTTTTTAAGGTAAAACAGAATGTCAACCTGCGACACCCCGCCCCCTCCGATCACGGCCCGATTAGCGGCATCAATGCCCAACAGTTTACGATCTCATCTTCTTGTTACACCACTGATACGCGAACACATGGTCACATCGGCGATAATTCCAGTCTTCTGTTCACAACCGACAACACTGCCATCACGATGTTGCAGCTATGTTGCTGACACGGACAAACACAGAACCATGTTGAACGCCGGTTGCACTCGGCATCGGAAAACAGAACCGAACTCAGGGGGGAAGGCACCCAGGCAGCCGGCAGCAAAACCTGCCTGTCTCGGACGCAGTTCCTGCGGTTTCCATAACGTCGAAGACGTCGACACAGTTCCGCGTGGTTTCGCTACTGTGGTGACTGTAGTGCTGTAGTTCCGTCAGTTCCGTGCCGCGCGAGTTGCGCGAGTCACGCAATCCGGAGACGGCCATCTCCCAGTGTACGTGGCACTGCTGGCACTGCTCCGGAACTTCGCTGTTTCTAGCGGCTTCGTTTGCTGGTTTGATAAAATTAGTGATAAAAACGTCAATGCAGCCGAAATGTTCTGCACGTTTAGACTAGAAGACGGAATTACAGGCGGCCTTTGCTGCCGCTGAAGCTCAATCAACTCAACAGCTATTTATTAAACAACGTGCGCGACCTGCTCCAAAAACGAAACCGAAAGACGATGAGTCGGGAGGGCGAAAGCTTTCACCCGTCTGCCTGGAGAAGGAAAAAAAACGTTTCGTTCCTCCCCATTTCTCGTGTCCGGTTGGGGGCGCGTCGGTAGAAGGGAGGAAGACGCGCCGTTGCTACTTTTTTCCTCCATTTTTTCTTAGAGTGCAGGTCCTGCACCAGCTGGCGACCTTAGAGAGACACACGTTCAGTTTACGCTGGTCATCACGGGAAACAATGATGCTTATTGAACACAATCATCAGCAAACAATTTGATGTTTACATCGATATCTGAACATAAGTCATTGAAATTCAGTAGAAATTATAGCTGTGAAATACAAGAACCTTGCGGTACATCGGATTTGACACTGCATCTATTCGAAGTAGAACCACCAAAAGAAACAAATTGCAGCCTGTTTTTTAGGAATGCGTACCGCCAATTTATGATTTCATAATTTTTTAACATGGTATAAAGCTTTTGTAACGGTTTACTATGCGATACAACATAAAAAAACCTTCGTCAAATCTGAAAACATAACATCCACCTGTTTGATTTTATTGAGTGTGGAAGAAAAATCATGAACTGTAAGTAAAAGTCCTGTCATTGTCGAATACCCTCTCCAAATCCGTGTTTGTGCGGACTTAGTATTTGATACTGGTCTAAAAGGTTGGTTGGTTGGTTGGTTGGGGTTTTATGGCGCAAAAGCATCTTAGGCTATGATGCGCCAGGTACATACACTATTGCAGATAGGGTTTCGAAGAGGATAGAACTTTAGTAGTTGATGATAGGTTAAAACTATGTATATGACTTGTGAGTAGTTATGGGCATGAAGTTGGGGGTAAAATCATAGTCGGTGTAAAAGGCCGATAGCTTTCAAGAAGCTAAAAACGCTGTGATGCGGAACTAATGGTTCGTTGCCAAGCAAAATAGGGAGGTTTAAAGGCGTATGTTCTTTATACAGCTGAAAAAAATGTTTCCGTCGGTCTAGGTCATAAGCAGGGCATTCTAATAATATGTGTGCGACAGTTAAAGGATTATTGCAGTGTCCGCACTCTGGGGCTCCCTCCCTGCGCAGAAGGTGGCCATGGGTGAGGTGCGTATGCCCTATCCTTAGCCGACACAGGACAACCTCATAAAAGCGTTCACGGTGTCTTGCACTCTCCCACTCACTAAGCAGTGGCTTTACAGTATGCAGCTTGTTATTTACTTCTTCATCCCATTCTTGCTGCCACTTCTCTCTTATACGATGCCTTAAAAGTCTGTGATAGTCTTTATATGGAATGTCATGCAGTTCGACTTCTTTGTCACCAGCAGAACTGGCTGCAAGGTCTGCTTCCTCATTACCCAATATACCAACATGGCTAGGGACCCAGCAAAAGACTATTTTAATGTTCCTTTTGGAATCATCGATGATTTTATTCTGCAACTCTATGATTATTGGGTGTTTAGAGGTATTTAGTGATGAGAGCGCTCTCAATGAACTGAGTGAATCAGTATACGCAACTGACTTCATGCTCTTCGTTTCTATAATATGATTAACTGCCAGGCGGATACCACATAGTTCAGCTGTTAAAATAGTAGCTGTATATGCAATTCGTTGAACATAGCGAACAGAGGGGCCAACCATAGCACATCCAACGAACCTTTCTGTCTTGGTGCCATCTGTGTAATACGAGATGTGTCCAGCATATCTACTTTGGATTTCATAAAATTGCTGTTTGATGCATTCTGGTGGGGTGTCTTTCTTTCTGTACTTAGTCAGTGAAAAGTCACACAAAATGAGGCTATATTCCCATGGAGCTATTGCTTGAGGTACGGGGGTCACGGGCATTGTAGTGTTCAGTGCAACCGAATCTGCTGCAGCTGCATTTCTTATACTAAAAGGCGGGATTACAGAGGGCTTGTTGTCAAAGGTGCGCTTATAACTTGTTTCTTCTACAGCCTCGCGTGCAGGATGCAGGGTGAATGAACGCATTCCAAGGGAATACATAAACCCCAAAGCAAACCTTCGCTTCTCCAGAGACCATTCATTTGTCTCTGCATAAAGGCTGGGGATAGGCGACGTGCGAAATGCACCTGTAGACAGTCGCAATCCCCGGTGATGAATGGGATCAAGCATTCGAAGAGCTGAGGATCTTGCCGATCCATATACACAGCTACCATAGTCGAGGCATGAGCGAACCACCGAACCGTAAATTCGGAGAAGGCAAAGACGATCAGAGCCCCATGAGGTATGAGAAAGGACTTTAAGAATGTTTAGTGCTTTCTGGCATTTAGCTTAAGATACTTAATATGAGAAAGAAAGGACATTTTACTATCAAAAATAAGCCCTAGGAATTTCTGTTCCGGTTTTGTTGGAATTGGGGTGGAGTGCATGGTCACTCATGGATCTACTGTAGCTCCCCGTAAGCGAGAAAAGCAAACAGAAACTGTTTTCTCTGGTGAAAACCTAAAGCCGTTTTGATCAGCCCACTTGAGCAGATTGTTTACTGCTAATTGGATCCTACGTTCACAGAAAGCAATGTTACAGGATGATACGGATATCTGAAGATCATCAACATAAAGTGAATACTGTACGGATGATGGGATGGCCCGGGCTATCGAGTTTATTTTTATTATAAAAAGGATGACACTCAATTCGCCTCCCTGGGGAACACCGTTTTCCTGGCAGAACTCTCGAGAGTAGGTAGTGCCTAATTTGACACGAAAGGTACGTATCGCCGAATAGCTCTTTACGAATGCTAGCATCCTGCCTCGAATGCCATAGTTATACATATCTTGTAGGATGCCATGCCGCCAGGCAGTGTCGTAAGCCTTTTCTAAACCGAAAAGACGAAGAGGCAGTACTGTTTATTTATGAAGGCCTCACGGATGGTAGACTCCAAGCGGACAAGATGGTCCAATGTAGATCGTGACGAACGGAAGCCACACTGATATATATCAAAAATATTTTCTTTTTCTAAAAAGTACATAAATCGCTTGTTAAGCATTCTCTCCAGAGTTTTGCTAAGACAGCTTGTTAGCGCTATTGGGCGGTAACTGGATGCACACGATGCATCCTTTCCAGGCTTTAGTAAAGGAATGACGGTTGCCACTCTCCAAGACGATGGATATGTACTTTCCTGCCAAATGCGATTAAACAAATACAAAATTATGTCGAGTGTGGAAGGGTGAAGGTGAGTAAGCATATGGTAGTGAATTCCATCTGGTCCAGCAGATGTAGGTTTAGTTTCATGAAGCACCCGCTCCAGTTCCTTCAGTGTGAGAGGTAAGTTGTATGCTTCTCGAGCTCCGCCGGATGTCCGCACGGATTGGAGTTCTGCTTGTCTCTTGTGTTTCAGAAAAGCAGATGAACAATTCTGAGAGCTAGAAACACGTTCAAAGTGTTTCCCAAGGAGATCTGCCTGTTCTTCTAGGCTCTCAGGGCACAGTCCGTTTTCGGAAAGAAGCGGTACTGAGTAAGCCCGGTAATGCCCATTGACTTTATGTACTCTATCCCATACTTCCTTGGTGGTGGCGGTGCTGTTAATAGAGGAAGCATAACCTCGGAAACTTTGACGCTGTGAGACGCGGCGGATGTATCTCGCATGAGCCCTCATCCGCTTGAAACTGATGAGATTAGTCACTGTCGGGTAACGTCTAAATATACCCCATGCTCTGTTCTGCTTTTTTCTTGATTTTTCACAGTCGGCATTCCACCATGGTTTAGAGCGGCGGGGTAAGCGAGATGAAGTCATAGGGATAGCTAAAATTGCAGCATTGAGGATGTGGGCGCTAAGCAAATTGGTGAGTTCATCAATAGACAGTTTGTTAAGCGATGTACAAGCTAGCTGGGTTGCTTGGCTGAAGACAGACCAGTTTGCTTCCTCAAACTTCCAACGGGGAGTTCGTGTAGGCACTGTAACAGGTGGATTTAGTCGGCTCAGAATGATAAGAAAGTGATCGCTCCCATAAGGGTTAGGGTCGACAGCCCAGGAAAACAAAGGAAATAATGTCGGATCGGAAAGAGACAGATCAATAGATGTAAAAGAATGAGTTGGGGCACTGAAATACGTAGACTCTGCTTTGTTCAGTAAGCATATAGGTGTTGAGGAAAGAAAACGCTCTATCATCGAGCCACGTGTATCTCGTCTTCTACTACCCCAAAGAGGATTATGAGCGTTGAAGTCACCGAGAATTAGGGCAGGTTGGGGTAATTGGTCGTGAAGTGATTCAAGCTCTTCGCGGGATACAGGATAGCTTGGGGGAATGTAAAGTGAACAGACGGTTATTAAACGGTCCAACAGAATACGAACTGCCACGGCTTCCAGAGTGGTATTCAAAGGAACCTCAATACATGGGGTAGACGGCTGGACAACTATAGCTACTCCACCAGAACTGTGCGACAAAAGAGGTCTGTCCTTGCGAAAAACCTGAAAGCGCCTTAGGATATTAATGTGACTATTGTTTAAGTGTGTTTCCTGAAGACAAAATGCTATAGGGTGATGCTGGTCTAACAGAGAGTGCACGTCATCGTAGTTTCGAAGCAACCCTCGACAGTTCCACTGCAGGAATGCTGCCATTATGCATGAATTAGAAGAAGGACCATTCATCAAGACCTAAAAATCAATTTTGATGCGGGGTGCATTTTTCTTTTTAGATGTGTTCTTCGGCCTATCTGTGTTACCACAGGAAGTCGAAGGTAAGGACTCCGTGCTTGAGAATGGCCTGTCGTCCTTGGACTTGGGCCCGCTCTCATCCATTGGCTCATCAAGAACCGCCTCTGGCTGACCCCTAAGGGCCTGTGACCCCGACGGCTCACCAGGTTTTCGGGCGCCTTCAGAGGGACGAGAAGGAAGACCCCGACCTCGAGGCACCTGCGTTTTGGATGGCGCAGGGATTGAAGATCCCTGCGCTTGAATGGACCAAGTGATAGGATCTACCTTTCGCTTTGGGGTTGAAGTGGTTTGTGCCACTCCAGATGAGGTTGAGGGGGACTGAGGGGGGGGACGCAGTCGTCCGTTGACGTCTGTGTTCCCGTTGACGCCGTCGACCGCGCCGGTCCCCTGCGCGCGGCCTCGGCATAAGAGCCTTGAGAAAAAAAAAGAATATCTTTTCCGTTCTTCTGAGTAAGAAATATTTTCTTTGGCCTTTAGTGAGACAAATTCCTTCTCTCTCTTCCACAGGGGACAGCTGCGAGAATATGCTGGGTGTGTTCCTCGGCAGTTGACGCAAAGATGGGTATTGTTGCCACAGTTGTCGGAAGGGTGGTCAGTGCTTGCACATTTTGCAGAGTTGGCTTTTCCTCTGCAGGTTAGTGACCCATGTCCAAAGCGCTGGCAGCGGAAGCAACGCCTTGGATTGGGGACGTAGGGGCGGACATTGCAGTTGAGATACCCGGCTTTAAAGGGGCCCTGCAATGACTTTTTGACTGGTTCTTAATTTGCACTGAACCTGAGCGTACTGATTGTAGTAACTTAATCCAACTTTTCTTTTCTCAAATTTCGCTTTATTTTAAAAGTTATAGGCAAATTAGAATTACAAAAACAAGCAAAAAATAACCTCCTTCATGACGTCGTAGGTCCTGCCTTGAGCGGCCTTGAACTAGAGGAGGAGTAGTGAGCTCATCGAGCGCATACGGCTGCCGCACTCCGTGTCGACGGCTCGAGAGGGCGCCACTAAAGCACGTGTTGGATAAGCTGTATGAAGTGGGCGGCCAGGGCAGCTCGTATTGCATTTGCAGCGTGACTGAACACTAATTCGGCATAACATTTCATTGGCCACAAACGACAGCAAACACGGGGTAAAGATCAGTTCAGAACGGGAGCCACTTCGAGCTGACGCACCGCCAAATGGCCAAATCGCCAACAGGGCCCGCGCCGAAGGCCTTCGGAACGCTCGGAACCGGTCGGAATCTTGAGCCGGTATACGACCACAGCGCCGCCGGGTACATCCGGGACCTTTCTACTCTCCTCGTTTGTCGTAGCCTCATCCCACTAGCCTTTTCTAGTATGCGCCGTTTTTTTCCGCCGCTTGGTGGCGGGTATGTCGACGGGTCATTTCTCGTTTCCGTACTTTCTAAACTGCATTTGTTTCTTTTCTGATCTAAAATAGTGAACAAAAACTACTTTCATACATATCTGAAACGATTCGCAACACTTCTATTTTGTATCTCGACTAAAAAAAAGCTCTTGGCAGCTCTGACCAGTAGTAAGCCCAGGACCAAAGACGTCACATTTTGCGCGCTTTCGGTACCGCGGGTCGCCCTCGTCGGAGGAGGAGGTTTCCGCGTCGTCGGGTTAAAATATGACGCACTGATATTTAGTTACTCTCTCCGTGCCCGCTGGCTTGCCCCAACCCCAAGAGACGTGGAAACCGCAAAAAAGGTAGACGCTAAAATATGATTGCAGGGCCCCTTTAACAGTGGACGGGAGCGTTGTCGAGTTGAACGTTAGCACAATGTGTTTTGTGTCCCGTTCTTCACCGTCGCGACGGATAGTGATATGTCGCACAGCGACTATTTCTTGATCTTGAAGTCCCTCGAGTATCTCGTCGGTAGATATTCCAAGGAGATCATCTTCAGAGATGACACCCTGCGTGCTGTTCAGTGAGCGATGTGGAGTCACTGACACTTTGTAATCTCTTACTTGGTTGAGTGCAAGAAGTGCTTTGCTTTGCTTAGCATTTGTGACCTCCACAAGCAGGTCGCCATATGATAGTTTATTTGGCTTTAAAGGATTTTCCTATCACAGTTTCTAGGGTCTTTGCGACAAAGAATGGGGAAAGCTTTGCAAGTGGTTGATCTTCGTTCTCCGAGTGCATTACTATAAATTTGGGAAAATTCATGACTGGCAAGGTAAGGCTTGTTGATGTTGTCTCTTCGGTCCGGACCCTTTTCGGGGCCCGATCAAGGAAAGATTTAGCTTTAGTACCCATATGAATGGGAAAAGGATTTCGGCACCTGCGGTGTGCCGCCCACCATCGAGCCCAACTTAGGGAGTAGTCAGCAGCCCATAACAAAATGGGCTTTGCTGGAACCGCTGATCTACTAGCACTTGCCCAGGTGCTATACCCAAGTGTGGTTAGGATAAGGGTATCTGCCACAACACAAGGTTGGCAATAGCCGCCAAAGAAGGTGAAAGTGAGGGAGAGGGAAGGGGAGAAAAGAGAAAGAGGGGATAGTAGAAGAAAAGGCGACTAGATTGAATCATCCTGGCCGGGCCTTACCAGGACTCCCGTCTACGAGAAGCGGGGGCCGATGTGGTGTATTGCCTCACCCGGGGGGCCCCGAAGGGTCCAAACCTACCCCGGGCTCGGCTCAACCACCAG
Source organism: Ixodes scapularis (assembly GCF_016920785.2). NCBI lineage: Eukaryota > Metazoa > Arthropoda > Arachnida > Ixodida > Ixodidae > Ixodes > Ixodes scapularis. The sequence goes on from NW_024609873.1 coordinate 2,712,584, forward strand.
GATGCCCTTTTCCCCGGACACGGGCTCGCCACGCACAGTCAGACGTGGGTGGGTTTTAGCCACTTTTTACTCAGGGTCTGTGGTGTCGCCAATGTGGCTGGGGTCCGTGGTGACGCTACTCACCAAGCACCTGGCACCTAAGTCGCAGGCGCCCCCTGCGGGGCTCGGGGTCCGTGGAGACGCCACTCTCCAAACACCTGCTTTCACAGGTGCCCCCTGCGGGGTGGTGTAAAAGGCTAGTAATGAGTTTTACAATTATATGTTCGAGTATTAGCCACATTGAAATATTATTGATATAGGACGACAGTTTGGCAAATCGGTTTCTTTACCCTTGTTCTCTTGATGTGAATGGACTGTATTTTAGCCATTTTTTAATGACTTCATAAATCTACATTTGAAATACATTTTTCAAAAATTACACACAGATATTATTGGCTATCCATGGTGCATACCGTTTCAAGAATGCGTTGGGTAGCATGTCCGGTCCCTGCGAGTTTTTGCAATCTAATTTTATTAATTAATTGAGAACACCTTCTTCTGATATCACAAGATCGCTCATGGAAGCGTCATGATTACAGTGCGAAAAACTAGGAGCCTCACCATTATCGATCGGAAAAACAGAAGCAAAGTACTTATTGGAAATCTGCTGCTATCGTTTCGCTATCCTGAGTAAGGGTACCGTCGATGAAATAACTATTTAGGAAAGCCCGTTTTGGCGAAACGTGACGCCGAAGCTACTCAGGTGAAGTTTTGTTGAAGTTGACAAGAGTTGTATTGTGAAATTGAAATTTACCATGTTTAATTTTACCTTTGTGTTCCGTGAAAAGATGTTGGACGGTATGAGACGGTCGGTTTGAGTGTTTCCCTTTGCAAGCTTTCCTTAATCTATTACTTTTTCGGCCTGAATGTATGATTTCTCGAGTGATCCAAGGACTCGTTTTGCCTGGTTTTATCATCTTTTTAGGAACAAAACAGTTAATACACTCATCTACAATAACTTTGAATTTACCCCAAAGTGTGTCGAGATTTGTATTTTGGCTACAGGAGAGCGAGACAAACCCCTCGTAATTTTCTCCTAGAACGTCGAGGATAGAGTAATCATCTTCCTTGTCAAAACCAAATACGTTTTGTTTATTTTCCGTTTTATACTTGACCGGATTCTCAGTTTATACTGGATTGTAGTGCAAAAGTGTCTTCAGGTGGGCCTATCTTTACCACCTTAAAGGGACCATGAAGGCAGTTTCGAAGTTTTATTCGACGATTGAAATGGATGTCAGGCACGTCTCAGATACTGTTGACCAAGTTCTAGCCCAAACAGAAGTTTGGGTGCCGCACCAATCGAGCAAACAGGCGCGGCAATAATAGCGCCGGGAACGATGCCTGAGACCCCATCGGCAGAAAGGTGAACTAAAGTGCGCCGTCGAAGCGTGACGACAACGGGCTCCTCGTCTGGCGATTGGTTCAAACCAGGGTGTCGAACCGGAACCGAACCGAACCGAAAACCGGAACAGAACCGTTATTTTTAGCCGAACCGGAACTGAACCGAACCGAAATCTTCGCCGCCATCTTGGAACTGAACCGGAACTGAACCGGAAAAAAATATAACGGTAACCGGATCAAAACGGTTCACGGTATTTTTTTTTTGTTAGTATTACAAATTTTATATTTGGGAATAAAAAAGTGGCACGTGTATTCCTCTACGTATTGATCAAATTGTCACATACAGAATTGCAATGTATATTAAATCCTGGGTTTTTGCGGCACTTTCTTATTGGCACTATGATTAGGCATGTGTCACATCGTCACGTGACGTCATGATGTCAAGACATGGTGTAAAGTAATGTCACATCACGTGACCCCGTGACGTCACGTGACTCACCGCGTTAAGTCGATTCAAATTGAGGACGTCGCTATATCTATTAACGTTGTTGATACCGTGACGTCACATGACATCACAACTTCGCACTGAGAGTCACGTGACACCATGATGTACCCGATTGTCATGATCCCGAGTCGAATGCTCTGGTTCATGACAACCAGCATCGCCAAAGATTCGGGTAATGGCTCGTGTTCAACTCAGAGATTATGATGGGCCCTAGTCCCACTAGAACTAGAAACAGAAAAAAACGACAGCGACAAGCCTCAGACACATGCAGCATGCTCGCGATGGTACGTTTATACGGCTTTGAGTTGTTCGGTGCTCGTAAAGTTAGCACGAGTGTTTACAAGCCTGCAAATGGTACCCTCGTGTGCATGATGCTCGTGTTTGAGCATAGCCTTCTTTATTCTACAAAGCCTGTCAAATCGCGAAATACTCTGGTTTAAGGCTTGCCGCTGTCGTTTGTTTCTGTTTGTCGCTTTAGTAGGGCTCGGGCATTATAGCCCAACTAAAACTATATCTGAAGATCAGCCCATGCTCTATGCTTTGCCAACCCTCCGCATGACTATGATAAACACTGACGGTGTATATATTAAGATCAGATCACGTGGCTGATAGTTCTAATTGCGAGTTGAGGAGGGGAAAGCTGTTTCATTTCTTTCTTTCGACTGCGTCTACCATTTCGCAGAGGGGCAAACTAATGGATGGCTTTGCAAGTTATCAACGTCATGAATTACATCTTAGCGGTATTTATTGCACTTAAGGTAAAAAAAAATGCTGTACGACCCATTTTGCATGTATGCGCACCATTGAGGCTCCCAAACATGTTTTCGTTGTTGCTGAACGGCCTCAGAAAGTTGTACCAAGAATAGAAGTGTTAAAGGGTCTAAATGTAACGTATTAGTCCGACATTACTTAGAACTATTAGTGTGTACGAGAGGGATGCCTAAAAAGAAAGTTCCCAGTGGCCTCAGAGGGATAGCCGAACGTTGGCAGCCGCTCTAAGTCTCACAGGAGTGTCGTTCTCAAGTTCTCCAAGTTTCGACCGCCCTGTATTTTGTTTAAACTTCACAGTTTGGTGCAAAGTAAAAGCAGGGAAGAATTACTGTTAACAAGTGACACAAATATAATTGTCGAATGAACACCACCCAATACGGAGCAGGCAATCCCTGAGGAATAAAAAGTGTCTTGAGGAGCAACTAAAAAAGGAAAGGGAGTGGGGAGGGGGTGTAGTTTTAAAGAATAATGTGTCGTAAAGAATCCTCTGCCTCGCAATTTCGGCGCAGACTAGAAAGCGTGGCCTGGAAACGATAGTGACAGATGGGTAGTGGGTACAACTTTTATTTGTGAAAACACTCTTGCCAGAAAGTACGTTTTCGTCGTGCCAGATACTCACGTCGTGCCTAACGGCGGTGCACCAACAAGAAAAATATGTGCCTCTCAAATACATAGCTTGCACTGAGTGCGAACCTTTTGCAGCGTGCATTTTGCCCCACCGGATTTGATTTTTTCAGCAACAACAACTCGCAATGACAACCAGTATATAGTGCGATTACGTCACGTGCAAACCATGTTAAATACTTCAGCTTTCTGGTGAAGTGCGACGTTCGCAACACTAGCACTAGACGTCCAAGGTGTAAAGTTGTGTAGTATTTATAGCAGTCTCGCGATGATATACGGCAGCCCTATGAAATGTTGGAGCACATGACTGATAAAGAACAGAGTCGTGAAGTATGGTCCCAAAACAAGTGAACGTAAAACCTAAGATAACATTAGCGTCCCGAGGCAGTATCTCGCGACGCTTCAAGCTGAGACAAGCTAATGCCCAAACGTGATTTATATTAGGATTCTAAGAATCTTCGTTTGCCCTTCGCGCAATTTATGTTTAATTAGGAATATCATTTTATGCATTTCTATGCATCTCTTTTTGCAGTAAAGCATTGTGTAAGGGATTAATTAGAAAAATAACGTGTCATCTCCTTATTTCTGCACATTTCACGTATTTGCCTTCCGATATATCATGTGACCACAGTGCTTTTTGGCATCCCTGCAACCCAGTATTTTACGCTGCAAAACAGCTAACAAAAGCACGTTTCCGAAGACTCAACATGCAGCTGGCGTATTTTCGAATATCGTCCTTCCGTGTCGGTCTCAGGCGGTTATGTGAACTTCATAAAGTCAAATTTATCGATGATAATAAAAATATACTTAATTCTTGTCTGAAGATTTGGCAGCATAAATAAAAGATCCTCACCTCAAAGATACATATATAAGTAAACGCACCTTCAAATTATCTGAAAGATGTTCTGCACATCTTTTTCGGCGCTTTAATCCTCTATAGACACGTTATAGGTGATTTGGGAAAACTTTAAATATTTTTTTTTTATTTTGAAGCTAATTTAAATAACTATGTGTTCCTCACGCATATCAAACTTCTCAAATATATAGAAGTTTATTATCGCGTCTTTTATCTGTTAAACAGAACTTTTACGTGTCTGTGGGTCGAACCAAAACAAAATACTCTGGGACGAATGGTGGAACTATGACGATTACACACGCAAACTGTAAGAAAGTGTCGAATTAAGTAGCTTCCAAATTGAGTAGAGCATGAAATACCACTTTGTTCTATTTAACAAACATCATCAATTAGCGAGGGTGATGCTTACTTGCAAATTAAATTGACCGGCATCTTGTCAAGAACAAACCTCAACCGGCTATGCCAGTTTATCCAATATAAGAAAATGTTCACATGGGTAAGCACTGTTTTAGGTGAGATTCGATCTCAGTACGAAGGTGTTCATAGATTAGAGTGAACAATTTCAGCCACTCCTTTATGCATGATTCGTCGCCCGCATCATGGTGCTAAGAGCAAACAATGCTGGTTAGAAAAACAAGCATTGTGATTGTCGCTTAGTGTATCTATAGAATATAAACTGGAAGGGCTTGTCTCGTGACTTTCGTGACATTTTGAAAATTATATTGCCTTAAGCTCAGTTGTCTCGTCACTATATATATATATATTGTGCACCGTATTCCGTAAAACAGATATCATGATATATATGGCGACGAGGTGCCCATTTCATGACTTTCTTCACTGTAATTAATTCCTTAGTTTAAGGGCAAAACAACGATTTAACTTCTAATACTGCGATACAAAGTTGTACCAATCACGGTTTTTTTAGGCAACCTACTTCACTTCGCGAAAACATTTCGATTCAGGTACAATGTATGTGACTCTGGTAAACAAAGGGATGTTGAGTCGTATAAACACGACGTTTTGTATGTTAATGTAGATTTTCTTTTCTTGTTGTGTAGGAATAAATAACAGAATTTTATAATATTGGTACCTGAAAATAAATCTGGATTGAACAAACGATAAAAAAAAAGAAAACTATATACTCTAAATGACTTATTTTTCGTGGGCTCAATATTTCGCGATTTAGGTCAAAGCTGAAGTTTTGGAATAATTCGCGGGTTGTAATTTTCTCGACGCGGTGGAATCTCAATATATATTCCAATGTGTTTACATTTTAGCGAAATTGTTCCCGGGACCCATTTTTCGCGAATTGTAGGCGATTCGTGAAATTCTAAAAAAATAGTTCCTCGCAAAAATCAGATCGTTTACAGTAGTTAGTTTCACGGCCTAAATAGTGCCTATTGACAGAACAACGCGATAAATATATTCTCAATTTAGAGGTTCAAACCGGTTCGAACCGGTTCGAACCGGTTTGAACCGTTATTTTTTGCGCCCCGGAACTGAACCGGAACTGAACCAAAAGCCGTGAACCCGAACCCGAACCGAACCGATAAAAATATCGGTTCGACACTCTGGTTCAAACGATAGACGCGCTCTTGGTTTCGATTTCGGTGGTGAGATGTGATGAAATATTTTTATTTGAACGTTGGATGATCTTTTGAAGTTGTAGTTGGGAATTAATAGGTTTCATACTGTGTATAAAAGCATAATCTGAAGCGATCCCTCCGTTTGTCACTGGTTGAACGCATTCCGCACTCACCCGCACTGCTACCTCGGGCGCGTAACAAGCATCGAGCAACCATGGACAAAAAAAAGAAAAAGGTACGAGCGCCGGGGGCGGCGGACTCTTGGTTTTGGTTTCGTGCGTCGTCTCGTGTTCGCTTTGCGAACTGGTGTCTCACCAATCATGCCGCGTTTATGTGCAGTAGTAGGTTGCGCGAAAGGTCGGCTAAAGACGTGCGGTCGATCGGGCGACGTTAGTTTGCATAAACTGCCGACCGATGCAGCAATGAGCAGCATTTAATTGCGCGCCGTCATCCTGCGTAGAGCTGTGGACAGCGGTGTCAGGATTTGTTCGTTGCATTTCCGACCAGAACACTTTGAGCAGCACCTTGACGTCAGCCGGAGTCTGGGTAAAAGTGGTGCGGGGAGTCGCTCTGAGGCGGCGACCGAGGAGTTGGTGGTAGGTCTGGGGCGCCCTCGTAAAGCGCCGATCCAGAGTTCTGCGTCCTTAGCAGCATCTCCCGTTCGGTCGGCACAGGGATGGGCAGTATTTCAAATACAAGTATTTGAAATACGTAAATACTTTGTGTATTTTGCATTTGTATTTAATTACGAATTGGGTAATGTATTTGACGTGTGTATTTAAATACTAAAACCTCGGTATTTCAAATACAATTGTAATTAAATACAATTTTATGGGCGAAAATACATCACTCAAATTTATTGTCACTGTCCAGAGCAGTAAGAAAACTACGCGCTCTGCACCGAATGCGGTGTCTCTTAATCAAGCACAAGCGTTAAGTGACTTTGTGATTACGGCGCTAGTCCAGGGCAAGAATAGTGACGAAATCAACGTTCACAGGCAGACTGGGTAAATAAGTGCCTGTGACAACTTGTGATGCTTTCCAACCTGAATTCCGTCCATATTTTTGCCTGGAACATTCTAAATGCGCGGGTCATCCAGATTTTCGTAACCGATATGAGTTGCAACAATAAAGAATTCTCTAGCTAGGGCTGCGCGCCTTGGTCGTCTCGGTTCCTTGTTGGTCTATACCAAAATGTAATCGACAAAAAAAGCTGCTTGAAGCTCTGTACTTTTTTCACCTATTACGTCCAAGCTGATTACATTTTTTTGTGATTATATTTATTACGTTAGTAGAGCCTCGCACATTAACTCCCGAGTGTGCGATGCAAAATTAAAATGAGATACCCAAAAACCCGTTGCAGGTGCCCTGAAGTCGTTGACGCAAATTTTGAGGAATGTATTTGGAAAAGTATTTGGAGGAGACCAAATACATTTTGTTGTATTTGTATCTTGTATTTAAATGCTTTTTTTAATGTAATTAGATTTGTAATTAAATACATTTTTGACGAAGTATTTTGTATTTGTATTTCGATACATATTTGCATGTATTTTGCCCATCCCTGAGTCGGCGTGAGGTCGCAGAACGGGAGCTCAAACTCGTTTGCGAGCGCGGCGTTGTCGTCCATTTCTTCCATGTTTTCTTCACAGACCGCCGTGCACTAGAGCGAACCACGGGAATTACACTGAGTGTGCACTAAATCCTACTGATGCCGACAGTGCTCCCTGAAGTCACTTCTCTTTCCAGAGGCGAAAAAGGGAAGAAATCTGCATGTTTGTTTCGGTTTCGCAAATTTATTTTCAGCTACAGAAATAAGAGTCACAACGTTCTAGAAAAATGTGGGGCATGCCAGGACCCCAATGCTTCCGAAAACGCCTTCTTTTTTTTTTTTTTTTAATTAAATTGCCTTCATGGTCCCTTTAAGGCTGCAATGTGATTGTGGTGTAAAATTGATTTAATATGGGTCTGAATCGACCCATTTTAAGATCTAGAATGAAATTGTACTATAAAACTTAAGATGGTTCTACCTTGGCGATTCTTAAAACCTTTAGTTTGATTGTACCGTAAAAGTCTCTTTCAAGATGGGTTTACCTTGACCCAATTGAAATACCTAATATAATTGTCCTCCAAGACTGTTTTTTCTTCTAAATATGGGTCTACCTTAACTAGGGATGCCGCGAACCATACTAGGTTCGAATTCGAAAGGTTTCGATATTTTCGACCGTAGGGAGGTTCGAATTCGAAAAATTCGCAACTTTCTAAAATTGTGGGATTTCGAATTCGAAAAGTTCAAAGCTTTCACGGTTTCTAAAAGTTCGGGTTCGATTATTTCGAATATTGGTTTACTTGAGGTTGGATAAATCGAAGATTTCGAACTTCCCTAATTTGAAATTCGAAAGATTCAAATGCTTCGAATTTCTTTGGATCTAAAATCCGAATGTTTCGAATTTTTAAAGACAAAGTTCGATAACTTCGAAGACTTCGAATTTCTTTCTACATAAAGTTTGAAGGTTTCGATTATCTTTTAAGGCTAAATTCGAAAAAAAACAACTTCGAATGTTTTTTATTTGTTGGAAGTCTGTGGGGTTTCGCTTGCTGCTACCCGTCTCGGAGAATGACACAGCACGCCGGTTCAACAACACTTAAACATTTAATGAGCGCTATCGCCTGTGCCGCGATCCCAACAGCCCCCGCGCATCCGCTGCGACGGCCTTTTATCAGCGGCGGAGCGCCGCTCACGTGGCCAGTTGCCCTTGGCCCCCTCGTGGTCAAGATGACCACTTATGATTGGCGGAGGGGCAGCCTGGGCCAACCGCTTGGAATCGCCAGGTTGCCCACACATCTCCCCCCTTCCAAAAACGAAAACAGAGGACGTCTTTGATTGTCTTCGGGGGGGCCTTCCTTCTGGGTCAGCAAGGGTCTTCTCAGATGAGCGAGCGTCCGACGTCAGTACTTCCGGACAGTACCGATGCAGCCGTGGGGGGTGGTCTGATGATGGGAGCTGCGTCGCCGCTGTCTGGCACGAGGAACTAGAAATTTGAAACATGAGGCCATGGCGCGGTAGGAAAAAGTAGCCGCGCACACGAAAGATGCCTGCCCCACTGTGCATGCGGGAGCGCGGACCATTTCTCTTCTCCCTCCCTCCCCCCCCCCCCCCCCCCCCCCAAAACACCGAAGAGGGCATGAACATAATGCACTTAGAACTCGTGCTACTCCCGGTCGTCTTCACCGCCGTCTCAAGTTGTACCGCGGTAGAGACGGTGTGGAATCTTCCGAGAGGTGGTCCGGATAGTCGTCACCTGGAACCTGCGACAGATCTCCTCGGGTTCATAGAAAGCTTTAAGGTCGGCGACATGAATAGACCCGCACACTTCACCAGATTCACAATGCACCAGCTCATAAGACAGGTTGGAGAGCTTGCTACTAACACGGTAGGGGCCATCCCACCTCTTTGCTAAAGAGGCCGTGAAGCCTCTAGCAGCATCACTCAGCTGATGAGTTCGCTTCAGTACCAGATCTCCTACCTTGAACTGCAGATTTCGCCTCCCCTTGTTGTACTGGTTTGCCTGCTGCAGTCTCGAGACGTTGAGTCTCTCTCGAGCTTCACGCAGGTTCTCCGTGAAACGCTTCCGGAGATCTTCTGCGAACTGCGTGGTTGTGCGCTGTATGCTTGCAGGATCTGTGCAAAGGAGGCCGTTTCCCAGGGGAAACACGAGCTCTTTCCCAAAGTTAAGTTGGGCCGGAGTAAACCCCGTGGACCGGTTGATTGTTGTGCGGGTAGCGAATGCCGTTTCTGCTAATTTCGCGTCCCAGTCTTTGTATCGCTCTGTATGCGATACAAGCATCTGCTTCAGGTTACGGTTCACTCTTACCGTGATATTCGCCTGTGGATGGTATGGCGAAGTCCGTTTGTGCCGTATGCCTAGCGCCTTACACGCATCCACGAACACCTTGCTAACAAAATAAGAAGCGTTGTCTGTAGTAAGCGTTGCGGCAAAGCCAAAGCGCGAGAACGTCTCGAGGAGACAGTCCCAGATTTTCTTAGAGTCTAGTTTGCGCAAAGGAAACATTTCGACCCATTTTGTGAAATGGTCGGTCACTACTAGCAAAAACTGATTGCCGCGTGGACTACGGGGAAAGGGACCGACAACGTCGCAGGCAACACACTCCCAGGGGTACTTGCTTTCGACCGACTACATTAAACCTGGTGGTTGGCCACCTCGGGGTTTTGCCTTCTGACAAACCGTGCAGCTACGTGCGTACCTCATCACATCCTGCCTAATACCTGGCCACGTTGCAATTTGGGACAACTTTTCGCAAGTTTTGCTCCCACTGCTGTGGCCTGCCAAGGTGGGATCATGCATATATCTTATAAATGACTTACACAGTTTACGTGGTATTACAGACCGGAATGGCGGGCCGCTGGACTCATCGTCCGCCTGGGGGATGTATCGCAGCAGGATGCCGTCGCTGCTGAGCAGGTATGAGTCCAAGTCTCTGGGATTCCCAGCGTCGGCAGAGTTTTCTTCTGCCAGCTGGTGCATCACCTTCTGACAAAGTCCATCGGACAGCTGGGCCGCTCGGAGGTCCTCTCTGCTCACCAGGGTTCCCCACCGCGACTCTGGTGTGATGGGCGCCGCATTGGCCAGTGCCACCAAGTCGGGATCCACCTGCATTTCCTGCCCGAGAAGTGGAGCACGGGACAACGCATCTGCAACGTGGTTAGCCACTCCACGCTTGTACTCGATTGTGTATTTGTAGCGCTGGAGCGAAAGGGCCCATCGAGCGAGCCGTCCTGCAGGGTTTTGAAGCCCTTTGAGCCACGAGAGAGCCATGTGGTCAGTTTGAATGCTAAACAAAGCGCCGTCAAGGTACATGTCAAACTTCTTAAGCGCAAAAATAACTGCCAGGCACTCTTTTTCGGTTGTTGAGTAGTTTCGCTCCGCTCCGGTTAACGAATGACTGGCGAAAGCTACGGGACGAAGAACGCTGTCATGTTCCTGCAGAAGGACTGCTCCTAATCCGTAATCGCTTGCGTCGGTCTGCAAGACGAACGGACGATTCAAGTCGGGCAGGTTTAAACACGCGGTTTCAGTCACAGCCCTTGAAAGACACGCGAATGCGGTTTGCTGCTCTTGCCCCCAGCACCATTTCGTTTTTTTGCGGAGCAATCGGTTCAGGGGTTCAGTTATCTCAGGGCGTTGCGGAATAAAGTCTCTATAAAACGCAATCATCCCGAGATATCTCTGTAAGCTTTTGACGTCATAAGGGGGTGGGTACTCCGTTATTGCGCGCAGCTTATCTTCATTCGGCCGCAGCGTTCCGTTATCCACAACAAATCCGAGAAGGTTGATTACAGGCGATGCCAACTGGACTTTATCTGGATGACTCGTAAGGCCGGCTTGACGCATTCGTTCGAGTATGATCTGAAGGTGCACGAGATGCTCCTCGAATGTTCGTGAAAAGACCACTACGTCATCCATGTACGCCATTGCAAACTCGTACTTCGCGTCACCGAGGACAACGTCCATTAGGCGTTGAAAGCTGGCGGGAGAGTTGGACAAACCAAAGGGAAGGCGAGTGAATTCGAACAACCCCCTATGGCAAATGAATGCGGTCTTCTTTACATCAGCCGGATGAACTTCGATTTGAAGAAATCCGCGGCTGCAATCGAGGGTTGTGAAAACAGTCGCGTTTCCAAGGGCATACATTACTGAGGAAATACTAGGAAACGGGTAACTGTCTCTGACTGACACTTCATTTAGGCGCCTGTAATCAACATAAAGCCTTGCTGTGCCGTCCTTCTTTGGAGCAAGGACCACCGGGGAAGCCCACGGGTTTTTTGACTGACGTACTGCGCCTGTGTCGACCATTTCCAATAGCGCCGCCTCAAGAAGTCCGCGCTTGTGAGCACTTATGGGTCTCGGATTGCACCTCCGGGGAGGTGCACCCTTGGTTTCGATGCGGTGGTGTAGGAGATCGGTTTTCCCAGGTCTTTCCGTGAACATCGGCGAGAAGGGTTCCAGCAGTTGCGGGAGCTGCTTCTGTTTGTCTTCACCGGAACACTTTTGCACGGCTTTGAGCACGCTGTCTGGAAGTAAAGGCATCTACCCGGCCAAGTTTAACGGGAACGCTTGGCCGCGAATACAATCCTGCCGTCTGGTAAACGGCGTTAATTTCGTTTCGCCACCCAACCAATATCCAGCCTGGGCGAAGTCGAGCAAAACCTGCTCCGCTGCAATAAAATCTCTACCCAGGATCATGAGCACCGGCAGTTCCGGGAGGTATACGAACCGTTGTCTTCGTTTTCTACACTCTAAAAAAAAAGGTAGTCATAGGTGACTACCTTTGGGGTGGTAAAAAGTTGTCCCAAATATAATGACCCCTAGGGTAAAAATGACGACTCCACACGTAGTCAAAAAGCAGGTAGTGAAATTTGACTACCCCCAAAAGCAACATGGCGGACGGTTAGCGAGGCTCGGATTCCCCGGTAAGGCCTAGCGAACAGCACGGCTTTTCGGCCGAGTTAGAGAATAGGGCGCATACGCCTATTCGACGTCTTCCAGGCGCCACCAGACACTCTAAACATCCGTCCTTAGACACCGGTACCGTACCTATTAGCGGGGAGGACGGCAGCGTGTTTGCCGGAATCGTCGCGATTGCACCCGACGGCATCTCGCTAGATTGACTGTATTTTTACCGCCGGCGGAGAACGCTCAAAAAAGAAATCGTAACGCGAGGAATGGGTATGCTGACTTTATTGAAGACAACGTATGCTTGTCGTTTGCGGCGATGAATCGCTGGGCACCTTCGTCGACACGACGGGAGGCGTTCAACTCGCACCAACGCCCCGCATTCTTTCTTTTTTTTTTTCCCTATCTCTTCTTGTTTGGGCCTACCTCAACCGACGTGGTTATCCATTGCTGCCTGCACTTCGCAGCTCTTCGACACAGAACAATAATTTAGGTGGCCGAGTGAAACAATTATTACGATTGTTTTCAATCTGAGAGGCACGTAGGGAGCCCAGTGGACCGCAGAGCCTGGACGGCTGGACCGTAGCCAGCTGTTTGTAGTCAATAGCTACAGGACTTCACAACACTTAGCTTATTGAATCAGGCGGCAGCTTGCGCCACCTAGGAGGTATAGTAGTAACCGCTAGATGCACTAAAAAAAAATGCTATTCCTTCACTAACTCTCCTGAGGCTCTAGAGCTACGTACGTACTGCACCTATGACAACTCATGCGCCAACACACCAACCACGATACCGAACACTGTTACGGGCACATACATATGAACAGCACAACAAGGCACAAACAACTGCAACATAGCACAACCGCGACTCTCTACTCTGACCACCCAACCGACCCGATTCGTATATATGCCCTACCCGGTTCTGACAAGGATTAGGCAGGTGACTGCCGCTGTTTAGTTGATGAATACAAAAAGTATCTGCAAGTATTATTAGTATACAGTTGTTCTGAGTATTTAGATTGGCCGGCTAGACACCTCTCTTAATCTAACGCTTTGAAAGGCACCATGATATGAAAGTAATCGGCTAAAGTAACACCACATGGCATGCTCCCGATCAGTTTCGGTTTCAGATTCACGCAGTGATAAGCTTACTAATGCCATGTTGCCCCTAGAGCACTATATAGCTCCTACGGAGCAGAGTAGCGCAATCCTTTGAACCCCGTGTTTTGCCGACAACATGGCCGACAGAGCGGCTCGGCGAGAGTCACGTGGTACTCGGGGTTCCAGGAGGCTGCCCGCCCTATGGGAGAATGCATGGAGATCGACATAACACGGCTGATTGAAAAACTAACGGAGAGTTCACATTTTTCAAAACTAGCCTGTCGTGAAGTTAGTAAAGCGCTAAACACTTTATCAAAGTTTTAATAATATCGGATGCGTGCGCAAATTTTGAGAAGGCAATTTCCAAGGCAATGGCGTTTGAAGCAGACGACTTTTGCTCGCAGCGGAGATGGGCTTTTCGGGTTGGCCGGAGCGGGTCACGTGAATGGTGTGACGTCGCCGTGTCGTCTGCTGCATGATGCCACTCCGGCAATTTTTTAAAAAAAGTTACGTCCTTGTATGGCACAAAACTTATCGCATATTATTCTAAAATGTTTCATTATTAAGTCAAAAATGATTTCCATTCCGCACATCCCCACAAAACTGAAGAAACGACGATTTTCTCACGTTCCCCATGCATTTCTGACCGCAGTTGGAACCTCCGGGCGTTCGCCGCTAGTCGCCGAGAGACGGCGTTCTAGATTGCGCTACTCTGCTCCGAAGGAGCTATATAGTGCTCTAGTTGCCCCATGCTCGTTCCGCGCGTGTAATAGCAGCAAAGGTTACAATAATATCTGCATTCCTAGTCAGTAATCGGCTAGAGGTAACATAATTCTTAGTCTTGTGTTGTTATATACCCCACAAAGCCCAGCGTATTATATTTGCTACGTGGAGTTTGATAACTCAAAAAGTGACAATAAATTGCGTGAAGCTGAGACCATAGCGTTATTATTGTAATAACTCTATGGCTAAGACCAAAGCCTGCAGTATCGGTTTTGATACGCTGACAGAGTTTTCCGATTTGGGTAGTTCAGCAAGGCCCCGCCAGGCTGCCGCTGGCAGCTAGAGCAAGATGGCCGCACGCAGCAGCTCGCTCGAAGGCATACCGTCGGCGTCGTTTTACTCGAAAAACAGTAAGCCGTCCTAAATTCGGCACTTTCTTTCTTTTTTTTTTTTTTGCTCAGAAAGTGTTGCGCAACCACATTATTCCGTTCGCTGTTGTTTTTGAGTCCCGTCCGCTTAGTAACGTTGCTTCAAATTTCTGCGCGGCCTATGCTATCCTGCGTCGCCAATCGCCGCCGCAGCTGAGGCAATACAGGGACATTGGCACCCCGGAACTTCTCGGAGCTGTGGGGTGGAACTGCCTGTCTGTCCGTAGGCAGGTGGCTTCGCTCCGCCTCCTAGCCTGCACGCTGGGTGGCCCTCCTACGCCTCTCCTAGGGTATGTGAGGAAGAATCGCGCCGATAAACTACAACCCCTCCTTGGACGGACGGAGCGTCATAGAAGCACGCTCCTCCCAAGAACCATCGAGCTCTGGCGCTCCCTCCCGAGTGACGTCACACAAGGGACATTTGAAAGCAAAGCGGACATAAAGGAACTGTGTAAATGTGCAACCATTCATCTGAAAGAACTGTGATCTGACACTCAATCCGACCCAAATCCCAGTGTACAAAGATATATATATATATATATATATATATATATATATATATATATATATATATATATATATATATATATACCTTTTTTTTGTATATATGTCTGTGTAGCGGGTACAGTGGGCCTCTATGGCATGGGCAATAGCCTTTTCACTGTCGCCCGGGTTTTTAGAAACCGAATAAAGCATTATTATTTTCGATACAGTGGGTCGTAATTGATGGCAAAATTTTTGTACCAATTCTGATACGTTTTCTTGGTAAAGCTTTGAATGGTACACGTTTTAACCATTTAATGTTTAATGTTTTATTTGCTCAGGAGAGCGCGGCACCGCAGAAAGGCAAAAGCCCGTACCAAGGAGGCCCGCGGTGCCGTGTCTAGTGATGGTGATTATGTGATGGTGTAATGTACAGATGAAAGTTATGGTGTGTTAGGCCTAGCAGCAATCTTCGCGGTGATGGTCTTCGCGGTGCTGCCATGGGCTGCTTACTTCTGGCAGGCCGGTCTCAAGCGCCTGGAGAGGGCTCTTCGCGTGCCATACTTGCATACGGGCCGGCCGAATTACCGGCGGCGCAGGTATTATTTTTATTGATTTGTTCCTTCTAATTTTAGGTTCCTAAGTTAGGAACATATTGAACAACATCGTCGCTGGCGAAGATGTCAGCGATTTTAGTGATCTGTCGGAAAGTGACGAAAATTAGTCCCCCCGCCGTGGCTGAGCCCTCTGAGACAAGTGATGATGAAGAAACCGTAGAAAATTCCTTCGGATCATCTGTAGCTTCGTCTTCTCGTCCATACAACAAATGGCGAAAGGAATTGCTCCAAAACAGTCATGCTGAATTTTCCAAAGTATTCTTTGAGCCGGATGCCATAGATTCACCATTGTTCCTTTTCCGCCAGTTTCTAAGGACTGATGTGCTCACTATGCGAGTGGAGCAAACAAATGTGTACAGTACGCAGAAATACGGCAGCTCCGTGACACAACTCTGCAAGAGCTGGAGCAGTATATTAGAATATACCTGAAAATGGGGCTTACAAAATGCCGAACGTCATATGCTACTGCGAGAATGGGACAAGGTATTCTCCTATCCCTGACAAGAGGTCGAGAAATCTTTTCTTGAAGCTGATTCAATGCATGCATGTTGTAAACAACATGGAAACCACCAAAGAAGCGAAGGAGGACAAGTTGTGAAAGATTCGTCCTTGGATTTTATTATTCCAGCACAACCTCTAGAGCATTGAACCAGAAGAGTTCAATGCGGTGGATGTGATAATGGTGTTATTTACAGGAAGGAGCTCGCTAAAACAGTACATCCCAAACAAACCGATGCCGTGGGGTTTCACGCTTTGGGGACGGGCAGGCACAACCGGTGTCCTTTACCAGTTCGAGGTGTACCAAGGCCACTCCAAAGAAAACTACATTTTTGGACTTGGGGTGATACTGTCCTGAGCATCTGCTCTGAAATACGTTCAAATGAAGACTTCAAGGTTGCAGCTGACAATTTTTTTAGCTCTTTGAACCTTGTTGAAGGGCTAACGAGAGGAATACAGTATGTTGGAACTCTGAGGCAAAATCAGCTGAGAGACTGCAAACTCCAGGATGAGAAGACTCTGAGAAAAGTTGGGCAAGGCTCACATGACTACAGAGTTGACAATGACAAAGGAATTGTGGTAGTTCGCTGGTTTGACAGGAAAGCTGTCACCCTAGTGTCAAACTTCGTCTCTGTTGAGTCAATTCAGCAAGTCAAACAGTATGACCGGAAGACCAAACTCCACATTGACATCACACGCCCGGCAATTGTTGGTATGTACAACAGCTTTGGGGGGTGGGGGGATCGACCAGCATAATTATCAGGTGTCGCTGTACAAATACACTATTCGATTGAGGCTCTGGTACACGTACCTCATATATCATGCTACCTTCATCTGTGTCGTGAATGCCTGGAATATTCACAGGCGCCAAAGCCATCAGCTGAAGGAGCGGCCACTCAAGCTGAGAACCTTCATTGCCAGTTTATCAGAAAGCCCAATCTCTACTGGAAATGCGCCAAGAGGATGGCCGGTCAGTCTGCCTTCGCCTCTGATGAAGAAGAGGAAGTTCACGCCAAGTCATCCCCAAGATGACGTTAGAAAAGACGGGGTTGGGCATCTTCCAACTATGGCGAGCAACCGACTTCGATGCAGGAACTGTGTGCCCAGCGTGAACACATTTAGCACGGTTGTGTGCGCGAAATGCATTGTAACTCCGAGTCTGAGCAAGCGACGCAACTGTTTCTTTGAATACCACAAGCAACGATACTGCAGCTGGCAAGGACGTAGCAGAAAAGCCCAGTGTAGCATATTTGATATGTTCAATAATTTTTTACTGGTTTGAAATTTCATTGTTCTTTTTGTATGAATGTACTTACCTTAGCCATAAATAAAGGCACACAAGTTTCTACAATTTTAATTTGCCTAGAAATATGTTTGGGCTTAAATTTTTCAAGCACTTAAATTTGATTATAATGCAATTAAATGCAAATGTGCAAGCGAGCTGGACAAGAATGACGAATTTAATTGCATTTAATTGCATTATAATCATAACCTTAAAATTGCAAGCTTCACCCTTGTTGGTGTTAGACTGGTGGCGGCTGATAAAACCCGTTTGCTCTACTGATGTCTAACCCCTGGTTAGCTCAATTGGTAGAGCGCTCCACCTGTAATGGAGAGGTCCCGGTTTCGATATCGGACCAGGCGGATCTTTTCGGTCGCGCACCAGTCACCTAGCTGTGTTTGGAGATTTGTGTTTGTCCTTTGTCCCTCTTGTTCCCCTTCTCCAGGGATTATTTTCGTCACTTAAATTTAGTGCTTGAAAATAGGTGACAATTGTAGCTGGCAAACGCTGGCGGCACACTTTCCCGTGTTGATCGTGTGACCGATGAGTCGCTCCACTCTAGAATCCCCTAAATTATACTCGTGTGAAAAAAAAAAGGATTGGGGTACCTGTAAAAGAAACAAAAACAACTAGCATAGCCAAGGTTTCTTCCTTTTTTTTTTGTGCTGCTTTTGGGGAACATGTACACCGATATCAAATTATTTTAAATCTCAGTTTTCTGTTGACAACAAAAGGTTGGCACTTTTCAAGTATGGGGACACTTGATATAAACAGTGTATTAAGCTCAAATTATTAGGACATTACAACCAAAACTATACTGTGTGTGTGTGTATATATATATATATATATATATATATATATATATATATATGTGACTATAATGAAGACAAACTGCTCAGGTGGCAATTGTTTGTATTCTTTTATTTTCCAAACCTGATTATACAATTTTATATTGAAAATATTTTCCTCTAAAAAATAAATAAAACTCATAAAACAACCTTGTAGGTACTTTTGACACATTGTGGAAATGGAAATCTGAAAAGGAGTCCTTTTCCAGCACCGGACTATCAAACTATAATAGTTATAGTAATGACACTTTCAAAAGCCAGAAACAACCCTTTGAATATGAAACAAACCAGAAAACTTACATGGAAACAGGGAACGTTTAACCAAAAAACAATGTTATGTATGCATTACAAACATATTAAGTCATCAAAATATGCAACATCACAGTCACTTCACCATTTTAAAAAAAGAATACCTGAAAATATGTATAACACAAAAAGGGATATGGTTTACACCAAGCAAGATACTGCGCCATAAAACCAAAGTTTCAACAATAAAAGAAAGTATGAGTGGGTACCCAAAAATAACCGGAATGAATTTCAGGAGGCCGGGCATTCGTAGTACCAGCATCCACCTCTTGCAGCACCCTTCCCAAGTTAGTTTGCCGACCGGCGGCGTCTGCTAAGGATCTAGCGGCATGTTGTGAATTTCCCCAAGCGCTTCAAAATCATTCCTTGTTTTTTGCAATGTCTGACTTGAAGGACCTTCCACATCCATAAAATGATTTCCTTTCAAGACTTTTCATACGGGTGAACAGAAAAAAGTCACACGGGGCGAGGTCCTGAGAATATGGGAGGTTGAGAAGCGGTGTCATGCCAGGACAGTGTCTGCTGAGGCATTGTTGTGATGGAACTATCATTCCCCCTTTCCCTCCTATCGGGGCATTTCTGCCTTACTGAGTTTCGCAAGTGTCGCAAAATTCTCCGGTAAAACACCTAGTTAACAGATTCACCAAGAGGAGCAAACTCTGAGTGATCAATGACCAAATATTTTTGTGTTCTTCTTCAGTTGAGGAGGTTAAAGGTCGCCCAGAACGAGGTTGCTCATCGATCAAAAAATCACCAGTCTTAAAGCGAGAAAACCACTTGCAATTTCTTATTAGCATCTTCCTTGTAAGCTCTCTGAAGCATTACAAGAGTTTCTGGCACAGTTTTACCTAAAGCAATAATTCACAGCCCCATGTTGTTCTTTCATATCAGACATCGAAAAAAAAAAAAGATTTTGAAGTGCTTGGAAAAAATATTTGCAGCAGACAATGCCAGTCGGCAAACTCGCTCGGACGAGGTGCTGCAAAGCGCTGCTAGCGGCGAAAGCTGGTACTACAAACAGCCCGCCTTTCAGAAATTCATTCCGGTTACTTTTGCATCCAACCTGGAACAAATCACTGCACCAAAAGCTTTCGATATATGCCATGTTTAAAAAAAAAGATGGCAACCAGTCAAAGAGGCTCAATAGACCTTATGAAAAATTGTTCGGTGATCTGACAACACTGAGAGCGTCGCCATTTTAATGTTGGCAAGCGTCGTCGGTACCAAAGCACGGTGGAGGCATCAGAGAGCCGTACGGGCAGTGTACGATAGCGCAGCAGCTGTTTTCCGCCTTCTGACCATGAAATGTGGACAAACAGTTTAAGCAACCTACCGCAACTGTCTGATGAAGCTCTAGGAGGCCTGTGCACGCTGGCAACAACCTCGTCGAAGCAGCGGAGCAAGTCCTTCGCCTTTGCTGTACAAGCTTACACACTGCAAGTTGTCGCCAGCGTGTGCACAGGCCTCCGAAAGTTTCATCAGACAGTTGCGGTAGGTTGTTTAAACTGTTCGTCCCCGTTCCATGGCCAGAAGGCGGAAAACACAGCTGCCGCGCCATCACACACTGCCCTCCACCGTGCTTCAGTACCGACAACGCTTGCTAACATTAAAACAGTGGCGCTCCCAGTGTTGTCAGACTACCAAGCAATTTCGCATAAGCTTAATTGAGATGAGGCAATTTTCTCTGTAACATCGAGCAACATCAGCCACAGTGTGTGCCCAAATAATGGCAGACTTCGATAATTGGTGCTGCAGCTACCATACTCCATTCACCTCTAAGCTGAGACTGTGGTGGAAGCTACGTCCTCGTTAGATTCGTCATACGCCTCTCTTTTGCCACATCATCACGCTCCCGGCCATACCCACGCGCAAAGAGTTGGGTCAGGTGATAAAAGCAGTGATGTGATTGGTCATAGCCATTTTGGAGCAGCTGTTTGAGCAGCCAAAAGTTCATTTTGGAGAAGCAAAAAGAGCTCTTGGAGCACAACCGCACACTTCATTTTCATTTATATCACTGCAAATGTGAGGAGAGATGGCAAATATTAGGAGAACAAACACCAGCTGTTTAGTTGCTTGTGGAAGCACCAGACACAGCAACAAGACAACGACTGATGAAGAACAGCACAAACGGCTGTGGACAATGATTTTAGGTACGAAATCCCACTGAAAAAATGTTAAAATACAATCATTTTGAGCACCTAGATTTATGTGTCCTTCAAGTTCTAAGGGGGGTTGCAACAAAACTGCAACTCTTAATTCAGAAAAAAAAAACCCATAAAAAATAAACCTACAAGAGTCCATATATACCTTCTTGCACCCCGTCTCGCTCTGGAGGAGTACCTTTCCCCTTAGTATGCAGGTGTGCTGCGGCGAAGCAAGACACGCAACATAGCGACGCCTAATTTGCAATTGTTGCTTCACTGCATTACACCACGCGGTGAGAAGCGCACTCAACAAAGCTAACTAACCCACCAGAACAGACCACGAACACGAGACTTGTTGTGAAACTTCTAAGCACTGTCAGTGCTTGGTGCGAAATCAAATCGAATAGTATGTTATTTGAGACGATTATCGAAAGTCCTGAAAACCCGCACGAGCCTACACTAACGATTCGCCCCGGCAGCGAGGCCTGCAGCTGTTATATTTTCAGTATTACTTAATTGAACTTAAGTTCTGGTGCAATGTTGGTGCAAATTCCTCACATTTTGATCACATGTAGCAAGTGTAGCAGAATAAGCACTTAGGCACAGTTTGGCACAATTGGCGCAGCAATCACATCACTGGGTGATAAGAGGGAGGCGGCTGATTGGTCCGGCAGGGTGAACATAATATAACTGGTGCACACTTTTGAAAAGGGTCTATTCAAGGGTAGCTGACAAGCTGTTGTTGGCTGCAATACAAATAGCAGAAGCGCATACTGCAATGTTCACTAGTCTCCTATGATTTTGATATAGCCTTTGTTCTTCTCATGGGCAACACTGGATCCCACCGCTGCCGGCATGTCGTGGTCGAGACAGGTTAACGACGACAACTGATTCATTGCATACAATACGTGGTCCTGTGGGTTGTCGGGCTGGTGGCATCCATTACATGGTGGGCCTTATCTGCTAACCCTCTTTCGCATCTTTTTGCTGGTGCTTGCCACATGAGGTGCTGTGCTCGGCGGTGGGCACTGGTGTTTCCCACTACAGTTCTAAATCACTATAAAAAAAACAAAACGAAAAAACAGGGTGACAAACCTGTAACAATGTAGCAAACAGATTTGTTTTAGGCTGGCTTCACACGAAAAATCTTTTTCAACATTTTGACATTGCAAGGCGAACAGAATTCTGAAAGTTTCACAATCTAAACCAACAAGCACGCCCCCAAAGGATTGAGGATCCATTCCACCGCCTGGCCATGGTCTGACGAGCAGCTGAAATCTCGTTACATCTTGAAGTAGCAATAGCTGCAATTCCAGTCTCCTGAGTTCACGAGCAGCAACCGCTGAAATAGCAACATGCTATTTCTGGTATGATCACTATCCAAAAATACAATTAGTTCATGCTGCATAGACCCAAACTTTCGGAGTGATCACTTGCAGCTATGTCTATGTCTTTTGCTGATGCACGTAGAACCATAAATTACAAAACTAGAAAAAATTAAAGCAATCAAATTTTGTTGTCAATTAACCTCCTGATCCTGCAGTGATAATGAAATTAAACTACAAGCATATACAGGTTCATTAAAAAAAATATGTTTAATATCTATCTTGAGTGAATTGTTATATTTTTATTGTGAATGTCCCATTCTTGCAAGCACATCTAATGCAGTTGTTGAAATGTGACAGAGACATCTTGGGACATTTGGGATACGAGTCACCTTACCACGGCCATTGCTAGCCTGGCTGTAAGCATGCCAGTTGACAGTGTCACCAAACGCTTCACCAGGAAAAATACATTTGTCTCCATTCATTTACGCCGGCGCACCCACACTGCCAAATGTTGCTCTCCTAACGGTGTAGACACCACGCATCTGAGAGTATGCATGAGGATCACACCGTCCACACTGTACAGCAGTCATGCTGCACCAAGGGAGAGGGCTGCCATGGGCACGCCGAGATACCGGGTTTGCCGAGACAGCAGAGGCAGCTGTCTCGACTAGTGCTCCAGGTGTCCACAACCATAGACGGGAACAGTCGTCTATTGTTGCCATCAACTGTCCCAATAGGCAGATCTCACTAAGCAATCCACGCATGCGTGATGCCGCTATAACTTTAGTTCACAGGAGGCAGTGCACGAGACAGCTCGTGTCGTCTCGTCACGTGCAAAGCTCCAGCAGATTCTCCCACATGCAGATTAAGTTTCTTTGATGCATTGTGGCAGCGACGGCTTAATGAAACTGGCTGGTGAGATTGGTCTATTCAAAGGCAAAAACCCTAAGGCTGCTGCACATCCAGTCGTTCCAACCATGCAAAGCCTCTTTGTGTCCAGGCCATTGGGTTCTCATGGGGTGAGATATTTTCATAGTAAAGTATCTGGTGTCGTCATGTCACACCCTGGTGGTTTTCAACACCCATGGGCTATATAATTCCTCTTCACTTTCAAAGAATTCTGTTACATCAGAAAGATGAGAGGTTGAAAACAGGGATGGAGAAGAACGTCAGAGGAAAGGAGTGGTGAAGCAAAGCGACTGACCGAATCGTCCTAGGCGAGCCAACGCAGGACACCTGTTTGTGCTGGGCGTGGGCTGGGGTGGTGTGTTGCCTAACGTGGGTGGCCTTTGAAGGAAACCTAGCCCGGGCTTGGCTCAACTGCCAAGACCCCAGTTTCATCAGACACGGGGACACCTAGCACAGCCAGGCTTGCAGGGGGTCTGAACCCATGCTGGGCTCGGGGCTCATGGTGATTGGTGACACCACTCACCGAACACCCACAAGCGCACAAGTCTCCTGTGGCAACGCAACCCTGTAAAAAGGCATTCAGTACATGAAGTAGATACTGATCAAGCCAAGCGAGAGATACACTTCAGCTGAAAAAAAAATTAAGGCTCAGCTCAGACATATGATAGATGCCCAAGTGCAGTTGTCTGTCAAAACCAATGTATTTTACATGCTTTAAGTGAACTAATAGTTATCATAGATAAACTCAAAGCTACAAAGCAAAATGTACCCAAAATACTGAAAGCTGAGCTAAAGTATGCACAGCTTTCTTAACCAAAATACCTAAGAATGCTTTTATTTCACTTGTCTTTCTAATTAAGTGACATCTCTTTTTCAGCTACAAATGGAATGTGCTCATTTGAAACCTATAACTCCATGCTAAATCTGGGTCATTCCTCCTCTGCAGTGTGCTGGCTTGCTCAAAATAAAATCAGGTGGCCTTATCTTGGTCTCAACAAAAAAAAATTGTCGAGG
Organism: Ixodes scapularis; assembly: GCF_016920785.2. Taxonomy (NCBI): domain Eukaryota; kingdom Metazoa; phylum Arthropoda; class Arachnida; order Ixodida; family Ixodidae; genus Ixodes; species Ixodes scapularis. Next base: position 2,736,459 of record NW_024609873.1, read on the forward strand.
CTAGTGCTGCCTTAGCAAAGCTTTTTCTTGAAGCTTCCTTAGATAGACCGACTGAGTTACTTTCGAACAAACCAGCCAATAAATAGATTATGGACAGACAGAATCAAGATTACACATTCCACTGAAACGAGTAGCCAAGTGAAATCACCAATTAGCTGAATGCTCAGGCGGTTGTAACCTGCCAACTCAGTAGCCTTCAACAAAAGCTCTTTTCATTGCATCAGTAGGCAAAGTAGATGTGAAACACGTGCACAACAAAGACAGGCATTGTATGATGGTTCCCACATGAATCGTAGCTGGCGTCCTATGACACTGTGACATGGCACGTCCCGATGTCGCATTGTGGGGAGCTGGCCGACGCAAGCAGAAATTGCAACCTCATATTTTGGTAATTTCACTGCAGCGTCAGGTGTATGCAGTTTGAATGTTTTTGTGTTCTGCGAAGCTACTGCAAGCACCATGAGTGACAAGGAAGGTGTTGTGATATCACCATCTCAACTACAAACAAACAAAGCATTGCAACAACGACAATGATGCCGAGAAGCGGTGCTAAAATGCTGAAAGGTAGTGCATGCTTTGGTTTTGCTGCATAATCGGTTTTGTTTTAAAGTTCAGAAGGTGAAGAGGAATTGCAACAGTCAGGGTCCTCTGGGGTAACAACCGCTACGAAGTCACATAAGCACTGTGGAAGGTGTTAGCTGTGCCAGGGCTCACGTTTCATAATGACGCACTGTGCCTGTTGTCAGGCGCCCGTCACTATATACCTCAAGCAGTGCGAGAAAGATGTGCGTAGGTAAACAGTAACAGCCAGTCAAGCAGCACCAAAACAGGACCTGGAAGGATACATGGGCTCATCCAGCTTTGACACCAGAGAAGCCTGAGCCAAGCTGGGCTTTGAGTGGAACCTCAGCAGAATCCACGAAAGAAGACCAGACAAGCCTTCCCTTATGTACGTCACAAAAAGGTGCCTACCACACACTATTAAGTATATAGGAGGTCGAATTTGGGACGCAGTCTTCCCTCAAAATAAGCTTTAGTCACTTTCCATGATCCCGAGTGTTGCTTGGGGTCTCGTGAAATGACAGCCCCGGCAAGTTCTTGCCCACAGGTACCACGACAAATGCCAAAAACAGCACCAAGAATACAAGAACGCACGAGAGGCTTATTTGCATTCACATTTTCTGCCTTGTATAGGAAGGCGACACACCCTTGTAGTGATAGCTGGCAACTGGCAATTGAGCAGGCATTATCAGTATACAGGAGGCTATGCTCCATGACGCCTATCCCTATCCTGGGGCCCTATGTTGCGCTTTTTGGACTCCCACGGTGACTAGGGAGAGGGAAGTGACGTCAAACACGCAGCAAACGCAGATTGGATGTTGATTGGTGAGAGTTGCTGATGACGAATTTCCGCAGAAGAAAACAAAGAAAAAGTGAGCTTTGTTTTCTTCTGCGGAAATTCGTCATCAGCGACTTTCACCAATCCACACTTAATCTGTGCTTGCTGCGTTGTTGACGTCACTTCCTTGTTCCTAGCCGCCGTGGGAGTCCACAAAGTGCGACATAGGGCCCCAGGCAGGTCAGTCATGAAGAGCTTGGCACAAACCATCTTCTGGAACCCCGGTGTTGACAAAGACATTTAAGACCATGTAAGAAGGTGCGAAACATGTGCCCAGTCCTGTTAAATGCCCCTGGTGCAGGTTAGGGTCAGCTGATTGGATACCAAGCAACGATGAACATGGCTTATATTATGCCGTACAGCTGGAGAGTTACGTGATACTGATCGACACAAAGCAGATAGAAGCATCGGCCGAGACCACAGTGGAAGCCCAGTGCGACATCTTTGATCGATTTGGACAGCCAAGGACACTTGTGTTTGACGACAACAAACCCAGATTAATAGTACTGTTTTCAAGCAGTTTTTACAACAGTCATGTACATCACCCCACCACCCCTTTGTATCACCCGCAGTTCATCAGGTTATCCGAGCATGCAATATGTGGAGACAAGGGGGAATTTATGAGGTTCAACCTCACAGTTTTTGGCACCAGGCTTGCAAGCACTTCCCCGCTGTTGTTGAAGTTCCACTGCTGCAGAACCTCAGCAAAAGATAGGAAGTATTCTTCTTAACTGTTATTTGGCTACCACATCAGATCCTTGATTGATTTTTGTCTATATGCATTTGGACTCGTCCCCGCACATGGGAGGCAACCATCCTTTTGGTGTGGGACAGACTGTGTGGGCGCGCAGTTTAGGCCTATGGTGGATTCCTGAAATTGTCTGCTCACTTGATGGTATACGAATGACAACAGTAGGCACCTCAAGAGGACAGCACCAACACCAGGCAGATCAGCTCTGGACACAGCTTCCCCACAAGTGGGCCAGCCTACCTGTAGTAGTTTTTTGACGGAGAGGCAACAATGTTGGAGGTTCGGTGGTTCAATCATCAGGCTGCTCCTTGGCAGCAGGAGACATCCAAAAAGCGCTGGTAGAGCGGCCAGGTGATGGGGTACCCTGATGGGAGACGAGTAGTGGCGGGGTTCACAGTCAGCGCGAACCCTGCCAACGACAAAGCAGAGGTGATTGACTTTTAGGTTTAGATTTCATTAATTATAGAGCAGAACATCAGAACTGAAGAACAAGAATGGCAAAGAGGTGCAAGCTCGGACTCGAAATTGCACTCGTAATAGTGCAAATAGTGTCTGTGACAATGTAACAAACTAGTAAAAGCCAATTATTAGATTCTCCTTTCCTTAATTTTTTTTTAAACAAAACCCCAAGAAAAACATTAAGGGGGTACAGAATCAAAACTTGGAATATTTCCAGAACACTTCGAAATAAGTGAAATATGATCCACGATATCTGTAAATGATAATGGCACGCTTGTATTTTTAGCAGATGGCTATATTTTTTGTTCCAACCGACAGATTCTGGCGAGCGCTTCAAAAACAGCCATCGAGTCGGCACGCAAATCTCGGGATATTTACCCGTAACGTCACGCTCGCAACGTCACGGGCCCATACGAGGCCAAGGGTATAGTAATTACGATCGCCGTCACTAGGTGGCGCCAGCTTTATCGTCAGCGCGTTACAATTCTGACAAGTCAGAATGCCCGAGGTACGGTGTACTAGACCTGATACGTGCGCCAAGCGTCGCTCGCTCCCGCACGCCTCCATCGGACACGCCACACCGTGGTGTAGCTCCTGATGGGCCCGTGACGTGAGACATTCCAACAAAGCTCAGACCTCAACTACCAGGTGGTATTAGGACATTTTTTTATTTGTTTTAAAATTGCTTTTCTTGCATTTATAGACGAAAGACTGCTGTTTGTGAGCTGCTGTCATGAAGCAGACCATGTCTACACAAAGAAGTCGCTAAAATGTTGCTTCCGTACCTCATTAAAGCAGAACGAAAAACTACTGCTCTCTCATTCTTAATATTTTTTTTAACAGTAGCTATAGAAAGACTACAATAATAAAAATACCAGAACACAACACTTATCTTCTAATACACACAAGTGATCAATGAGAAATGATATTGGAAAAACTTCATATCCGAGGAAAGTTTGTCATAATTGAGATAGTCGCAATCAGAGAAAAATGTTGACTTAATGGCAGCTGTTGTGGTCACAGGCATTTATGATAAAAACGTTTTCTTAGAAGAAAAATCGAAAGAGAAACAATTAATTTCACAGCACTGCGATTCACCGAAAGCGCCCGTCTAGAACGGAGATGCTAGCTCGTCCGCGTACGGGCAGCCATCGATAAAGCTTCGTGTCGCATGCTGGTGCACGCTCGTTCTTCAGCATATGGTTTAGAGCGAAGAGGCCAATGAAGACAGCGGCCGTATTGTAAACACCAACTTCTTGGGAGGCCGGAGCTGGGTGGCCATCCTGCGCACTGACTATACTCCATTCATCCCTAAGCTGAAACTGTGGTGGAAGCTACGTCTTCAATGGACCAGTTATACATCCCTCTTTTGCCACGTGATCACACTCCCGCTCATATCCATAGACCGAGGACTGGGTCAGGTGATGAAAGGGAGGCGGCTGATTAGTTCGGCGGGCAAGCAGATCCCATTGCAGTCTCAGCTCAGAGCCGTGTTTAGAGAGTGTTTGGTCAGTGCTAGGCGCAAGCAGAGCCTGGGCATGCACCTGAAGCAGAAAGTGGGCTTGACATTCTCTCTTGACCAACCAGAAGCCTAAAAGAATCCCTAGCGGTAGTAGCGAGAAACTGTTTTAACCATAGGTATATGTTGGTGCATGGTTTTAATAAGCACGTAAGTGTGAAATGTAGTGACCCTTCAGGGTTTAAAATAGGGTGCACAGGATGTTACAATCATGATCATGCAGAAAGATGTAAGAAACAAATGTGCCGCTCAACTCTGTTTTGCTCGGGGAGAGTGTGACCACTCAGACGGTAGATTGCCGGCCTTCGGCGCACGGATTATGTCGATCATTCCGCCAGTCGCACTCTTTCACCATAATTTTGGATGACGTGATTGAAACATCACATGTACCACATTTTCAGTCACCGAGAGTTACTCCGACGCACTTATGAATTTTGTTTCTCGCAACCACCGCCAGGGTATTATTTCCGGCTCCTGATTGGCCACATTCGAATTTGTGAAGACGCCCTGGAACACGCCCAGCCTGCTTTCGGCCAATGGCACTTCCTCATTTGTCTCCTATACTTCCCAACGAATGGCCAAACTTTCTACATATATGGGTCTGTCTCAGCTTAAAGGGCAACTCCGCTTCTTTTCCAGTAGTGCAAAACTATACAGTTCTCTGTGTTATCATCTACAAAACCCCCATGGCAAATATTACGACGGAATTCCGCCTAGAAGTTCATTAAAATCGCTGTCAAAGTTTGACAAGCACGAATCCGCTGGTTTTGGATGAGACGTGCGGGCCAGACAACACTGCCCGGCTGCATTTCCGCTTCCTCCAAATTCCTTCTCCCGGCTTGTCCGCGACGTCATCAAGCATGTACAGCTTCTTTTTTTTCAATTTTGTTTTCTTTCCCGGGGAAAGCACGGCGCCAGCGCCGTGAAAGACGTGAGTGACGCGCTTGGCTGGCCCGGCGCTCGACTATTGATACTACTGATAAGCCGATCGCCTCGTTGAGCGCGGCTTGTGTTACATCCCATACTTTTGAATACCAAGTAAAAGGAGGAGAGGGAAGCTGCTTTTGTAAGAATTTTGAGTGACAGGTTAATCTTCTATAATCTTCTGGGAGGAGAATAGCGACGCCTGTGCTAATCCAGGAGGCACAAAGGAGGATCCTGATAAGAGGGGAGCTCCTTCTTCCCTTGTATATCACGTGGGTGTACATGTTTAGTGATGCTGAATATACAATGTTGTCCGGCTTTGCCACCGTTTCGGTTTCGGTTTGTAATCATGGCTAGAGTAAAATTACACGAAAAATATTTTATTTTTCGCGAAACAAAAGATTGGGGATTGTTTTTGAGTGCTTCAAAAAGCAAAATCGGCCATTATCTCAAAATTTTTGAAATTAAGCGGAGTTGCCCTTTAAGGGTGAACGGAGTATAGGGCAGCGTGTCTTAATGCAATGAAATTTCGTAAAGTCCAAAACCGGGTACAGCAGAGCGACCGGCCAAGGGGAAAAGATCAGACGGTTTGAAAGGCGTGTCTTGCAAGGCAGACTGGTAAACTGAACAATCACGGGCGTTGGAACACTGTGAAGAACATCAGGGGCTTATTTACTGTCCTAAAAGAACTGAAGGAACACAAGTGTTGGAACACTGCAAAGAACCTCGAAAGCCTTTAAAAAAAATGAAAAAAACTGAACGAGCACGAGCGCAAGAACGTTGTGAAAAACCGCGGGGGCTCTTTTTGTGCCCAGAAAAGAGTTAAACAGTCGAAAAAACGGGACGGGCCGACAGGCTCGGCCAACGCACCAAAATATAGCGGTAGCTGACGCGCCGAAATATAGTGGTAGCTGACGCACCAAAATGTAGTGATCCTCTGGTGGAGAGGCGACGATGATGGGGGTTCGACGATCCGGCTGTTACTTGGCAGCAGGAGACATCCAGGAAGGGCCGGTAGAGCGGCAGCGCTATGGGGTGTCCTGATGGGTGACGAGGCAGAGGCGATTGACCTTTAGATTTAGGTTTAATAAATCATAGAGCAGAACATCAAACCAGAAGAACGCAAACGGTGAAAGAGGCGAAAGTTCGGGCTCGCGCTGGCGCTTGTAAAAGCACAAATAGCGCTCGTGACGACACAACAATCTAGTAAAAGCCAATTACTACGCTGCCACTGAATCTCAACCTGCTACTGAGTTGGAAAGTTCGCGCACTACGTACGTACAGCCAGGAGATACAACCACGACGGGTACAGCTCAGACATTCAACCAGTCCGAGATTGATGAAAACAGTACGGGCGACACAGTCACATACCTCTGAGCATGTTTACCCTGCCGATCCTCGGTCCCAGTGTTCAATGGTTCAACACGATCAGATATACAACTAATCATTTTTTTAAAATATTCTTTGCAATAAAATAGGTCAGAAAGATATCCTCACCTCAGTTCAGCAAACACCCACGCCGCTTGTTGTTGTTATGGTGCCACAGCTACACGCTACACCCCACCACGGTCCACGGCTGTCGGGACCAGTGTTGCTGCGCGCGCTGACAAAATGTTTATTCCACCAATTTACGCGAATTGCACAACATATGTGATCTTGGCGGATCTTAGAAGATCACGAAAGCTAAGGAAGCATATCATTTATAGTCTTCCAGTAGTTATCCAAGTTACTAATATTATTTACGACTGCCTGCACGTGAATATCGGATTCGAAAGTGAATACCACCCTGTCGTCACCTGCAGAAAGGCGGTCATTCCACAGCGGTTTGGGGTCGTAACTCGCCTTTTGGGGTAGTCAAAGCCTCCAAAGCGCCATTTGACCACCCAGGGTAGTCATTTTTTCTTAGAGTGTACCATGAAAGGAAATTCGTAACCTGACTGCGCCGGCAGCAGGCAGTACGGACCCGATGCTACTTGCAATTTCACGTTTGCTGACCGAAGATGTATCTTTCTCTTGTTGCATTCCGCAAATACAGCATCCCCAATAAGCGATATGTTTGCTCCAGCATCTAAAAGAGCGGCTACTGGTATACCTAGTACCTTCACAGTCATACGAGGTTCAAGAGACTTGGGTGTAGATTCGATTCTACTCACAGCTGGGATAAGCACTGTCGGTTCCTCGTTTAGTGAGGTTGTTCCTACCCCCGTCGGCTGGTGCAAGTCCATTAGCGGCCGGCCATCCAGAGCGACCATCCTTGGTGTTGAGAACTTCAAAGCGGCTCTGATGCTGGGGATCGGGCCGGCCTTTGGCTGAAAGGGAATCGTATTAGGGTCCAGCTCAAATGCAGTTGCTTCGGGTAGCGTAGGACCGGGAACAGCGGAAGCTGTTCGCCCGGGGATCAGTGCAAAGGCAGACGCGCCGGGAGTCTCATGACCGAGAATGTTGTTAGCTGGCCGCCCGGGTGTCACTGCAACAGCAGGCACGCCGGGAGTCTCAAGACCGCGAACGGTGTGAGCTGGGCGCCCGGGTGTCGGTGTGAAAGTCGACACGACGGGAGTCTCATGACGGGGAGTGTTGTGAGCTGGCCGCCCGGGTGTCACTGCAACAGCAGGCACGCCGGGAGTCTCAAGACCGCGAACGGTGTGAGCTGGGCGCTCGGGTGTCGGTGTGAAAGCCGACACGACGGGAGTCTCATGACGGGGAGTGTTGTGAGCTGGCCGCCCGGGTGTCACTGCAACAGCAGGCACGCCGGGAGTCTCAAGACCGCGAACGGTGTGAGCTGGGCGCCCGGGTGTCGGTGTGAAAGCCGACACGACGGGAGTCTCATGACGGGGAGTGTTGTGAGCTGGCCGCCCGGGTGTCACTGCAACAGCAGGCACGCCGGGAGTCTCAAGACCGCGAACGGTGTGAGCTGGGCGCCCGGGTGTCGGTGTGAAAGCCGACACGACGGGAGTCTCATGACGGGGAGTGTTGTGAGCTGGCCGCCCGGGTGTCACTGCAACAGCAGGCACGCCGGGAGTCTCAAGACCGCGAACGGTGTGAGCTGGGCGCTCGGGTGTCGGTGTGAAAGCCGACACGACGGGAGTCTCATGACAGGGAGTGTTGTGAGCTGGCCGCCCGGGTGTCACTGCAACAGCAGGCACGCCGGGAGTCTCAAGACCGCGAACGGTGTGAGCTGGGCGCTCGGGTGTCGGTGTGAAAGCCGACACGACGGGAGTCTCATGACGGGGAGTGTTGTGAGCTGGCCGCCCGGGTGTCACTGCAACAGCAGGCACGCCGGGAGTCTCAAGACCGCGAACGGTGTGAGCTGGGCGCCCGGGTGTCGGTGTGAAAGCCGACACGACGGGAGTCTCATGACGGGGAGTGTTGTGAGCTGGCCGCCCGGGTGTCACTGCAACAGCAGGCACGCCGGGAGTCTCAAGACCGGGAACGGTGTGAGCTGGGCGCCCGGGTGTCGGTGTGAAAGCCGACACGACGGGAGTCTCATGACGGGGAGTGTTGTGAGCTGGCCGCCCGGGTGTCACTGCAACAGCAGGCACGCCGGGAGTCTCAAGACCGCGAACGGTGTGAGCTGGGCGCTCGGGTGTCGGTGTGAAAGCCGACACGCCGGGAGTCTCACGACGAAGAGTGTTATGAGCTAGCCGCCCGGGTGTCTGTGCGAAAGCGGACACGCCGGGAGTCTCAAGACCGCGAACGGTGTGAGCTGGGCGCCCGGGTGTCGGTGTGAAAGCCGACACGCCGGGAGTCTCACGAGGAAGAGTGAAAGTGTTATGAGCTGGCCGCCCGGTTGTCAATGCGAGAGCAGACACGCCGGGAGTCTCAAGACCGCGATCGGTGTGAGCTGGGCGCCCGGGTGTCGGTGTGAAAGCCGACACGCCGGGAGTCTCACGAGGAAGAGTGAAAGTGTTATGAGCTGGCCGCCCGGTTGTCAATGCGAGAGCAGACACGCCGGGAGTCTCAAGACCGCGAACGGTGTGAGCTGGGCGCCCGGGTGTCGACGCGGAAGGCGACACGCCGGGAGTCTCATGACGGAAAGTGTTGTGAGCTGGCCTCCCGGTTGTCGATGCGAGAGCAGACACGCCGGGAGTCTCAAGACCGCGAACGGTGTGAGCTGGGCGCCCGGGTGTCCATGCAAAATCGGACACGCCGGGAGTCTCATGACGGAAAGGGTTGTGAGCTGGCCGCCCGGTTGTCGATGCGCGAGCAGACACGCCGGGAGTCTCAACACCGCGAACGGTGCGAGCTGAGCGCCCGGGTGTCCATGCAAAATCGGACACACCGGGAGTCTCACAACGGAGAGTGTTATCAGGAAGAAAAAGTGGTGGAGGGCCACCGAGGGTCGATAGAAAAGAGTCTGTCCCCGGAGCCCGTGCGAGCCTCCGGGAGGCCCGAAGGCGGCTGAGGCGGCTCGATCTCGTGGATTGTGTTTTCGACGCGGCCGGCGGAGAGTAGAAATTTCTTACCACCGCCGGCCGTAGCCGTTTCCCTGTGTCTGAGGCGGCCGCTGCCGTTCGCTGCAGTCCCGGTGTATGTGTCCTGGCTGGTCGCATCGAAAACAACGGGGCGTGACCCGCCCGTCGGCTTCGTGCGGTGTCCCGCTCTCTTTTGCCTCTCCCATGCTCCGCGTTACCGGTCCAGAGGACAAGAACTCATCTTGACCAATGGAGGGGCTGTAGCGTTGTGAATGCGTGCCTTCGTAACCGCTGCACCTCCGTGATTCGTATGCACGAGGATCTAGGGTTCGTGATTCGTATGCACAAGGATCTGGGGTTCGGGGGACAGGCGCCTGATTGGAATCGTCTTGTTCTCTCTCGACTCTATGTGCACGTGCATTTCCAGACCACGCAAATGATGGTTCCAGAGTCATGTTCTGCGGTGGAGGGGGTCGGTATCTTAGTTCCGCGAGGACGTCGGCCTGGATGGTGATCGAGTCCCGTGCCATCTCGTCTAAATTCGTAAAGGTACGTCCCCTGAGATGGGGATGGAAACGCGGGTGGCTTTGGCGGATGGCGAGTTGTACTTTCTCCGCGTCCGGTGCCGCGGCGTCGGCGATATCGTACAGGCCCTGGAGAGCCCTTGCAAACTCAATAAGTGACTCTTCCGGGTGCTGTGTGCGCGCGCGCAGCTCGTCCTTAATCCGCACTCTGTAATCCGGAGGCAGGAACTCCGTCCTAAATCGTGCCTCAAAACCTGACATACTTGTGAATTTAGTTTGTTTTTGCCTCTACAGTGCTGCACTGTCTGTCGGTGGAACCGGCAAAAGGCGGGTGAGGATGGTTTCGTCGTCAATTCCCGACGCAGCTTGGTAGTCCCGCAGTTCCGAGACGAACATCGCGACTGGCTTTCTATCTGCGTACCCCGAAAAAACCGGAACGCTAAGCGAGAGTCTTAGGAAGTCCCTGGGGGGCGTACTTCCAGCAGGAGTGGGTCTTGAGCGCATCATCTGCTCTCGTTGTATGTTAAGAAGCATGGTCATGGCCACTCTTAGTTCTGCTAGACCACACTCTAATGATGCGCTTACCGGGACTGAGACTGCAGGCTTAGCGTCTGGTTTTATGTCGCTGGCGGCGTTATCCGCGAGTGCACCGAGCGTCAAAAAGGTCGTCCTCACTCACGTTCCTGTCGGCGTCCTCTGTAGACGGCATCGTGTTGTAGTGGAGACTTCCGCAGGTCGATGAACTTAGGCTTGCGAAGAAACGCCCCCTCAACTGTGGGCAAACTCGGGAACGCAAAATTGACTATGTAAAACGTAAGAACAAACCCAGTTTGCTGCCATCCTCCCAGACGAGCAGCATATCAAGTCTGGGCGCCAGTGTGGGATTTTGCTTGCTGCTACCCGTCTCGGAGAATGACACAGCACACCGGTTCAACAACACGTAAACATTTTATGAGCGCTGTCGCCTGCGCCGCGATCCCAACAGCCCCCGCGCATCCGCTGCGACGGCCTTTTATCAGCGGCGGAGCGCCACTCGCGTGGCCAGTTGCCCTTGGCCCCCTCGTGGTCAAGATGACCACTTATGATTGTCGGAGGGGCAGCCTGGGCCAACCGCTTGGAATCGCCAGGTTGCCCACAAGTCCAAGTGCGCAAAGTTCGAAGTCCGGTTTTAATGTTCCGCCACAGTTTCCGTTTCAAATAACGTTTTCACGAAATCAGGTTTAGAAAAGTTCGGGTGGTGATATTTAGACTGCGCGAAGTTGGTCAGGCAATTAAATGAGACGACGAGTGCCCCGGATGTGCTGGAATATTTGCCAGTGCAGTGACGTGTAACAATAGATCAGTAATTGTGACCGCCAGCCCGGGGTGGCCATTAACGTGCATTACGAATTAGTGGTCCTACGAACGCACTGTTTAACGATACTCATCCACTTCAAAACGGCCAGGGGCAGACAGGTGGTTGAGGTTCAGAAAACCCTCGAAGTGACCTGGCAAACTGCCCCCCTACCCCCTTGCACGCTGGTCCGATGGAACGCCGCCCGAGTGACGCTGGCATATAGTAAGTTTAGTTTGTACATGATGCAAAATCCTGAGACTGGGAATTAAATTTGAAAGAAAAAGTGTAAGAAGACAGAAAAAAAGGGACAGGACGTCTCAAACTCAACTCAGCTGAAAACTTAGCTCAAGACAACGTCTCAAACTCAACTCAGCTGAGTTTGAGACGTTGTTCTGTCTCCTTTTTTTCTTTCTTCTTCCACTATTTCTCGCGAATTTCATTCCCAGTCTCGGGATTTTGCATCATGATCAACATACACCAGCTCGCCTGCACACTGACAATTTTTTTTGTATGTAATTGCTTTGGATGTTTATTTTCTGGGGCGGAAGAAACACCGAGCAAAAAAGTGAAAGCCGTTTACAACTGAAGTGGCGAAGCGGGCGAGTTGGTTCATAATATAAAATTTAAAAAGCGCTAACAAAGACGAGGACAAAAAGGAAAACGAACAGGACGGTGCGTAAATGAGAGGATGCGCGAGCATGACCTCGCTTTGCGCTCAACACCTGGAGGACACTTGCCTCTTCATTGCAGGGACTGTCTGAGCCAGCCCAACTTTCAAAATACCACGATCGTGGGGAGGGCTCGTGAAAAAGCTGCGAGGGAAGTGCTTGAAGCGCATGCTATAAAGAAGGAGGGCACTGAAGGCTGCGTCAGCCAGCCGTCAATTTTTCTGCACCAAAAAGAGAGTGATTTTATTGACACGCGGTGATGACTGACGCCACTGAATGATTCAGTGTATTTTTGTCGGAGGTTGTTTGCTTTAGCTGTTTTTAAATAAATGTTCAGTTGAGAGTAAGCGCTCGTCCTCTTCGCCTTCCTTTTTGTCCTCGTCTTTGTTAGCGCTTTTAAATTTTATATCGTTTACAACTCCCTGTAACGCCGAATCAGATCGCAGCTCTTGAGGAGGAGGAGGGTAGGGTACTGGGGGGGTGGGTCAAGTGACCTCGGTGGGGGGGTCACGTGACGTCGGGGGGTTACGTGACCTGGGGGTCACGTGACGATGACGATGCTGATGACGTCATTAGTGACGTCACTGATGACGTTATCAGTGACGATGACGATGCGGATACCGATGACGTCATCAGTGGCGTCACCGATGACGTCATCAGTGATGATGACGATGACGATGCGTATGCCGGTGACGTCATCAATTATGTTGACGATGCGGATGCCGGTGACGTCATCAATGATATTGACGATGCGGATGCCGGTGACGTCATCAGTGACGTCACTGATGACGTCATCAGTGATAATGACGATGACGATGCCGGTGACGTCATCAATGATGACGTCATCGGGGGTCACGTGACCTCAAGGGAGTCACGTGACCTCGAGGGGTCACGCGACCTCGGATGAAGGGGAGGGGGTCACGTGACCCCCTCTCCCCCCCGAGGTCACCTGACGTTTCCGGCTCGCGCGGTGCATTATGGGACATTTCCCATAATGCACCGTGCGGTTACGCCGACGGCGACGGCGACGCCGCTCAAGCCGGAAACGGGCCCCTAAGAGCTGCTCTTTTAAAGCACAGAAGCTGACGTAACTTGAGGTCGAGGAGCGTTCTAGCATACCGGTGGCCTCGGAAGAGGAAAAACGGGGGGGGGGGGGGGGGGGGGGGCTCCGGTCTCTCCCCCCCCCCTCCCAGATATTTCTGATAAGGAAAGCAATACGGGGAAAGAGGGAATGGTCGAGCTTATTTTAATCTTATATTATTTATGCATATATATAGCTACTGTCGCTTTTCACTGCATAAAAGATCGCGCATATAGTCATTATTAAGGCCGGTTCTCACATGCAGCGAAGCGCTGATGTAACGCTGCTCACGTGCCGTCAGGTACGTATCGTATGCCATGAGCAACAGTTTTGACGGTGCGATACAAAGCTGGTGAACGCTCCCGTCAGCACGTGCTTAGCACGACGTCAGCGCTATGCTTGTAGCGCTCCGCTGTATGTGCGAACACGCCTTTAGAAACTCGTTGTCAGGAGGCACGACTCGTCACATGCTCGGTGGCTCGAAAGTTCAAAGCTATGTCTTTTCGACCTAAATAACTGTGCCATTGGTAAAAAATATTCAATAATTAAACATAACAATCAATGGAAAAATAAAAAGCTGGAGAAAAAAAACTTTCAAGAACCCGCCGGAAGTGTTGTATTCTTGCATATTCAGAGGCCCAGAACTATGAAACAAGTTTCCCCTATCAAAGTGTGTACAGGCCAAAAGAAACACGTCCCAAGAACGTAAAATGCGAAAAAAAAATTATTACATGCTGAACTTGAACATTTTTAGAAATCTTCCCCCATGAGTTAATTTATTTCTCAACGTGAAAAAAAACATTAAATACATTATTTTGTATTCTGCAGATGGTAAGGATATGTACTGTTTCTGGTGTTAATTTAAATGCGATACCCCAAACAATGTAGGCGAAAACAAAATACCAAGTTTAGGGCATAATTGTCCGTAGGTACATGTTTGTATATTTATTCGAAAGTCGTTTTGAACAACAATAATCATACCTTAAGACGACGCTTACCTAGGCTATACATAGATCATTCTTAAAATGTTTAACATCCCTACCATAAATAGCTTCGGCTATAGCGCGCTTCAAATATGGCACAAACGACAATTGTCAAAAACCCGCCGTCCTTCCTCGCTCCTTCGGGAATCGATTTTTCTAAAACCAAGCATGCCAGACGATTGAAATAAACGGCATTGTCTTTCGCGAGGAATGCGGCACCCCATGTAAAATTGCGAGAAAAAAAATTACGAATGTACCTCACTGTCTGAATCCAAATGAAACCACCCGCCGGCCTTTCGAAGTTCGACGGACTTCGAACTTTTACCCTAAAAGTTCGAAGTTCGTCGAACTTTTGACTTTTCAGGAAAAGAAAGTTCGACAATTTTCGAATTTTTTAGATTAAAAAGTTTCAAATTTCGAAAATTATCGAATTTCTTAGCGTAGGATGTTCAAAAGTTCGAACAGCTTCGAACTTTTAAGTGCAAGAAGTTTCAAAGTTCGAAAATCATCGATTTTTCAGTCTATCAAATTCGAAAGTTCGACAAGCATCAAATTTTGCAGCGTAATAAGGTCGAAAATTCGAAAGCGTCGAACTTCTTAGTTTAATAAGTTCGAAAGTTCGAATTCCGTCGAATTTCTCGATGTGGAAAGTTCGAAAATTCTAAATCTTTCGAATCTTTCGAACCGCTTGATTCGATCATCGAAACTATGAATCGAAAAAAGTTCGCGGCATCCCTAACCTTAAGTCATCTCAAACCTGCAATGTAATTGAACTGCAAAGCTTCATTTCAAGATGGGTATGACTTGACCCATTTTAAAACACCAACATGGCTGTACTATGATATTGTGTACCACGCTATAGACCTTTTCACCCCCCGTCTCATGGGCGCTGCCATCTTGGAATCGCGTGACGCGGCCGTCATAGGGTGGCTTCAAATCGTCGCTCCTTTCTCCCCTCCGCGCCTTGGCGAAGGCGTTGTATTGTGTTTCTTTTTCGTCGCGTTTTACCCCGATTTTTTTTTCTTGCTTTGTGAAGTGCCGTCTGATATTTTTTTTTACTACCAAACTGCATGCCATCATTATGTGCACAACTTTCTACACTTTATTGTATAACAGGTTATGACCATTTGCACCGTCGACGAACCGGACACGTGTGAAGAAAAAAAACAGCGTTCGCACATGCGCACATTTATATGTAGATGTCTCTTAGACGGACGAAGGTTGAGAAGCCACTTATTTCGGACAGCGGACATTTGCTTAAGTGATAGTGGCGTAGTGTTGGTGTCGCATTAAGAAGCGCAAAGTATATTTATGATCACACATTTATGATTTTAAAGAATGCAAATTAATAGCCCATTCGTCTGGATCCGCATAGCACCGGTGAAGTGAGGTTCGTGGTACAGGAAATACTAGAGGGAAGAGGGAAGTTTCCTTCTCTCCCCCTGCCAGCCTATCGTGTATTAAAGTGGAAAGAGTTTACTGCACTGCACGGGTGAGTTGTGCCCCAGACGAATAGCCCAATAGTCAATGCAAGTAGTCACTATGTGTGTTTCTTGAAAGCATCGTGCTCTGCCTTCATAAGACATCCAAAACAATTGCTTTTGATTATATGGGGGAATCATTTTTGCCGTATAAACATTCGCTTGATCTGTTTATTTATGAATTTAAGGAAACTTTATATTGTGCTCGGTCTCATGTCTGTAGCCATTATATTTTCGCAAGGTAACCATTTCGACTAATTTATTTAAACACACAGGGTTGGCAGACACACAGGGTGAAAGAAACGTGTCAAAGACAGCTTGGACAAATGTGCATGAGGCACTTAATATGTGGCGTCGAAAAGAAGCCGTCAGCACTGAAATCTCTCAAATGCAGCGTTGTTGGTTCCTGGTTTTACTTTCGACTCCGCTGAAAGTTAGAAGCATGTGTGTTCACGCAAATAGATCTGTCTACAGAAAATCCGTGAAGTGGTGCTCGGCATTTGACTTGAGCCAAGCTTGCCGGAGGTGAATTCTATTTCGCCATTTAATTTTATTTCGCAAATTATATGAAAGACAGACGTCAGACTTCAATTAACGGGTGTACGGTCAGTGCGCAGGGCTGTGGAAGTTTATACATTATGGTTTTAACCCGAGACTGGGGCAAAAGAAAGGACATTTTTTTTACGATGAAAGGGAAAGTAACAGGGGCAGACAGATGCTGTTGTACTGTTATTTCTCTTCCACAGTAAATTAAATTGCTCATTCTGAATAGGTGGGAACAGCGCAGGAAAAACCGACGAAGGACGAGTAGAAGAAGTGCACAAACACAGCGCTGACTAACAACTGAATGTTTATTTTCAAGCGAACCAGAAAGTAAACACTGGGTGTGGAGAGGAAAAAACACAGAAGCCAATAAAAAGGAGGGAACCCGATAAAACAAGACACTACCACGCCATATCACTTTCACACACGTCTGCCACAGTTCTTGATAAAAAACACTTCGTCAGCCCCCAAGTTAACTGACGGAGCACTGACGCATACTTCCTACCCCCTTGATAAAATATAAAAGGCCTCATCAATCTCCCGGGCAGTCTTGTTTTTGTTGCGCGCCAAGATCGTCAACTCATTGAACAGGGGAACGCAGCCGCACCTACTACAATGTACCGCAAGGTGGCCAGAGGGTGAGGAACGGAGAGCAAGGGAATGCTCCCTCGCCCTCACGTTCACACACCTCCCTTTCTGTCCAATGTAAACCCGACCACATGTGAAGGGGATCTGGTATACAACCCCTACTGCGCATGAGACAAACGGATCGCGGTGGTTAACATCACAGTGGTCATCCCTGTTCAACCCTCGGTTAACGGCGGAGCATAGTCGAGATAACTTCCGGGGCGCCGAAAACACCACAGGCACCTTATACTTGTTGGCCACGCGCTTGACTTGATGTGAGAGGGCGTGAATGTAGGGCACCACCACTGGTCTGGTTGTCGGTTTTTGCCTCGCCTTAGGACTGGTTCTACCTCCGAACACCTTAACAAGGGACTCAGCCACTCCCACAATCATCGCCACCGGGTATCCCGCAGAGGTCAGCCTAGACACCTGTGAAAGCAGGCTGTCCTCACACCTATGGTGGCATGACTTGAGCAAAGGGGCGCGCATACCCGACGTAGTGATCGCACGCTTCACAAGCTTTGAGTGCGCGGAGCCGTATGGCAAAAGCCTCTTCTTAGAGCGTGGCTCATAGGCCCAACAGGTGTGTGACGGCTGAAGAGTGAGCCTCAGGTCCAAAAACTGCAACCCCTCTCCCGTAGGTGTCTCGTACTTAAACGATAACCCGGAGGAGCATTCCTTAAAGGAAGCCAAGACTTCCACACACACACTATCCCGGTTGGGGGCCCAGGCTATCTTTAAACACAACAAGGTAGTCGTCAACATACCGAAAAACTCTCAAAAACCCGACAATCCAACGACTCCGCTATGGCTCTATCACACCTCGCCAGATATAAATCACTAAGGATAGGCGCCACACTCGACCCAATACAAATCCCACTCTTTTGCAGGAAAATTTTGCCTTCAAACGTGTGTGTGGAAGTCTTGGCTTCCTTTAAGGAATGCTCCCCCGGGTTATCGTTTAAGTACGAGACACCTACGGGAGAGGGGTTGCAGTTTTTGGACCTGAGGCTCACTCTTCAGCCGTCACACACCTG